>NC_083769.1:37478257-38078257 GCF_963514075.1 Conger conger
CCAATGTTTAACCTCACAGCAGACTGATGAGGCGGGAGAACTGAAGTTGTTTCATACAAGTGTGAACCTTGGCGATGAAAAATAAAGCAGTCCAATAATGCAGCCAGTGTCACAAGGGAGCCATGCTGGAGATTCCATGCTTTTGGGTTAAAGGAAAACAGCAAGCAGGAGAGAATAGCTCAACTATCCCACACACTCTTTCACATCCAGCAGCCTGCTCTCCTCGGATATCTACTTTCTATCATGCAATTTGTAGTAGTAGTAGTAGTAGTAGTTGTAGTAGTAGTTGTAGTAGTAGTTGTTGTTCAATCTGCCCCTAAACCCTTTCTCATTATATAAAAATCCTTTATTAAGAATGGTAAATACAAAAAAAAAAATTACTTCAAAAGGGTACATAATTTAGCGACACGTAGTGCCCGATTCCAATACACCTTCATCATTTAGAATCTGAGAGGCATGCTAAACATACATATACAAGTAGAACTCCACCAAAGAGGATGCTAACATAACCTCCTCCACCTCCACCAATTTCACACTTAAGACACCAAAGTAGAAGAGAGACAGTAGAGGATAAAAATACTCATCCCAAAAATCATGTGAGGCGTGGAGTGGGCAAGGCTAGGGATCAACAGCTGTGACAACATGTCTACCTGGGTCAAATATGTAATTGTTTTGGATTCAAATACTTCTCTGTGCTCAATTGAGCCAACCAAGAGGACCAGAAGGCAGGGTTTGCCATTTCTGAGAGTATTTCATACCACACCAGGCAAGCTTAAATGTAGAAAAGTATTTGAATAGAAAACAATTACATTTTTGACCCAGGTTTGCTACAGATTCAGAAATAATATGTGTGCCCATTGTGAAATGAATGAATTCTGTGAATAATGTGAAAAAGGAATTACGTGGGAAATATGTTGAAGACATAGTTGTGGTGCATGACCTGTTGGGCAGGGATGTCCAATCTTATCCAAAAAGGGCCAGTGTGTGTGTGCGCAGGTTTTCGTTTTAGCCCAGCACTACCCACCAGATTCAACCTATCAAATCCATGATTGAAGACCATGATTAGTTAGAGTAATTCATTGAATCGTGTGTCATAGTGCTGGGCTAAAACAGAAACACCAGCCCTTTTCAGATAAGGTACTGTAGTTTCTTGAATCACTCAAATCTGGATAATATCTGTGACCGGTTCGAGCCAAATAAAACAATGACGAATTTATCGCAATTGTTTTGTGACCATATTTAGTCCATAACTGGGTGTGAACAGCACCCAGCAAGGGGAATGACACGCAGTTTGTGCACATATGATGAATAAGCCAAATATGAGATGAGAAAATGAATGCTATGAAAAGATATTGACACACATCTAAAACATATCAGTTGCCATGGTATGAATGGCATCAGGTTGTGTAATGAAATGTATTTCAGGACTGAGCCAAAGTTATGCTGTGGAAAGCCATTCTGGCTCAAACGGTTAATGAGTAGCAATACTTGTAGGATATGACTGCAGTTTGTGTGCAAGCTAATATACCAGACCAGTGGATTTGCAATGAAAGTCTAGCCTATCATGTTTAGATTGGTCAGGAAACAAGGTAAGGACATTTGTTTGTTTTTAAATTGTTTATATTTCAACAGGCAAAAAAACAACAACAAAAAAAACCCCTCCTAATTTGGGCAAAACCCTAAAAATGCTATGTACTCACTATAATGTAAACCAGTCAGGTAGCCAGGAATTCATTTCAAGTCCAGGCTCCCATCAATCAGGATATTATTTTAAATTAAAACAATGAAAAAAAAAACTTTCCCTACAGAACTGAAATAGTCATAAAAATGGTTTCCAACATCATGAACACCAAGCCAACTCTAGTCGTCTGAAGACATTCATTACAACCTCAGATGTGATTTTAATGTCACCGTGCTCCAAAAATTGCAACAAAAAAAAAAAAGTCCATCCATTGAGCCCATCCACTGTCATTTGAAAGAACAATTTTAGTCTTAATGCTGATCACAGTCAAACTGGAATCATGCAGGTATGGCGACAGCGGTGATTCACTGCGGTGGCCATTTACCTGGTTATGAGCGCTACAAGACACCTGGGGCTTTCAGCTGAGGGGAGCTGGGTTTGGGAGCTGTTCTGTGGACACTGTAGAAGGGCTGCTGATTACGAACATCGGCCTTTGCCTTTACCCCCTTTTCGCCCCCCCTTGTGAATATTCGGGGTTGCCAGATTTGCGTTTTTGGTTCTTTGGTTGTGTCGTGTTCTCAGCTTTTCTTTAATAAACGGCTACAAGCCAAAGTTTGGTTTTCCGTTCCTGTTCACCACGTGGCGCTGAGGCCCTCCCCAGCCTGCCGCTACAGGGCTCAAACCCAGAGACCTCCGCTCTGCCGGCATCATGGGTCTAACATGCGGCCAATTCTACATCAATGTGCAAAGTGACTTGCTATTACCATAAAACAGCACAAGACACACATTTGTTAAGTTCGGTTAATACTGATTATTTTTGAAAAATAATAATATTTTGATAAAACGACTGGGTTTTAGGAATTGGGAAATCATTGAGGAAATTAATAGGAAAAGTGGAACCATGAGAAAATGTCCCTCTAGCAAATCTAGCGGAATGCATCTTATTTTTCTCCCAAAGGATTCATTGGAGGATCTCAAATGTGAATTGATAGTGAACGTAACACGCCAGTGATGAAGACTACAGTGCTTCTTGCCAAGACAGAATTCATTTGTGAATCTAAATCGCAGTGAGATGTATGAGCACGTCTGGTTCACTCGTGTTCCCCATCAGCCCCAGAATCCTCATTCTGAGCAGGCATGAATGAGCATTTGAGTGCCATAAGGGTTGTCTCTTTTAGGCAGGCACGGGTCAAACACATCCAACCATCTAAGAATTTGCACCGGTTACCCCCTCCTTCATTTGTTATCTTGAAAATGAGTGTGCCCTGGGAATGTCAGTCAGTTTTAATCAGCTCGGAAAACAAATATTTTGAGTGCACAGTAACTTAAATGTGCATTTACAATAATTACCAATAATATAGCACTAAGTAAGAGAAGGGAGAACAATCCCATGTACCACAGGAAAGGTTTACAATCTCAGCCATAAAATGCATCTACAGTATTATTAATGTAGTTCTCTGATTTATTCATGAAATATACTGAACTGTGCAGTGATACAGACAGGACCTGTATGCTACACAATGCAGAGATATAGAAGTCAGTTAGATCCACTTTAAATGCATTATACAGACACAGAACTAGGGGGTAAGAAGGAGGCCTCCTGCTGATTAAGCAAAGATGTTCTCATATCATTTTAATGTCAATGTTTACATTTATCAAAGGGCCCCAGAGAACGCCATGACCAAATTAAAGTCATAATTTATCAGATGGCGAGAAACCAGACAGACCAGAGCAGGGTTTGGGTGCACAACAGCAAATTCACAGCATTCAGGGTATTCTGGGTTAAGTGCACCGTACCAGAAGACCTGAGTGTATATGCAGGTTCCAATGTACCGCACCCCAGTGATAACGTGCTGGGTTCAGTGTTGGGTTGACTGCACTGTACCAGAGGCACAATGCTGGGTTGAGTGTTGGGTTGACTGCACTGTACCAGAGGCACAATGCTGGGTTGAGTGTTGGGTCGACTGCATTGTACCAGAGGTACAGTACACTACATTACACTACACTACAGGTATTTAACAGACTGTTTCATCCAGAGCGACTTGCACATCTGTTAGCATGTTATCCAAAGGGTATACTGAAGTAATGCAGGTTAAGTACCATGCTCACTGGTACAGCAGCAGTGTCCTTCCTGGGAATTAAATCGGCAACTTTCGGGTTACAAGCCCTGTTCTACCCATTATACTCCTCTGCCATCCACAGTATACTATACGTTTACCACAACCTTTTAGCACATGCAAAACCAATAACACGACCAATGATTGGCCACGGTATTTGTTTTGCACCAATCATTAGTTGGGTTATTATGAGTTTGACGAGTGCTAAAGGTCTCAGTAAACCAGGCCCTATATACACTGTGGAAGATAGAGGGGTGTAAAGGTCTCAGTGAATCAGAGCTATACGTGTGCGCTGCAGCAGTGGTAACGCACGGGGAATGTACAGTACCCGAGTCGCTGTGCGCCGTGTCCTGGGAGGCGATGGTTTCGCTGAGGCTCTTCTCCCCACTGCTGCCCCCCCGCAGCGTGAGGGACAGTTGCCGTTTGATCTTCCTCATGCGGTCCATCAGGGGGGGCAGGGGGGGGCGAGATGAGGAGGGCTGAGGGGCAGCCACTGTTCAATCTCCCTGTGGACGACAGACATACACAAGCACACCGTTAAGCGTGTTTGTACATGAGGTCACATGACAAGCACAAGCCAATGAGAAAGACCAGTGATTAACTCCACTGTCCACTAGAACACAAAAAAGGACTTGATGCTTCATTGTATTCGGTTGGAGTGTGCTTCACGGACACATGTTATATCATCGGGTTCAACAAGCTTATACAACCACTTGCATTATTAATGCGAGTTGAAATAAGATCAACAAGGCATTTGCAAAGACATTTAAAAGCCACTCAGTGACTGCAGAAAAATAAACATTTACTTCATGCACCACTCAAAGAACCTAATCCTGATCATGTGTTTTTATCGCTTCTTTGAGATCCTCTGGGTGCCTTCACTCAAGCATCTGCCAAACAGCCAGAAGGCACCAATTTTTCCTTGTGACTTAGTCACTCACTTTGGCACACAGATGAGTTACTGTCTCTGCTTCAGATTGTGATGACAGCATTTAATGACCCATAAAATATGCCATATATCTCACCTTAAGGTGAGACTGCAATCTTACCAATGTTTACTGAAGTAAATATATCAGGATTTTGCTACATTCTATCCCTTTTCTAGACCCTTGGCTGAATAGCAAAATGGAAATTCTTTAAAAAGATTTCACCCAATATAATGAAAAACGTAAAATTAACTGAGACTTCTATTTCTGGCATCAATAAAGCAAACCTCAAATAGACTTTGTGACTTTGATAATAAGAACTAAAAACAAAAAACTGACTAAAGGGCAAAAATGAGTTGCAATGTTATTTTTATTTAAGATAAAGAACACAGAAAACATGTTGGATAAAGCAAAGTGCTTTGGCAGATTATACTTTCCTTTCTTGTTTCATTCCAGTTCCTCCCCAAACTCTCACTTTTGAATACTTTTCCAGGCCTAGCCATGCAAACTTGCAAAAAAGCTCTTAGTGGATTGTTGCCTTTTAGGTCTCATGGATGCAAATCCTGTGCTGTTGGCCTCACAGAGAAGGGGAGGCTGAAGTCATACAAGTATTATATTTAGACTTAAAATTGTATTTCTATTACTTCTTAGCAAGACAAAGAATACTACCAATGAGGTGACTCATTTCAAAATTTGCCAATCAGGTAAGAAAATTTGCCAAACAAACAGCAACTTAACCCCTTATGAGGATCACCCCTTTTTTAAACACAATCTTGAAAATGTCATACTCAAAATAAAATGCCTACTATTCTTGAACCCTGTTGACTACAGGCATAATCCTGGTGTCTTCTGAAATGTAACCCTGTTGTTACCTGGGTTGGCTTTTCCAAGTAGACAGAATTACTCAAATCAAAGTTAGAGAAGTTCAAGCACAGTGGAAGTGGAAGAGTTTCTTCTCACTGAAAAGATGTTCTGTATTTTAGTGGATACAGATTTTTATGGCAGTGCCTGAGGTGCTTAGAAACACAATGGAGCTATAGCTAAAACACTGAACAAATCCCCTTTTAACATTTGATGACAGCATCACTAAAAATGAGCAACCAGAAATTGTTTTTCCTAAGCTATGTCCAGGCCAAAATCAGCATAATAACATCTAATATATTCATTCAGGTCCAATGTTTTGTCAAATACCCCACCCCCCTATCAACAAGTCAAACACATTCCACGATTTTACATGCTATTTATTAGTCAAAAGCAGGCTTGCTCCTTATCTATAATCATACTGAATAGTAATACAATATTTGGAGAATGTATTTAGATGATCACTGATATAAAATATGGCCACAACGATGAAAATGCCAGTCACGAAAATGTCCTCTATTGTGGAGCCAAAAGTGTTTTCACTGTCTTCCTCAGAAATATTCACTCGACAACACTCGAGAAGCTAGAGACGAGAGATACCTTGGAAGTCCCCCAAAGGAAGTCCTCTGTTGTAAAATGTCAACCTTTTTTCCATAAAATCTCAAGAACAGTTTTTGCCATAAAAGCAAAAAAACCCACGCCAGCCCAGGGCCAGTGAGACTTAAGGGGTTAAAACAAGCTAATATTTTCTGCTTGGGAAAACAATTTTAAGTCTCATTACAAGATTAAAACACTTAAGACAGATTTATTGGCAGTGTAGCCGTCTGAGGTGAGAGATTAAATGTGTGAGCCTGTTGCAGAACCAACAACAGGAGGGAAAAGAAACAACTCAAGCAACACAATTTAGATGCATGGGGGACACAGAGACAATGAAAGATGGAGGGTTTAACCCTTAACCCTTTAATCACGACGACTAATTGAAAGCAAGGGAGTTCTAGAACGCAGACTGGAAATTTGAAGATTGAAAAACCACTCTGAAGAGCGTACTCTTCACAGGGTTAATCACTTCTCCTCCGTCCACCATATGCTCGCAGGAGGCTGTGTCTTCACACAAGAAGGACAGACCTCTGTGGGCCAGTCTGGGGGTGATTGGCAGCTCAACGTTTTAGTGCAGTAGGGCTCCCAGAGAGCCCATAGGTCAGTTCACACACATTCATTTCACACACTGTTTCTGGATCTTATGTACACGTTTTATTCAGTTTGGCACTGCATGTCAAAATTGGCTAAAATCAGTCTTATGTTTTATGTTCAACTACAAAAATATTTCAGTGTACCAGAGACTTTGATCAATCATATTAGGAGTGAGAATAATTTTATCGATAATCTACAATGATTTATCTAAAATACACTTAATGAGCACTTTATTAGGTATTTATTAGATTTTTTTTTTTTTTTTTTGACGTATTCAGTCTTTTGCTGCTGTAGCTTATCAAACATAGGTTTGACATGTTGTGTGTTCAGAGATGCTCTTTTGCATTTCTGTTACCTTCCGGTCAGCTTCGACCAGTCTGACCCTTAACCCCATTAACACCTGCAGAACTGCTGCTTACAGGATGTTTTTTGTTTTCCGCACCATTCTCTGCAAACTCTAGAGACTGTTGTGCATGAAAATCCCAGGAGATCAGCAGTTTCTGAAACACTCAACCCATCCTGTCTGGCATCAACAATCTTTCCATGCTCAAAGTCACTTAGGTCACACTTCTTCCCAATTCTGACATTTGGTCTGAAAAATAGCTGAACCTTTTGACCACGTCTGCATGCTTTTATGCATTTAGTTGCTGCCACATGATTGGCTGATTAAATATTGACATTAACAAGCTGATGTACTAAAGTAATAAAGTGGTCACTGAGTATATATGAAATACTTTAGTCTAATATTTAAACTTAAATCTTATTTGTATTACTTTTTGGCTACATAATACAAAGCGTGCCAATGATGTGAGAGAGTTTGACCCATTTTAAGAATTGGCAATGTCTTACACGAGCTCATTTGTCAAGCAAAAGGGAAATTAAAAATCAAGCAAATATTTTGCAGTTCAGAGAAAAAGTCATAAAAAGAATACTTTCTTTCTCATTACAAGACTAACTTAAGGCAGATTTATATTCTGTTTTTTGTTTGCCTTCAGTCTGGATCCAGATGGAGCAGGTAACATACAGGGACTCCAGGAGAGGTTTACTCAAAAGATGGTGGGTGATGTAGAAGTCTGGGCTTTTTCTTCTTTTAAAGTCACAGACGGGGAGATTAGTGCAATGCCTGGCTCATGTTTAGCAGCTGAGGCTGCAGTTTTACACAATCTTCTGCTTGATAATGAAAGTGATGATTTGAGTAAAAGACGCGCCGTGTATTTCCATCCAACAATCGATTTTCTAAACTGCTTATTCCTGGCCAGGGTCACAGGGTGCAAGGGAGCCTACCCCAGCATGCAGCGGGAGAGATGCAGGAATACACCATGGACAGGTAGCCAATAGTTGACTTACCGTATTAACATTCATATAGTATAAGAATAATGAAAATATATGTTTGGGGTTTTTTTTTTTTTTTTATAAATACATTTTCCATAAACTTGGGAAGGAATGGGGGTTGGGGTTTGCAAAAGGAAATGGTTTTGACGAGAAGCTGATGTGCTTGGGGATAGCTCAGCTGAGATGGGAAGACAGGGCAGCACAGGGCTCTCCTGGAGTAGTACCCTGAATCCCTGCCAAGTCTCTTATTACAAAGAACCTATTTACAAAAGTGCCCTTTCTTTCTTACACTTGAAAACAGGGGCCCGTAGCAACATAATTTCAGTTTGTCTGAATGAATAGGAAATTAATAGGCTGGGCTACGGTATCAGATTATGTATGACTTTGTCTTTAACAGCAGTAAATATACGGTAGGTATAGGGTTTAAAAAATATATATGATGGTGTGTCCCAGAATGAGTCCACTACTCTGAGCTAGTGTCCGTATTTGATTGGTCCCTGAAAGGTACTACATTTCGAATTGGCCCAACTCGGAGGTTGGGAGTTCAATCTCCAGGTGGAGTGCGGCCATTACCCGGAGTGTGGCATTTCATCTGAAGGACACAGATTAAGTAAATTAAATTAAAAGCAATTAAATCTCACTCGCATCCATCCTAAGACATAAGATATACTTTATTGAACCCCGTGTGGCACTGACCCATCCTAGTTACTTAGAAGAAACAGCACAGCATGGGTACCAGCTTTTTCCTTGCAGTTGTACGTACTGTACCATGTCCTATACCATGACAGCTTGTATGAATGTACTGTTTCATGATGCATTCCAAGTCATTACTGAGTTCAGAGTAAATGCAGTAAGAAATATTCTTATGTACATCTAAGCGCCTGCATTATTTAATCAAGTGTTGCAGCTGAATGGTCTCTTGCTGAGGTGTTAAGCTTTTAGCATGAATTAAATGGCTAGCTTTAGTGCCAATTGAAAGCACAAGTGATTAAGCACCCTCTTCACAAAGACACTGTGAGACAATCTCGGGGTTTCAATTTTGTTGAGGACTCCAGGGGTCATATTTATCCTTTAACAGCTGCATATTATTTTATTCTTTTAATATACAGGCTATTACAGTTTTAGTATTTGATACTTACTACAGATTTTACATTGACTGACATTTGTACTGTATAAGTATAAGTATAAGTTAAATGATAAATGAAGCTGCAACTAATAATACCATTATTATTAACATTATCATTATTATCACTGATATTATAAATAAACTGAAAACAGCTTTATCAGATTTGTTACTCATAGTACAGTTAAATATACCAGTTGGCTTGCCAGCAGTCTGTTCCATTACTGCACAAGTCCAAACTCACACAAAAAGCCTGGATATGCACAGCCTTGGAGTAGTTAAGCACAGCTGTGCAGTGGATATGCTCAGCCTTGCAGTGGATAAGCGCAGCCTTGCAGTGGATATGAGCAGGCTTGCAGTGGATATGAGCAGGCTTGCAGTGGATATGAGCAGCCTTGCAATGGATAAGTCCAGCCTTGCAGTGCATATGCACAGTCTTGCAGTGGATAAGCAGTCTTGCAGTGCATATGCACAGTCTTGCAGTGGATAAGCACAGTCTTGCAGTGGATAGGCATAGCCTGGCATCTGCCCCGGCCATTTTGCAGGCAGAGCCTGCGTCATTAGTGCGGCTCCAAGGTGACGATTTGCACGGCTAGAGGTGACCGTGCATGTAAAAGGGCCCAGCATGCACTGCATGCATGGTGGAAACGTTCCGGAATCGACCTGCCTACTATAGCAGGGAGACAATTTCAACCATGTGATGTGACAACCTGCCAGGTCCCTGTAGGGATATGTCTGACAGAAACCAGGATAGATGCCTTGTGACGACGGTCTAAATGACAGTTCCATCACTCTCCTCTCTTTGACTTTACTTGACCTATTTTCCTGGTAGCTGCTTCGTCCTCATGCGCATGGCGCTTCAGTCAAGGAAGACATGTTGTGCTTCAACGCACTTCCAAGAATATGTCAAATTGAGTATGATGTGAAAACATTCCCAGTATAAAGAGAAAAACTCAAATAAACGGTCCATTGTAAAAATGCTACAGCAAATGGCACATGCCCCTACAGTGGTTCAAATCTGTCATTTCCTAATAGATTAACAGGCCCTGTAGGACTCACCAGACATCATTTTCTGTGTGTTTCAGCTGTTGTTCAGGAAAAGCTGCTTACTGCAGCTCTGAGGGTTGCAGATCTTGCCTGTTTAACTCCTGTTTGCCTCCTCTCTCATCACATCCTCAGCTCTCTCACATATCCAAGGCCCACCCAGAGTACAGTAGTCGCACAGGAGAGCAGATCCCACATTGTACAACATACAAAACATGATGATTCTCAGGCTTTCCAATAAGCTAAATTTTTTCTCCATGAAACCGAGGGTTAGAGTTGGTCACACAAATAACTCACACTCACAATATATACGTATTTACAAAATCACTAAATGTATTGCCCAACTACGTCAGAAATAACATTAACGATATACAGGTGAATATTAATACGTATATAGCTTTTCAAATATTGTGATATATATTTGATGTTTATGTTTAAATGTTTATGAATGTTACATTGTAATGAAAGGTTAATTAATTGCCTAAACATTTAATAATAAACTGTTCGCAGACCAAAACAGTATGAAGCCTACTTTGACAGAGCCAATAAATGTATATTCAGACTTGTTTCGACTTGTTTATAACTACGTCAGTAATATACTGACAGACCAGTGCAGCATTACAAACAGTTATAGGCCCACGAGTTTCTAGGTCCATCAGACAGTAGCAATAATGAGTGTTTCAAGATGTATTAAATTACACCCAACAAAAGCAACACTATGTGGTCGTATTGGAGTCACAGGCTAAACCATTGCGCATTTAAATGTGGTACATTTCAGTTTGCTATTCCGCTACATAATCAATAAATGGTACATATACTGGCGTTGATAATTTGCATTCATAATCGCAACATCCGCACAGTAGCGTTGTCCATCTTTTCTTGCAACATTCTGAGGTAGTACGTACCCGTTATGGGCTTGACGCAAGACTAGCTAATTCCGAGCGAGGGTTTAACCTTACACCGTAACACAACAGCAACATATTTTAACGCAGAGTAAATGAAATAAAATGATCAATTTCCCAACCCATCTCAAATACTTTGCATCCATGCAGTCATCGTATTTAATCTGTAAATCATTGTGGCTACCTGTACCCATAGCAATAGTATGTTGACAGCCCTTGGAAGAGGGTAAGACAGTGAATAATACAATTTCTCATTATAATATTACATTTCGATATCTATTTAGCCAGTAATAGGCCACTGTATAGCTAGCCCGCAAGCTAAATTTAGCGAGCGAGCTACATATTTCCAATGTGTGCTGGAATGCGATGCGGTGAAATTTTAATAATATTAATAGCCAGGATGAGGCGAGCGACCAGGCAGTTCTTTTCGGACCTTTATTTCTTACAACCAAACAAAACCGAACGCTCACTTGTCCCAACCGACATCTGAAACGACTGTTAAATCTAAGATGCACCGATTCAGTGTTGCCAGATCTGCTTTTAATTACAGTTGTATTTACTGGGTACTAAACGAATACATTCAGTAAGACAGCGGTAAATGAAGAACGGTTATTTAAATAGGCTTTTGAGTGTCAGTAGGCTACGGCACACGGACAGATTGGTTAGTTGCTTACCCGAAGACGCGAGATCCCGTATGCCCTTGTAATCTTAACAATAATATCCCAAAGCCACTGTGCTCTCCCAGTAGTCCTCAGCCATGACTCTTCTGGTTTAGATTCGGCACAGATTTGTCCACGACTGACAGCATGCCCCAGTCGCGTTTTTCCAAATTGTTATAACGTTACAGCTGCTGTTTTTTTTCTTTCCCAAATCCGGAGCGGAGGGGGGAGTTCAGCAGCTGCGAATAGATTCGGGAGTCACTCACTGGGACCGTCTAGAGAGGTGAAAATCAGTTAATTGCGCATTTGCTTGCACAATCCCGAACCTGTCCGTTTTTAATTAATGCAGTTGATACAACTGTAACTGTTTTCCCACTTCTGAAACACAGTCGCTCATTTTCATAGCGCATAACCGTTTATCTGTGCATTACTTTATTAAAAAAATACATGTCTCCCCTCAGCAGTCGTCAGTGTCCGATAGTGGTCTGACCCAAATTCCATTCAAGAAACTAAGGCTGTACCATTGAATATGCATGTACGGGGGGAGAGAAAGGTCAGGTAACTACAGCGCAATCTGCTGCTGGTGAACTTTGCAGATCAGGAGCCGGAGCGTCAGGGATTACTCCTTCATACAGAAGATGTCCGTGGAGTATCTGTGATCTTATTTGCCAATATGCGATGAAACTATCGATAAAAGACCGGTGTATCGATAAGCATCGTCTTATCAAAGAAATAGCCTGCATGCTTTCATCATACACCATTAGCATAATAATTTGATACTCCACGCAGAATATACACTCACCGGGCACTTTATTTGGTAACCTATTTATTAGACTTATTTTTTAGACTTCTACTGCTGTAGCCTACCCACTTAGAGTTATAATGCGTTGTGTGTTCAGAGGTGCTCTTCTGAATACCACTGTTGTAATGTGTGGTTATTTGTGTTACTGTTACCTTCCTGTCAGCTTTGACCAGTCTGGCCATTCTCCTCTGACATCTCTCATTAACAAGGCGTTTCTGTCTGCAGAACTGCTGCTCACTGGATACTTTTTGTTTGTTTGTTTTTTTTGCACCATTCTTCGCAAACTCTAGAGATTAGTGTGCATGAAAATCCTAGGATGTCAGCAGTTTCTGAGATACTCAAACCACCCTGTCTTCCACCAACAATCATTCCATGGTCAAAGTCACTTAGATCACATTTCCCCCCCATACTTATGGTTGATGTGAACATTAACTGAAGCTCCTGACCCGTACCTACATAATTGTATGCATTGCACTACTACCACACAATTGGTTGATTAGATAATTGCATGAATAAGTAGGTATAATAAAATAATATATATATATATATATATCAAATATATTGGCATACATTACGATACATGGTTAATAAACAGGAATATATGTTGACCTTTTTTCAAATATATTTCCTTTTTTCAAATATATTTCCTTTTTTCAAATATATTTATAAAATACATTTCACATATATGTGATATATTTCCATGTATAATGAAGCACATTCTCAATGTAAAGCTAAATATTGATTGATGAAATATTGATCTTAAAATATTTTCACCATCTTGCAAACAATGAGGTGACGTGGCTCAGGCAGTAAGAGCAGTCGTCTGGCAGTTGGAGGGTTGCCGGTTCGATCCCCCGCCCGGGCTGTGTCGAAGTGTCCCTGAGCAAGACACCTAACCCCCAAATGCTCCTGACAAGCTGGTCGGCGCCTTGCATGGCAGCCAATCGCCGTCGGTGTGTCGGTGTGTCGGTGTGTGAGTGTGTGTATGAATGGGTGAATGGAGAAACATCAATTGTACAGCGCTTTGGATAAAGGCGCTATATAAATGCCAACCATTTACCAATTACATAAGAAGAGCTAACAAATAAAGGACTGAGGTTAACTAATGGGCTCATAATTAGGTCGCTGAACAGTGCAGGCTTGCCTTCATTTGCCTTCCGTTATCATCTGCTGGCCTGTAGCGTAGTGGTTAAGGTAAATGACTGGGAGACGCTAGGTCGGTGGTTCTAATCCCGGTGTAGCTACAATAGGATCCATACAGCCGTTGGGCCCTTGAGCAAGGCCCTTAACCCTGCATTGCTCCAGGGGGGGATTGTCTCCTGCTTAGTCTAATCAACTGTACATCGCTCTGGATAAGAGCATCTGCCAAATGCCAATAATGTAATGTAATCTGCTTTGCCTTTAAATTCTTTATTATCATCCAAATGGTTTTGATGGCCAGCTGTCAATACTTTCACAAATTAGGAGCGCCGTGATTCAATTCAATGTTTTTAATTTGATCAGTTAAAAATAATTTAGCATAATAAGCACAATATGAACATTGGAATTTTATTATTTACGGTATGCATAGCTATCTGTGAAAATGTGGTTTAAGAGGGTAAGTAATCCCTCTAAACATAAACATGGTTGTCTGGGTGGTAATTCCTGTGTGCGTGTGTATGTGTTTGTGTGTGTATATGTGTGTGTGAGTGTGTTTGTGTGTGTGTGAGTGTGTGTGTGTGAGTGTGTTTGTGTGTGTGTGTGTGTGTGTGTGTGTGAGTGTATGTGTGTGTAGAGGTAGATTTGCTGTACTGCCAAGAAAGAGAAATAGGAGAAACGGAAACCTGGACCCCCCACCCCCACACACACATTCACATGCATACACTCACACACACGCATACATACACACTCACACGCACACACCCACTCTCACACACACCCCAAACCTATTGGAGCTGTACATGGCATGGCGGTGGACCTCCAGGATGACTCATGACTCTGGCACGTCTTTCAATTCCCAGCTGCCTGCTCTCAGCTTATTGGAAATACAGACCCTGCTGCAGGGTCGGCTACCAGCCTTCAGAGGCCCTGGGCTACATGTTCTTTCGAGGCTCCCTCCCTGAGATGTATCCTGCCAAGGCCCCGGGGTGGAGGGTTATGACTGCGGACATGGGGGTGTGGGAGGTGTGGGGGGGGGTTGGTGGGGGGGGGGGGGGGGGTGTGGAGGCTGGTGAGGGAGATGAGGCCTCTGGCGATCGCCTGTGATCGCCGAGAGCCAGCTCTGGCCTACTGGAGAAAAATGCTGTCTAATTCAAAGCTAAAGGGTCACAGGAGAGTACAGACTTACAAACAGTTTTAAAGGAACACTGAGCTAAACTTGGGGTGGAAGACTGATTGAGAAAATAACTCTTTATGGCCTTGTTTTTGTTGCCTTTATTCTGTGAAATGTGACTCTTTTTTATCTCCAGTGAATTGCATGTCAGAGACACAAATACACAATTTAATGATTAAATAGGAATACTATGAAAACTAGCTGTAAATTCTTCCCAGATTTTGTCTATCATGAACACGTTACAAGAAGTTCCCACACACCACACTGAGTAATTACTGGGAATAAATGCCCCCAAAATACTACACACAAAAATATGATATTCCACCAAGTATCATTTAACACCTGGAATAAATCATTATGAGAAAATATATATATATATTTTTTTTAATTGATTTTCTTTTGTATTAATGTGAAAATTTGAACTGGCTCATATTAACATGAGCAAAATTCTTGAGGTCAGAAACCTGAATTCAGCATGTCCATAGCATGCCTACTTATCAGAACATAATAAATATATACCCTTAGTGGCCACAAGTGGCCGCTGTTTATTCAAATAAAAATGACTGAAAATGCCATCAGATTAGAGATTCAAAAATTTCACCCTGGGCCCTCTCTGTATGTGCTATTTGTGCGCTTCCTGAAGTGTAGGTAATTATTCCTTGTTTTAAATTATACTTTCAATCATCTCCTCTACGTCCATGTTTAGAGATTGCTATGAATAACAACTTTTCAGTATTCATACACTGGACATGAATTATTTTATTTTATTGCTTTTATTTTCTTTCATTATCAGAAATGTGCACAGTAACAAAAATATTATTTAGAATAAAGTCAAAATAGTATTCAATATATTTATAATTATAGATATATAGAATGACAAGACCAAAGACCAAGACCAAAAAAGCTGTTTTCTTTTTTTTTCCAGCAGGGAATGAAAACACAATTTACTAGACTTCAAATCTGTTAACTCAGCTTGAAATCACAATTGCAAGTGGCTGACATATTTTTATATATAGTTGAATTTTGGAGTGGGGTGAGAGAGGGGGGTCTTTGAGATTGTGGACCCCAGGGGATGGAGAGATTGCGATTGTGGATAGGGGTGGCCGGTGAGATTGTGATCTCCATACTTGGCTTCAGTGTGGTCTCTGTCCAGGCTCCCCCTGTCTTCTCCTAATATGACCCTTGAGCTTGGGGGGTGTATCGCTGCACTAATGAGAAGCATCACACTTTCATTTCTCTCTTCCCTTTATGGTGGGTGGACACACTGCATGTACATACAGTTCCCTCCCAAAGTATTGGAACAGTTGGATTGATTTGTTTGTTTTTGCTATACACTGAAGACAATTGAGTTTGAGTTCAAAAGATGTACATGAGATGACAGATCAGAATTTCAGCTTCAGATTTCAGATTTTTATTTTTTATCTAGATTTGTTAACTTAGAACACATCACCTTTTGTATCAGACCATCCAAAATGTATGTGAGAAAACATATTGGAATATGTGACTGACAGGTGTTTCTTGTTGCCCAGATGTGTCCTTTTAGATTGATTGGTTAAACAATAAATAGTTCTGAATGTCCACTCTTGGTTTTAGCCTTGGGTTTTGCCAAGAAGACTGAATTTATGTTATTAAAGATAAACCAACATGAAAACCAGAGAGCTGTCTTCGGGAGAAAGCAAGCCATTTTGAAACTTATAAAACAGGGGAAATCGGTCAGAGCCATTTCACAAGCATTGGGGATAGGTTGTACAACAACATGGAATGTCCTGAAAAAGAAAGAAACTGCTGTAATTCTGAGCAACAGACATCGAACAGGTCAACCAAAGAAAACAACAGCAGTTGAAGACCACAAACAATCTCCACAGGTCAGGGGGGAAAGTATCTCAATCAACTAGAAAGGAAATAAAAGCTGAAATTCTGAATTCTGAATTGCTGTTCCAATACTTTTGGAGGGGACTGTACTCATTATCACAACTATGTTGTTATTTTCAGGTTGTGTGGCCCAGTCTATAGGGCAGCTGGTTCATAAACCCCTCCTGTAATAGCTGAATAGCTACAAAAAATATAAAAGGAGAGCAAACTGTCCACCGAATGTAGAATCCTAGATCCTGTTGGAAAAGCAAAGATGGCAATAACAGCCGAATATGTCGTAATTATATGGTAGGACTACAATGCTGCGTAAACTAGACAGGGAGGGAACAGGTTAGCGTTTTGAAAGGGCACGCTTCCTCAGAGAGCGGTTACCTCAAAGCCTGTATCTCGTGTGCCTGTGTGATGTGGATTACCAATGGCAGGTACAGAGGGCAATGTGCACAATGCAGAGCCCTTAAACTGCAGCTCGGCTCGACAATGGCCCAGAGAACCCTGCCATAAGACCGAGAATCTGTTAACCCTCTGAGGTCGACACCAACAAGTTCAGATCAACTCTCCTTTCTATTTGGATGATTCACTTTGTGAGATTTTAACATACAGATGCAACGAACATATTTACAGAAACCTTAGAATCTTGACTTCGCGATGCATTAATTGACATAATATTAATAAATTAGTAAAATTAGTAAATACGTTTTAAATTAGACGAATAATTCTTTACTCATTAATATGTGAGTTTCGCTCAGCACGAATTCCGCTCATTCAAATTGAAATGAGGTGATAATTATTATCTGGCAGGGGAGGGGCGACGGCATGTGCGAGAACACCAACTGTAAATCACAATACGACAGTGGCGTCTCGTGAGCTCAGAATTGGTGGGGCGCAAAACTTTTCTATAAATTAATCATTGACCTCATCCCGTTTTCATTCAATTATTTTGAATAACAAACGTTTCAATGATGGGGCTAATCAATTAACCACTAAGTAGCCTAGCCAACACACTCAAAAAAATGCATCACTCTGTTATCAACCGCGTTAGCTTTTTTCGAGATAACACTTGTACTTTTGATTTATTTTATATTTTTAATTGGATTTGCTACAATATTTTGTCATCTTTTGATACCCAAGACATAGATCAGGGGTCGGCAACCCTGGCTCTGTAGAGGCGCAGGGTGTGCTGTTTTTTGTTTTCGCCTTAATACCAGCAACCGATTCAGAAGAAATCAGGTGAGGTGAGTTAACTGTGTAATCGACTGCTTTAATAAATCAATTAAGTAAAAACTACTATTTACAATTTGTGTTATTCTAGAGCAATTTACAACCAACATATGATTCTGACCTACTTATTGTTGCCTTATTATTGTAGCTGAGTTTGTGCTGAAAACAAAGATATGAAACACTTTGGAATCACTGTATATAAAATTGATTAAAATGACACAAATGTCAGAGCATGACAGTCAACAGTTTTTCCTCATTTTGCCCTCATACCCCAGACTAGGACTGACTCCAATGGCTTGTCATTATTAAACATTAACAGATGTCCACATCCTAGTCAGCCACACTTTGATATGTGGTACAATACTGTAACTGCAAACAGCAGCAGTACTGCTTCTGCTGAATATGTGCATCAGGGAAAATGGTGAATGAGAAAAGAAAGGGTTCGTTTGTGGTTTTTCCTGATGCTATCTTTACAATCTGTATGTGCTTGTGTGTGGGGGAGAGAGCGATAGAGAGGGAGGGACGAGAGAGAGAAAAGCGAGGGATTATAGCACAATTGGCTGAAGAGGGATTATAAATGCAGGCTGGCAGGCTGTGGCTCTAGCTCTTTTCCCTCTATGTGGGTATGTGTGTGTCAGCGGTCTGCGTGGACATACATCTGACTTTCACCTACAGCCACACATTCCTTTCAGTCCAAATCAAAGCAGTAGGGAGAGAGAGAGAGAGAGCGAGAGAGCGTCCATGAGAGAGCAGCAATTGGTTTGAAAAATGTGTGTATGTGCTTGTGTGTGAGAGAGCGTGAGCGAGAGAGAGAAACAGAGAGAGAGTGTGTGCATGAGAGGACAGCAATTGGTTTGAAAATATGTGCATATGCTTGTGTGTGAAATAGAGAGAGACAGAGAGAGAGAGAAAGGGGCGGAAGAGAAGGAGTGAGACTGCGCTCGAGTGTGAGGGCTGAAGCTGAGACGGAAAGAAGACAGGGAGTCGGGAAAAGAAGGAAGAATTTCACCACGGAGCCTGAAAACAGCTGCAACAAAAAGTAAGACATTTTTAGTTAATGCTCTGTATATCCTGTTTCATAATTTATGTTTTGTTCAGCCTGTAACGCTTTGCTAAATGCAGTGGTCATATAGTTCAGACTTTGTGTGTTCTGTTTTCATTGTTTGGTTGAATTCAAAATACTCGCCATAAAAACTACAGTGTAGAAAGATTTGCCATGCATAGCCAACTGTGCATAGCCCATCAGTCTGAAGGCTCACTTGTGTATTTTACTAGATCGTTTATGTGTGTCCACAGTAAACACAAAGGAGGATCCAAAACCAGTAAAACTAATATTTCCTAGTTCAACACATTCTACGGTGAAGAATTAAGACGCAACTATAAAAATATAGAAAGCAAAATGAAACATTTTTTTATTAGTTTTTGTTGATGAAAGCAGCTAACATAATTGACAGTGTGTTTTACACAGGCATGTAGTAATGTGATGTACTTATTTGAGTATGCCATCCAAATTTATTGACAACATCTTTAATATTTCCCCTGTGGGCCTTGACCAAAACACTCCCTGGGCATTGATAGAGATCAATAATACTCTTTATGCTGTATGCTTTATGACTGAAAGCATGTATGCGATAAACTGTTCACTGTCTGTCAGCAGCTGCTTTTATCTTCCCTTTGTTATTGGATTTCCCTGCCCTCTGTAGAGAGATAGCATCTTTAATTAAACCCCACTGTGGCATCGTACAGATACCGCTGCTTCAATAGGCCCATTGCTTCATCCCATCTGTGTCCCCCGCTGACAACACTGGGAGATGCTTCGTATTCTCATAGCCAGTGTGGAGGCCTGGATTCACGAGTGTCAGATATGTTCTGTGGCTAAGCTAATGTGTGAGTGATAGACCCATCTGTTGGGGATTACCAAGGCCTTAGTGGTCGGACAGCAATGCAGCACACTTTTCAAATAACTGTGCAATGTGTTAGTAACTACAGAGAGATTCATAAAATGGTCAACTTACAGAGTCTGTTTTACTAGGACCAGCATCATGTGCAAAACTTTTGCATGGGCTAAAAGGTTATGCATGTGCTACAGGTCTTATAGTGATATGCCATGACCTACAGAGGAATACTACAAAACATTCATGGCAGCTCAATATTGGCGTTCAAAGGTATGGAATATAACCAAACCATTTTGGAAATGTTGGCAGAGGCTACAAGGAAAACATTTCCCAGAAGAGAGTATGAATCAGCTCTTTGCATCAGACTATTTGCATAGTTTAAGTTCCATATACTTGGATCTGCCAGGCTGGGCCACTGGAGCAATATTCTCTAAGACTGTCACATTAGGTAAATCAGGGCTTTAAAGGATCATAGGGAGGGTTTTAGCTTAGTCTAATCAACTGTAAGTCATTTTGTATAAAAGCGTCAGCGAAATGACATTATTATTATCCATATTATGCAATAGTGACTCCACTGGTCTGTTGGGCTCCAGTGATCTGGAGTCTGTCTGTACGAGTTGTTGGAGGATTTAAAGTAGCTGAAGATAATTATTAGATTTTTCATTCCTGACTTTGGAGCCAAAAAAATGTTTCTAAAGGGTGACTAGTAAGGAAATAATTGTTGGGAGCCCCAGTTATGGCTGGGAATTCAAAACTGGGGAGAGAAATTCAGAATAAAAAAAATATATATGATGACGAGAAAATAAGTGAATATGTATCAGATTGCATTTCTGCACCCTACGGTGTGCTGTACAAGCTTTGTGGATATCCAGCAATCCTGTCAGCATACCACAAGGCATGCGGCGGCAACACAACAGAATTGAACATGATTATAGTCCTTGGATCCTTTGCATAGCTATTTGACAAGAAAATTGAACAGACTCCCTCTAGGAAACGGGGAACTGTGACAAAATGACCAAATAGGAAAGCTTATTCCAGTTTTGGATTCAAATATGCTTCTGTGCTCGATCCATGTAGCCTGGTACAACTGAACCAACCAAGGGGACCAGAAGGTGGAGTTTGCAGTTTAAGAGTAAAGCACAGTACAAGCGTAGAGAAGTATTTGAATGTATTTGACCCTGATCTGTTTCTGCTCCACTCTCCCATCCTCCCTCCAGCCGTTCGACGGTTAATAATGTATGTTTATGTGTAGCCGCTGGGCCCGTGGCCATACCATACCCAAGCACAGGAACAAGAATTTCCTCTCTGCACATCTTTCTTTCCTTTACAAAGAAAAATAAAAAACACTGAATTGGCTGAACTCCTTGTCCAGGGATCAAGAGCTGTCTGACTCTACATTGTCAGACCTCCTTTCTGCCACACCATTTTACTGCCAAAGCTTTATTGGCAAAGCGCCTGGCTTCTTGCTCAGGAGTTTATTTGTAGTCATACAAAAGTTGTTATGTGTGATTGTAACCTGGCCTGACCAGTAAGGGGGGGGGGGGGGGGGGTAATGAAGAGGGGGGGGGGGGTGATAGGGGTTAAGTAATGAGGGAGGATAGTATAAACTGGACTAACAGCTGAGAAAGACCAGGATAAGGCACTCGGCTGTAGCGGTTTGAGTGTTTCATTAGCTGGATTTTAAACACGCATCTCATTACCCCCCACACAAAGGAAGAAAGGTAGTCGACGGCAACAACCCAGAAAAAAAAAGTAATTAATGGAAATAATGGCGGGGTGTGCCATGAAATGCATTCATACGTTCAATCTGGCTTAGCCCTGCCTGACAAAAGGCTTCCCTTTTCTCTCATTTTTAATGAATGTGGTTTTATTAACTGGAAGGACATTTACCTGTGGTACTACAGCCTGCAACCCTATGGCATAGCCATGTGGGTGGAATTAGCATGGGATAATGTAGTCATGCAGTTGCCATAGCGATCACATTAGTCATTATAATCCTGATTTTGAAAAAGCCACAAAATATTTGTCAAAGGAAAGGTCAATAAGGTGACTTGACACTTCAGTGTTTTCAACGTAATTCGTTTAGCTTCACTGTATCCCCACAGTCTAACCAAATATTACTCCTCCATTCTTATTAAACTAAACAATATAAATTAGTTTTTGCAAGCAATTTCTAATAAACATCAGATATATATATATTTTTAAAAAAAGCATTTTACATGTAAATAAGCAATTTGTCGACCACACAAATATATTAAGGAAACAAATCGTCGCCAGTCGTGAGCCCCTAGACTCAGTGCCCAGTTATGTGCCATTGACCGCCTAGGGCATGTTCCTCAAATCATAGTCCTTGAAGGGCGAGAACTGCTGGTTTTCCACCTCCCTTTACCTGGGATTGAGGTGTGAATACCGTCTGGCCAATCAGTAGCACTTTTAGGTTAATTACCTGGCAGGAAAGAAAACTTGGGGTGGAGTTGGATTTGGGGACCAGATTTGACTATCCATGGCCTAGGGCAGGGGTCGGCAACCCTGGTCCTGGAGAGCCGCAGGGTGTGCTGGCTTTCTTTGTTACGTGGCATGTATGGCATGGCATACGTTACATGTAATGTAATGTAATGTAATGTAATGCATTAATGGATCAATGAAAGCAGTTGATTACACAGTTAACTCACCTCACCTGGTTTCTTGGGTCTCAATCGGTTGCTTATTTTAAGGTGGAGACGAAAGCCAGCACACTCTGCGGCTCTCCAGGACCAGGGTTGCCGACCCCTGGCCTAGGGTATGCACATTAACACCCCTTCTACCACAGTGGAGGGAACTATCCAGTGCGATCAGCAGGTGAAGCGGTTGGAATGCCCTGGCTGGCACATGATTGGTTAGCACAGGTGTAACTCCTCCCCCTCTCTCAGGCAGAATGTGGCAGGACTTCCTGTGGGTGTGTGTTGGAGGAGCAGCAGTCCTGTATGCGCTGTACTCCTGGCTGATCCCCGCGGCTGTGCAGTATAATGGCTGGTGGGCTCTCCTGTGGCACGACCTCATCGTGGAGCGCATGCTTGACGCCCTCATGGGCTCCACGCGACCCCAGGTGACCTCTCTCTCTCTCTCTCTCTCTCTCTCTCTCCCTCTCCCTCTCCCTCTCCCTCTCCCTCTCCCTCTCCCTCTCCCTCTCCCTCTCCCTCTCCCTCTCTCCCTCTCTCCCTCTCTCCCTCTCTCCCTCTCTCCCTCTCTCCCTCTCTCTCCATCTCCATCTCCATGTGTCTGTGCAACAGTTCAGCATTGGTTTTTGAGCCACCTCCAGTGCTTGATTTGAATAACACAAAGTTTTCATGTGAGGGAGGCCCAAGTGCTTCAGAGGTCCCGCCCCCCTCCCAAAATGGAGGGAGTGATTCTGGCGGGATATGTGTTGCGTTGGCGGACCACAAACTGTAAATACATATGTACTGTATATGCAACCTCCCTTCAGTACTGTAAATATTTGTCTAAGTATGTGCCCCCTCACTAGTACTGTAAACTACCACTACCTTTCTTCAGTACCGTAAATACTTGTGTATGAGCTACCTGGCTTCAGTACTGTAAATACTTGCTACCTTCAGGTTCATTAACACAGTGTGAGGGCGTTGGAGTGAGACCACACTGCTCTGAACAACGTCTGTTTTTCACCATGCCGTCTAGCGCCTCCTACGTGCGGTGCAGAAAAATTCCACGCGGGGAGACCCCCAGAGCGTCATCTCTGCAATCGACCACTTCTGCCGACATAAGGAGTGGGCCATGAACGTAGGCGATGAGAAAGGTACTTCAACATCTTTTTTTATTTACACATTTTCAAAGATGAGGATTCTCCTCTTACCCAGATTCCCTTGCAAACAGTGTTTTATGGGAGGATGCGTCAATAACGAGCTCCTTCAACTGTAGCCGTCTCTATTCTGGTAAATGGCCTTCAGTCTTATCATACTACCTTGCACAAAATGTGAAGTGAAGGATTCCTGTCTGCGAGGTCAATAAAACCACTGCATGAGTGCACAGCAGGAGAGAGAGAGAGAGAGACAGAGAGGGAGGGAAAGAGAGGGAAAATGAGAGAGAGATAGATGCAGAGGGAGAGAATGGAAAATGGAAATGGAGTTTGATGCATTAAAATAGACAGAGAATAGACCAAGATATACAAATACAGGTGATAAAAGTTTCCATGCACCTCATATTATTGTGTCAGCCTGGCTCAAAGGCACACAGCATACGTTTAAAAGTTGCAGACCTAGGGGGGCATTGAGAGTTGAAGGTTTAGTGCAGTTCCAGACTGGGGACGGGTGGGTGGGGGTGGACTGAGAGCGTGTGGACTGAGAGCACTCGCAGGGGTGAAAAAAGCCAGACTTCATGGGTCCATTCTCCCGGGCGTTCCTCTAGGCTCCATCCTGGACGGCGTGGTGAGCGAGGTGAACCCCAGCACTGCTCTGGAGCTGGGGACGTACTGCGGGTACTCCACGGTCCGCATCGCGCGCCTGCTGCCCCCGGGGAGCCAGCTCATCACGCTGGAGTTCAACCCAGCGTACGCGGCTGTGGCCAAGCAGGTCATCGCCTGGGCGGGCCTCCAGGACAAGGTGAGGAGGATAAACAGGGACTGGGGATAATACACAGGCACTTAGAGACGAAGACTGAAGTGTGAGGACTGTTAGTCGTTTGGATCAACCCTTTCTAAACTTTTAAAGAGGAATGATGATTTTGACAGTTATGTCATGACTTTATTCTCCTGCTGCTATCAGCAGTTACATTATCAGTGAAGGCAAGTGAGCCTGTGGCAGCCATACAACATACAACAGCCCTTCAATACCCCCATTACCATGTTTCCTGTGGAGTGTAGTCACCGACACATCCACACCTGTCAGACGTGTTTGGGGGATATTTCTTCGGTTCGCCTAACGTTTTTTTTGTTTTTTGGAGCAGGGGAGACTTATCTTATCTATAGTTGATTTTACAGACTTTTTATTTTTATTTTTATTTTTATAGAGATTATTAGTTGTTTTTAAGCGTGGTTTATTGAGCATTGTGTGCACTGAGCTTTTTGTGTGGATTTTCCTACCTGCTGCCGCCCGTCTAACCCGCCGTTTCGGTCATCCATATTCGGATCACCTGCACTCCTGGTTTACTTCAACGTCCACCATGCTCCAGCTCATGTCTCGGCCAGCGCTGTTGTAAGGTATTTCCCTGGGCAGTTTTTCAGCTGTCCCCGGTGCGGTTAGGCCTCGTTGCCTGGGACCGCTACCTCCACAGTAGCCAGCCCTTTCAGTTATTAAACAACTTGGACTTCTACGCCGACTTCGTTACACGCATAGAAGCTCCCGTCAAAAGTTTGTCTACTCCCAGCCTGGTCATTCAATTCCTTCCATCTGCTCTGCTGCACGCTCTGCCGCACCTCGCAAACGTCATCAGAACATGCCTTTCTACAATTACTGGACTGCCTAAACCTCACTCAACATGTCAACGTCCCAACACACAACAGGGGGCACACATTAGATCTGGTCATCACTGACTCTGCCCCCATCAGCAATCTCCTTGTGTATGACCTGGGTGTGTCTGATCACAGGGTCATTGCACTGGAGCTGCCATTTCCACCCCCTCACACCAAGCCCAAGCGCCAAATCTCTTTCAGGAACATCAAAAACATTAACACAGACGCTTTAATTTTGGACCTCCAGCACCTCTCCTCTGCAAAAAAAAATGCGAAAAATGAAGGCAACTGGGCATGTCCTTGAGCGACGCCTCAAGGCCACAGGCCTCACCGTCCACAAAATGGCCTACAAAGACCATCAAAAGGCCTATTCGAAATCCCTCAGAGACGCACAGTCACAGTTTTATTCCAACTTAATTAACAATAGCCCTGGCAACTCCAAGCAGCTATTTTCCACAATAAACCAACTACTCAAACCGCAAACTCCCACACACACAGACATCACAGAGGAACAGTGCAATAACTTCATTACCTTTTTCAGAAACAAAGTCGACACCATCCGGTCCCATCTCATCAGCCCCTCCACTCCACCTGCCCCCACTGCCATCCCACAGCCAGGGATCTCCCAGCCTCTCTGCTGTTTCTCCAACATCACACAGCGAGAGGTTGAGGACACCATCAATACGATGAAATCCTCCACCTGTGCCCTGGACCCCGTTCCCACCGCTCTGGTTAAATCAAGCATTTGTGCCATAAGTCCCCTGATCACCAAAACCATAAACCTTTCCCTCCAGTCTGGCCAATTTCCTTCCATTGCTACGCTGATGACACACAACTGTACCTTAAGACTGACTCACCCCCTCTGCAGCTCCACCATCACCATCTCCATCATCCACACTCACTACCTGCCTGGAGGAGATAAAGGCGTGGATGAAATCAAACTTTCTACAACTCAACAGCTCCAAAACCGAAGCCATCCTAATTGGCACCCCCCACCAGGTCCATTCATCCTCCATAACCAGCATCTCTTTCTCCGGTCAAGACCTTCCCCTCTCATCCATAGTCACCAACCTGGGTGTGAAAATTGACCCTCACCTAAACTTTGAGGCCCACACTAAACACCTGTGCAAAACCTCCTTTTTCCACCTCAGGAACATTGCCAAACTCCGTCCCACACTCACCCTCCCAGATGCAGAAAAACTTGTCCACGCCTTTGCCTCCTCCAGGCTGGATTACTGTAATGCACTTCTCATCGGGATCCCTAGCAAGAGCCTCCTGAGGCTCCAATACATCCAGAACAGCGCTGCTAGGATCCTGATGAGAGTGCGTAAGTACGACCACATCACACCGATCCTCCACTCACTTCACTGGCTCCCCATCACCTCCCGGACTGAATACAAAATATCCCTTCTGACCCATCAGTGCATCCATGGAAATGCCCCTCCCCTATCTCAAAGAACTCCTCACCCCAGAACCCTCCACTCGAAGCCTTCGCTCTGCCAACACCAACCGCCTCCGTCCCCACAAGACCAAGCTCTGCACCATGGGCGACCGAGCCTTCTGCTCAGCTGCTCCCCGCCTGTGGAATGCCCTCCCTGACTACCTGAGAGCACCACAGACCACTGATGCTTTTAAAAGAGGACTGAAAACCTACCTCTTTACCAAAGCTTTTTCTTAGTTTTTACATTTTATACATGCCTTTGGGTGTTTTATCCCTGTTTTTACCCTGTAGCACTTTGAGATTTGGTCTCCAAATAAAGTGCACTACAAATAAAATGCATTATTATTATTATTATTATTATTATTATTATTATTATTTCTTAATTATTGCAGGAATTCTTTGGTCGTCAACTGTAGAGGTCTTCCTTGGCTTGCCGGCCCATTTGCAATTACTGAGCTCACCAGTGCTCTCTTTCTTCTTAATGATGTTCCACACAGTTTATTTTGGTAAGCCTATTGTTTGGCCTATGTGACAGGGCTACGACACATCCTTGAGCAACTGCACTGCCAGAACACAAATTGCCATGCCATGTTTCGCGGGTATATAGAACGGCCCGCGAGTTTTATGTGCAATAAGGAATGGATATGTTTGATATCACAGATCTTGACCTATCATTGACAGTGTTGATGTGTTGGCAGGTTCAGCTGGTTGAAGGGCCTTCTGGAGACCTGATTCCCCAGATGAAAGAGCTCTTTGGGGTGAAGTCTTTTGACTTGGTTTTCATAGACCACTGGAAGGACCGCTACCTTGCTGATGCCCAACTGCTTGAGGTATGTACAGTATCCACAGTCGTTACATGTAGTCACAAGCTCAGTGTTGCCAGGGTTAGCTGGCTGGAGATTTGAGATCAAATCAGGAAGCAACTTTCTTTTTCGTGAGATGTGTACAGGTAGCATGAGACAGAGCCTAAAGTGTTCATCTAAAGAGCTGGCAACCCTGCAAGTTAGACACCAACACTGTCTGTTACACACACAAGACCTCATGTCCAATCTAAACTCAGCCCTGTGTCCTTCTGTCCGTCCAGGAGTGTGGCCTGCTCAGGAAAGGTAGTGTGCTGCTGGCGGACAACGTCATCTGTCCCGGGACCCCCGAATACCTGGAGTACGTCCGAAACAGCCCCCGCTACGAGAGTCGTTACTTCAAATCCCACCTGGAGTACACCCAGGCGGAGGATGGGCTGGAGAAATCCGTCTTCCTGGGATAGAGGGAGAGAAACACGGCCACATCCCACGCGTCCTACGGTTTACAGAAGCAAGAAGGCTCTCCTGCTTCAGGATTAGCAGAAGCGCTAACTGCAGTGCTCCTGTGGCCTATATACACACTCAGCGAGCACTTTTCGACTTATTTCTTAGACATAAGTGATTCTGCTACTGTAGCCTATCCACTTAGAGGTTTGACGTGTTGTGTGTTCGGAGTGAATTCTACGGTTGTAATGCGTGGTTATTTGCGTTACTGTCACCTTTCGACCAGTCTGCCCCTTCTCCTCTGACCTCTCTCATTAACAACACGTTTCTGCCCGCAGAACTGCTGCTCACTGGATGTTTTTTGCACCATTCTCTGCAAACTCTAGAGTCTGTTATACGTGAAAATCCCAGGAGATCAGCAGTTTCTGAGATACTCAAACTCATCAACAATCATTTCATGTCACTTAGATCACATTTTTCCTCATTTTGACATTTGGTCTGAACAACAGCTGAACCTCTTGACCACGTCTGCAAGCTTTTGTTACTTAGTTGTCGCCACGATTGGCTGATTAAATATTTGCATTAACAAGCTAATGTACAGGTCTACCTAATAGTGTAGATATTACAAAATATCATGTCAGTTCAAGATGGACAGGCAACATTAGAGTGACTCAATATTTGAAGTCTGCTACTGAAGGAAAGGTGAATTGGATTATAATGTGCAATATGACTAAAGAAAACTGAACTAATCTGAAAGTAGAAAGCCCAGAGGGAGTTTTTGTTGCATACAATCTATATTTTTTATTGGATTTTAGGCATCATGTACAATTTACAAAGAACCATCAGCTGCATTAGTATACATTTGTACATACTACTCACTACATACAACCCATAAAACACGATAAAAATGTTATGTATATTTCTTGTGAATAATTTCAGTGTCTGAGATTTCATGAACCAAAAACAGTGCCAATGTATACTTACTTTCCCTTTGTGATTGCGTTTTATATGGGGTTTTAATAAATGCTTAGACATTTGAAAGATAAAACCTTAAAAAGTAATAAATATTACAATTTGTGAAATTTTGTTTCCTTTCCCATTACAGTATATCAAACAGAACAGATCCAAATGAGGCTGTATTAAGGAATGTTTACCATTTCATCACTGATACATTAAGTATAAAGAGCATGATGATGACTGCATCCATTTGAGGATAGTAATCCACAAGATCAGACCTTTTCTACTCTTGTAGAAAAGCAAACCTTAGTGTAATCATATGCAAAAATTATGAAACACTATTTATCCGATTCAGTTTTAGTAAGGCATGGTTTTGATAAGTCTTTATCAGTAAAACCCAACACAGCCTACGATAACAGAAGTTCATACACTGTCTGTATTTCAAAAAAAGGAAAACAAATGTAAATATTTTATGAACTGAAAAGTTCAGAAAGTCAGTCTTTGGGCGCTGAGCTGTTGAAGATCTTGGCCAGCAGGGAGACGTTGGACTGGGACTTCTCCTGGATGAGCCGGGCCTTGTCCTGGGCTTTCCTCAGGTTCTTGTTGGACAGAGTGTGTTTGCCGAGGCGCCTCTGGCGGATCTCGTCCTCGGTACGTCGCTGCGTGAAGTCCCAGGTCTTCTCCTCCACAGCCTCGCCCTTCCTCTGCCTCTTCTTCCTCAGCTTGTCCAGGTTCTGGCTCTTCTCTACGTTGGCCAGGTAGAAGTTGGTCTCGCGCTTGGCCTGGGAGATCTCGGTCCTCATTCGCTGCTGCCGCACTGTCTGCTCATAGGCCAGCCGCTCGCTCAGGTGACACCAGTGAAACCTGTGCAGGTACTACAGAGCAGACCTCGGTCAAATGCGTGACGGTTTCTGATACTACTTTTCTGTGCTCAATTGATCTTGCCTGGTGCACCTTGAGGCAAACAAGAGGACCAGAAGGCAGGGTCTGCACTTTTCGGTTTAATCGAATTTCCAATTACCGAAATGAAGATGATAAAGTTTAAATAGTTTTTACTTTGTTGTTTGATATGATTTAATTCATCCCCATGTACGTATTCACTGCTTTAAAAGAACAGTGTATGCAGAGTTTCCACTGAAATAAATGGATATTTGAAAGCAGGTTAAAAAGACAAAGAAAGCTCCTGTACCTTGATGCACCAGAGGTCATCGCTGAAATGGTTTCTCTTGCGGGCGCCCATGGGCGTGTTGTGAAGGCTGGCAGCCACTTTCTTGGCCAATCGCTTGTCTCGGAACTCGACCCAGCCTTCCGTGAAGCTGCGTGCCTTGCTGCCCGTCTTCTTCTTCTTCCTCTTTATCGAGTGGTCTGAGAGAGAGCCGTTACAGCAAGCATTAACAGCCAACAGTTACCTCTGCGTTTAAATCAGGGCCGAAGTATAGTCTTGTAAAAATAAATAAATAAATAAAGTTTAATGCAATTATACACAACAGCTTCAAGTCTGACTCGAGTTGTTTTTGCTACGGCCCTCCTGTTTTAAACAAAACGGTTGGACACATTATCAGTGTAAGGCATGGGGTCCCCTTTTTGAGGAAGGTTGTCTGTAAATCTTGCACGTTGAATATCACAAGAACCCAACTATAATAAAGCAATGATGCATGAGAGATATATCAGCAATATAGTCATGGCTACAGGGTGTGGTAAGGCATGAAGCATGTGTGTGGGTGGGTGGGGTGTTGTTGGGGTCCCCTATATTTGGTGTTGCATCAGTTTGGGAACCCCTGGTGTATGGCTCTTAACGGCTTACCCTCAGGCTGCAGGAATATCCTCCCGATCTCCCCATAGCAACTGAGCATGTTCCGCATGTGCTTGGGCCTCAGCCGCGGAGGAATGTGGCCCAAATACACGATCCCAGGGGTAGTCTTCTTTTTCGTGGACTTCTCCTCATCGTTTTCCTCCTCAGCCTCTACACCGTCTTCACTCCCTCCATCCTGGAGTTCTTCAGTCACTCCTTCCCCCATCTCTCCGGAGGAGTCATTCACCATGTCCTCTCCCACCTCCAGCTTGGTAACCTCCTCTTCTTTGTCTGACATTCTTTAACACAAAACACAGAAGGGGATTAAAGGGCATTTTTTTTTATTACTTGACCCCCATCTCCATGTGTATCCCGTGTGTGTACTCAATCATACCGCTACGACCTCCTCTATTAGATCAGCACACCTGTCAATATGATGCAAAGCCGATGCTAGATTTCACTCTACAGGCCAGCTCTCGGAGACATTTGAGTCGGAGGACACTTCGGAGTATTTGAGCTATGAACTGTCCCAACTTAACGGAGGGTCGAGATTGCGCGATCACACACGGACGACCCCATCCCGACAATGCTAGCTACGGCACTACTGCACCGGCATAGACCCGATCCGACACGCAACCGTGGGTCCCAATTACCACAACAATCTGTTAAGAGATCCAGCTGCCCAAATTATAACATTGGGGAACGTAACAATATGACATTACAATAGCAGCTACTGGACAACTGTACATTCACTACTTTATATATATAAAAAGAAACCTTTATTTGTAGACATATATTCTGCTGCTGTAGCCTATCCACTTAAGAGGCTTGATGCGTTGTGTGTTCAGAGTGCATAGTACTTGCAGCTAAAATCACGTTCAACAAATTCACAGAACTTACACTATATCTAACTTAACGTTACTGTACCTTAAAACAGACAGGCTGGAAGTAACGCTAAAGATAGACACGAGCAGCTTAATACCACAAACATACTGATAACGAAATTAATACTTTATATTTGCCGATTATATTACCTATCGGTGAATATAGTTTAGCTAGGATTGTCTTACCGTGCTTAAAGGCAATACTTCGTTCTGCAATACGGTTTCTAATGCATATTTTAAAGTGTGTTAAAGCGTGTGTTTACGAAAGAGCGCTTCAGCCATGATTGCACACGTGCACAGTGTCTACTTCTTCTACTTCCTCATTGAAGATGGTTATCACACAAACTGGTCCGTTACTGCCTCCTACTGTGTTGGAGTGTGGAGACTAAATTGCACTTTAAACCCAGTTTAAACTTGTTGGCTAATTTTGTTGACCAGCTGATAGGGTTCGAGTTTCTTTGCATGTCTTTTGAAACCAGAGAGTTAGTAATTTTCCAAGTATATCACATGTACCGTTATTATGATGTAGATTTTTTTTTCTTACATCCAGGCGCCCTGAGCAGGGTAAATAAAAAGAATGTAGGGCAGTCAAAAGCTGACATGGCAATAGCCTATACATTCACCCATGGAAGACTACAAAAGGGACTATAGGAAATATTTCAAAGAAAAGCAAAACTGTCACACTGTAAAACTAAACAGAAGATATTCAGCATTTAAAAATCTTCAGGTATCAGGCAACCCTGCTCAAGGAATCAATTATTGAAGTTACCAACACCCTTGTAATAATACAATTACTAAAACTATGGGTTCAAACACCATTTGTGCTTATATCTATATGAGTTTAAATGATACTGTCCACGTTTCAAGGCTCAAAATGATCAGTCATTCAGAAAGTCCACTAGTATTACCCTTGCACAACACAGGGGGGAGACATTATCCTGGGACATATTGCTTTTTCTAATTGTTCATTTGTTAAACATCAATATGGATGTAGACTATAGCATTAAACATATTACAAGATATTGTTTGTTTTTAATTTGTAATATAGAATAATGTTTTATGATGAACGACAGCTCAATCAATTTTTGCGGGATATTCAATGAGGCAAACTCATTGATTCTGTCCTCATAAAACTGAACATCTGAGGGCAAGTACATGCAAAAAAGGAAGAAAATCTAGTCATGGGACATGAGATAAATAATAATAGCCATTATAAAAAATAATTCCTTGCAGTTATATACCAATGTGTAGCACTCAACTGGATAATGCAACGGCAGCCATTTTGGCCAGAATGCTCACCACACGTCAGCTGAGGTGGAGCCAATTAAATCAGAGGATGCTTCGGTGGCAGGTTGAGAGAAATGTACCCAGGACACTGCGGAACCCCCTACTCGTGATGAGTGCCATGGGATCTTTAATGACCACAGCGAGTCAGGACCTCGGCTTAACGTCTTCTCTGAAAGGCCATGCTCGTTTCGCAGGGCTGCAGGCCTGCACGGGTGCTCTATTATGCAGGGCCCTGTACCCGTGCCATGGGTGCTGCTGCATTATTGAGCAGGATGACTCTGGTGTGCTAAGAGCTCTGCAGTCCTGTCAGTGGCGAGCCCCTCCATTTAAATATAAACCTGAACACTGGGCCTCCTGGGAGCGGGAAGAGCTGGCGTGTTTCGTACTGAATGCTGCTACGCGAAGACAAGAGGGAGAGAGAGAGAGAGAGATAGAGAGAGAGAGGGAGAGAGTTCGAATTTTAAGCTATCTTTTTTGTGACACTAACACATTGTAACTAAACATCGCAGGCCATTAAATGCAGAACAACCAAAATAAAAAAAAGAAACTTACAAAAGAAACCAAGCAGACCAGACAAAACACAGCACATAACTACAACAAAGAAGACAGAGAAAACAGAAAAGGGGAGGAAAAAAAAAAGGTTCACAGAGTAAGACACAGCTCCCCATTTTCTTCAACGGTCCACAGTATGCCCCCTTCCAGGTTTCCCATGAGCCTGTAGTAGGCATGCTGTGCTCTGAGCCAGCCTGCAGGCAGCTCCCTTTTCACAGGGTCTACTGACCCCATCCCTCTGATCAGATTGTTATGGGTTTTCCAAATGGCTAGCTTTGCTACCCCTGACAAAAAAATGTATCAATGTATCAATGTATCAAATGCCAATAATGTAATGTAATGTAATGTATACATTTCGGTGGCACGGATGGTGCAGTGAGTAGCACTGCCGCCTCACACCAAGGAGGTCCTGGGTTCGAATCCCCGTCAGCCGGGGCCTCTCTGTGTGGAGTTTGTATGTTCTCCCCGTGCCTGCGTGGGTTTCCTTCGGGTACTCCGGTTTCGTCCCACTGTCCAAAGACATGCAGGTTAGACGGATTGGAGAGTCTAAATTGCCCACAGGTATGAGTGCGTGCGTGAGTGAATGGTGTGTGTGCCCTGTGATGGACTTGGCGACCTGTCCAGGGTGTATTCCTGCCTTTCGCCCAATGTGTGCTGGGACAGGCTCCAGCCCCCCTGTGACCCTGTTCAGGATAAGCGGGTTAGGATAATGAATGAATTAATGAATGTATACATTTCCTCCGTGTCGTGAACGTTGGGGAAAAAATAAAAACCTCAAACGAAAACTCCTCCCCCAAGCCTTGATAAAAACTCTTCAGCAGGCTAAGCGAGATCATTGCATAAACAAAAGAGGGAGAGTGAATGAGAGAGAGAGTGAGTGAGAGAGTTTTAACACACCTTTATTGTAACACTACAACAACACAGTGCAAGGCACAGAAAACCATCAATCCCCACAAATCAGAAGGAAAGAAAAAAAAGGATAAAGAGCGAGGAAAAGAGAGAAAGAATAGAGAACAGTTTGATGTATTATTGGGCAACTAAAGATATTCAGATACAGGTGAAAATATGAGGTTCCATGCACCTCATATTATTATTAGAATGAGAGAGAGGGAGGGAGAAAGAGAGAGAGAATGAGAGAGAGAGAATCCATTTGAAAAGAAAATGAAAGACAACATTGGATTGTAGCGTAGTGGTTAAGGTAAAATGACTGGGACACGCAAGGTCGGTGGTTCTAATCCCGGTGTAGCCACAATAAGATCTGCACAGCCGTTGGGTCCTTAACCCTGCATTGCTCCAGGGGAAGATTGTCTCCTGCTTAGTCTAATCAACTGTACGTCGCTCTGGATAAGAGCGTCTGCCAAATACTAGTAATGTTTTATTGCTATTAATATATGCATGTATTGTACCTGTGTATGTTTGTGTTGGCATGCACCTGAAGTGACAGTGTTCATTCACTGTTATGCAAGACTCACAGTTTTACATTATTGGTGATTCCAGTGCATGAAAACCAAGTCAGGATAGAGCCAGATTTTTATCATTTCAATATCTGTTAGTCAGATGCTGTATCATATATTCTATTTGTGCATGCTGGAAAAAAAAGTATAGGTGTCAGAAAGATTGAGAAGATTGCATTCTGACAGTTGTCAGACAGACACATTGTATTCCAAAACATGAACATTTTCATCTTTGAGGGGAAAATGAAACTGTACTTCATAACTTAAATGCCTCATAGAGTACTTATGTGTGTGTTTGCTTTGCTGGCTGAATGACAGCTCAAGACATGCATTTGACAGCACGCTGTCCGCCACATCTGTACCCATGCAGAACAGCTGTGGATTGGGGGCACCATGAATGTGTTCTGACAAGCAGAGAAGGAAATGAGAGAAGAACAGAGAGATGTACAAGGGGTGGGCAGTACCATAGAAACAAAGAGAGAGAGACACACAGAGAGAGGAACCATAGAAACAAAGAGAGAGAAAGAGAGAGAGAGAGAGAGAGAGAGAGAGAGAGAGAGAAAAGAGAGACCATCGAAACAAAGTTATTTACATTTATTTAAAGTTTCTAATTAATATGTGTCATCATCAACAACATCTTCTACACATTATATGCTCTGTAGTGCATTTAAGGAATACATGATTAATCTGTTATAAGTGCATACATCTGACCTCAGATGGTTCTTCACATGAACTCCAGCTCAGATCTTCTGCTTACTCAAACAAAGCATTCAGCATACTGTACACTCACCGAACCACTACAGTACAATGTTAATGGCTGCACAATGTCCAAGGGGCATACAAGATATATGACTATTTCATGTTACAAAAATCAATCTCTATGGTACTGTTATTCCATCCCTGCGTTACTGTGGTGTCATCCAACTTTACAAGTAGTCCTATCTATGATTCCATGAATTCAAGTATTATATTAATGCACTTACATAGTCCAAATGTGAACAACTTTTATATATTACAGTATGGGTACCATGGGGGTGGGGGGTTGGTTAAGAGACAGTGATAACTGACAGGGGCCCTCAAAAAATATTACAATGTAAGATCTTCCGGGGTGGTGGGGCCCAAAGTGAGATTTTTCATGCGGCCAAAAAGCTCTGGTGAAAATCAGGGTGCAAATTGCAATAGGGGATGGTTTGGTGGGATCTAACCCCTCCAATTGAGACTTAACCTGCCTGGTCATAAATATTCAGATGTGTTTCCCCAGCCTGTCTTGCCTGAGTAAGTGTGACTCATTCATTACAATTATAGGGGAGCTCAGCCCCCAAAAGCCAGAGACCCCCCCTGTGAGCTATAATTCAAGCCCTGTGGAAAAATATAAAAAGTTAGTTGAATAAAACATCTTCAAATTATGTTTTTTAATCCACTTTAAATTTGAGGAATCATTTCCGTATTATGATCCTGCCTTACAACCAATTCCATTCCCACTGAAGTAAAGCATTACTTATTACATATTCTATTTCAATTCTAAAATAGCAGAAAACATGCATGAATCTTAATCTCAAGAGACCCACAACATAACTGCTGCCATAAGAAGTGAATCGTGGCTGATGGTACCCGTTGCGTTTGTCTCCGTTTCCCTCTGTACGACCTTCCGTTTGACAATGAGGAGATGTGAGCCGGAGTGTGCTGTTTTTAAGCAGCTGCTTCCTCTGCCCCCTGAAGCCCGAGGTGAAATAAAGCGGAGGGGTTCGACCATGACCGTGTTCACATCAAGGGTCCTCCGCGAGCGGGGAGGAACGGGGTGGGGGGCGGACGAGGGGGCAGGGCGGCGGACAGATCCGCCACTCTGAGAAAGCCAGAGCCATCTGTCTGAATCCTGGTGACAACACCGGTTAGAGTCACACACCGCCTCAATCCTCCTCAGCTAAAGCATTTCAGAAGCAATTAGGTGAGCCTGTGGAGCCCTCATTTCAGGGGTGACAGAAGCTGCTAATATCAACAAACGGAGGGAGAGGAAGAGTCAGAGACGGCAGCTCTCTCCCGCTCGCAGAGAGCTTCACAGAGAGAGAGAACGCACGGATACCCAGGAGGCTTCAGGCACTAATTATTTATTTACTCTTTTAAAATATTGATTCACATGAAAAGGGATGTGCAAATGAGCGGTGGGCGGTTCTGTTCTCCCCGAGACAGATGTGTAATTCTGCATTGTGAGGGATTTCATCTCAGCGTGCGGACACGGCAGCAGGAAAAAACAAACTCCCAAACATTCTGAACTGTCTAAACAAAAGTCTAAACTGATTGAACAAGCCCTCTAGAGGATACCCAAAAAATCCTGGCTTCTCAGTACTGTCTGTTTGTTTCTGATGCAAGATAATACTTTTTTCACCATTATAAATATTTTCTTTTGCTAATATTTTTGTCCCTCTTGTGAACAAATACTCAGAGTTTTACATGCTGCTGTTCTATAGTACATTGTCTGTCACAGGGAACCCACAACATATCTTCCAGAGGTACACTAAAAAACGAAGTAATGGTAATTGTCCCATAGATCCCTCTTCACCCATTAAACATAGTTATTTTCTTAGATATTGAAATGCAGACTGTTTAAATGTTTGCAGACAGTTGAATTTCACATTTTAAATGTAACTGAGTTATGCAGTGTGTGTACTCTGTGCACAGCCAGGGGGCGCCACTGTGGACTGTTACTGGGTTCAGCCATGAGCCAGGGGAGGCAGTGTCAATTCTCTGCAATACATGGTGGGTCTGAAGGGGTGCGTGGGGGGTATTGGTGGGTCTGATGGGGGTTAGTACATGGTGGGTCTAATGGGGGGGTGTGAGGGGTATTGGTGGGTCTGACGGGGGTTAGTACATGGTGGGTCTGATGGGGGGTGTGAGGGGTATTGGTGGGTCTGATGGGGGTTGGTACATGGTGGGTCTGATGGGGGGTGTGAGGGGTATTGGTGGGTCTGATGGGGGTTGGTACATGGTGGGTCTAATGGGGGGTGTGAGGGGTATTGGTGGGTCTGATGGGGGTTAGTACATGGTGGGTCTAATGGGGGGTGTGAGGGGTATTGGTGGGTCTGCCAGGGGTTAGTACATGGTGGGCCTGATGGGGTGAGGGGGGTATTGGTGGGTCTGATGGGGGTTAGTACATGGTGGGTCTGATGGGGGGTGTGAGGGGTATTGGTGGGTCTGATGAGGGTTAGTACATGGTGGGTCTAATGGGGGGTGTGAGCAGTATTGGTGGGTCTGCCAGGGGTTAGTACATGGTGGGCCTGATGAGGTGAGGGGGGTATTGGTGGGTCTGATGGGGGTTGGTACATGGTGGGTCTAATGGGGGGTGTGAGGGATATTGGTGGGTCTGATGGGGGTTAGTACATGGTGGGTCTGATGGGGGGTGTGAGGGGTATTGGTGGGTCTGATGGGGGTTAATACATGGTGGGTCTGATGGGGGGTGTGAGGGGTATTGGTGGGTCTGATGGGGGTTAGTACATGGTGGGTCTGATGGGGGTTAGTACATGGTGGGCCTGATGGGGTGAGGGGGGTATTGGTGGGTCTGATGGGGGTTGGTACATGGTGGGTCTGATGGGGGGTGTGAGGGGTATTGGTGGGTCTGACGGGGCTTAGTACATGGTGGGTCTGATGGGGGGTGTGAGGGGTATTGGTGGGTCTGATGGGGGTTAGTACATGGTGGGTCTGATGGGGGGTGTGAGGGGTATTGGTGGGTCTGATGGGGGTTAGTACATGGTGGGTCTGATGGGGGGTATGAGGGGTATTGGTGGGTCTGACGGGGGTTAGTACATGGTGGGTCTAATGGGGTGAGGGGGGTATTGGTGGGTCTGATGGGGGTTAGTACATGGTGGGTCTGATGGGGGGTGTGAGGGGTATTGGTGGGTCTGACGGGGGTTAGTACATGGTGGGCCTGATGGGGAGAGGGGGATAGCCTGCTGGCTCCTCATCTATCAGACACTCAGAACTGAGAGAGAGGACGGCAGCCTCACGGTGTGCCTGTGTCTTCTCGTGAAAGGGAAGGGTGACCATAACTGGTTCAGGCCCACAGGGGCCCAGCTCCACTTACGGGCGGAACCCAGCCGAGGAGCAAATTACCCAACTGTCCAGAGACAGAGAGGATGAAGGAGGGATGGAGAAATGGGGAAGGAGCATACAGGACAGATGGAGGTGTAGCCCTACCCCCTTCAACTCCCCACACAACAGACGTCAATTACCAAAAATGTTGCAGAGAGAAAATCTAAAAATAGTGAAACTAAATTGTGCACATTTAATTACCCTCTACCTATTATGGGTTCCTTACTGCCATAGAGAAATTTCCCCCAGTTATCAAACCTATAGTTTATGGAGCATGTCATCACACTATAGGGAAGCTATTCTAAACATCTCTTTTGATTCCACTTTCAGTTGCTAAATAAGAGCGGCCATTTTATTTTGATAAGAAATAGAAGCAAGGTGTTTACACATGTCTCCATGCACTTTAATGGGACAAATATATTATAGTTCAGCTTTAGCAACAGAGAGGGAGCAGCCTGAGAAACATTTTGTTTGTATACGAGTGATACCTTTGGCGGTGCTCCTTGTTTTCAGTCCTAATGCTCTCTGTGCCAGTTTCACAGACGCAGATTAATCCTGAATTTAGTCTATAAAACAAGGCTTAATCTGTGTCTGTGAATCTGTTTCGTATTTCTGGAGTGCAACATAAACTAGCTTCCTATTGGCTGGCTACTTCTTCTCCCTAATTATGTAAATGTAAGTACGAAATATGCCAGAGCAAATCATCAAGCAATCTACAGGGTAGCAGCTCCCAGCAACAAGACTGTTTACAGACCATTTTACACCTTGACTGAGACTACAACAAATGTTAAAGGAAAGCTGAGAGAGATATATTGCTGTTTGGATGTTAGCAGTGCTTGGAGTGGGAAGAAATGAGTGCAGGAACTAGGGTGAACAGATGAGATGGCAATAAAGTACAGACATCCATGTGATTGGGTTGGAGATTGCAGTCATGGAGCTTGCTGGGAGGGGGGATCGGGCAGATGCAGAGCTGATGATAAGTAGCTGAAACAGTGCCGGCAACATAGAAGTCATTTACGGGCCACTTCGAGCACTGAATGTTAGAATAAAGATGAAAAATAGACAATTTTATGACACCGAGGACTATGAGTTGCTGTTAAAAATCCAGTCTTGGAGCATCTGCATGGCTCATGAAAATTTAATATTTTGAACTCCCACAAAGTTTTTCTTTTTGCTTTAAAAATACAAAGCTGCTGTTACTTATGCATGGCTTCACTGAGGCTAAGGCATGAACATCCAGCATCAGCAGTGCCTCTGCTCTTCTCAAATCACACAATTCTTCAGCTCACCTCCACTTATTTATTTTTAATGCACAATTTATTGTTACATTTTGGCGATCGTCCGTCCACAAATACTTCTACATTATTCTCTCTCTCCCTGGGTAGATTAACATGTAATAACATGCTGTCAATACAATTTGCTAAAAAGCAAATTACAAGATATATTATTTAAACATTTTCATTCAAAAGTCTAGTGCCCAGTGGTAGTCCAACTAACAGAGTAGACTACATAGTCCAACAAAGACCATACATACACTATAAGAGCTGATGCAACACTGAACATTTTACTGTGTCGTATTTATGTATCTATAATTACATAGGCCTTTATATTGTATTAAAAGCAAGTCTGAATACAAATTTTTATAATATTATATCATACATGTACATGAGGCAAGCCCTGTCAGTAAAACAAAATGAAATGCAAAATGCCATAAAAGAGAAACAAAAGTCGATCCGCAAATACTGACAATTTGGAATGTATTCCATATATTAACCTACAAAATGTCATCTTCACACCACACATGCACATAAACACACGCGTACACATTTAATCCAAATCTGTACCCATTAGTGCAGCAGAGTGAGAGAGAGAGAAAGAGAGAGTGAAAGAGAAAGAGAGAGAGAGAGAGAGAGAGCGAGAGAGAGAGAGAGAGAGAGAGAGGAGGGGGGAGTACGGAAAAACCAGGCTTTTAAGGGATTTGACAGTGATTTGTAGCATCACAGTTGTGAGGAATGTTGTGCTTTTTTATTTGAATTTAACACGATTCCATAATAAAGTCTTGAGAGCCAAAGTATTTTCACTGTTAAAAAACTAGAACTAAATTAAAAGATGAGTTTAAATTGTGTTTGTACGATTTATGTTTTTTTCAAAGGCTATCGATGAGTGGGACATGGAATACTTGGGATGGAAGTGGCTTTCGTGAATCGTGCAATTTTCATTTGCACTTCGTAGCGGCATAATTTTCATGAGAATTTAATTTGCGTTTCGGGATGTTTGATTGTTCTCCGGGAAACCATGACTTTGAAAAACGACGAGATGGCACGCGCAGGTAGGCTAAGTACTACAACTATATTTTTTCCTTGCCTTCATTCAGATCATGTAGCCTTTGAGTGTCTCCACTTCATCTAAATTTACTGAATTGTTCTCACAGCCAGGTCGACGGTAACGTAATTAACTTTCATACTTTCAGTCAATATTTTCAATAACTGGGAACAATCATGCAATGCAATGATAAAAGCAACAATGACGGCAGTTATATAATTTTCTATGTATGAAACAACTCTACCGTTATCTGTTTAGCCACACTGAAACCCATCCACCCAACTTAGATTCGGAAAGACATTCAACTGTCTTAACAGTTCACTCCTACAGATGTTCTGCTAAGCTGTAAGGACATTAAAGATGTTTTTTTTTTACTTGCACACTGACAAGAAAAGTAAGTCGTGATTTGAATAACGGGCGGTCTATTTTAAATGAAACGTAGACTACCTACTTTACATGCGCAGAATCCTGGCAGATTGCCAAGTCTGAACTTGACTCAAAGTTGGTGAACCCTTGTCATAAATAGACCGAGCTGAATTACGTGTGCGACTACAGGATATTTTAACAAAGCAGATCGACAGTAATGTAGTAACTTCAAACAAACGCGTATTTGCAGATTATACAAATGTAATTATGTCAATAATGTTGTGATTTATTTTCTTAAAAGGCTTTACGATTTTCTCCACCTGTTGTAGGCTACACTAGGCTATGCCAAATAGGTTATGGTCGCGCACCGGCTACACTATGAGCGCATATATTTAGGTGTTAGCTAAAAGAAACGAGCTACGCAGTAATTAACTCTATAACTAATTTGCATCCATTACATTTACATTATACACACTGTGAGCAATTTATTAGGTGGACATGTACACCATCTTGTTAAGGCAAATATTTAATCAGCCAGTCATGTGGCAGCAACTGTGCAGAAGTGGTCAAGAGGTTCAGCTGTTGTTCAGACCAAATATCAGAATGTGGAAGAAATGTGATCTAAGTGACTTTGATCGTGGAATGATTGTTAGTGCCAGACAGGGTGGTTTCAATCTCAGAAACTGCTGAGCTCCCGTGATTTTCACGCACAATAGTCTCTAGAGTTTACCGAGAATGGTCCGAAAAACCAAAAACATTCAGTGAGCAGCAGTTCTGCAGGGAAAAAACGTTAATGAGAGAGGTCAGAGGAGAAGGGCCAGACTGGTCGAAGCTGACAGGAAGGTGACAGTAATGCAAATAACCCTGCATTACAACAGTGGTATGCCAAAGAGCATCTCTGAACACACAATGTGTCAAACCTCTCAGTGGATGGGCTACAGCAGCAGAAGGCCAATACGTCTTAAAAAAGACCTAATAAAGTGCTCACTGAGTATATATCACCAGAATTACCTCAAAAATTCTAAAAGACCCATTAACAGGTACATATAGCTATAGCATGCATTGCAGCTACACAATGCACTGCACTACATTTTAGACTATAGCCATTTTACAGTATAGCCTATCTTATTTGTTGCAATTGTAGGCTATATAACATATTTAGAACTGCTTTTGCAAAATGCAAGTTTTTGGGTTTTTAGATTACAAATATTGATATATGTGGCCATAATTGCTATGACAAATTAATATGTTAATGTAAAGGACCCATTTCAGGATGTTTCAGGATATGCAAGCCTGCCTATTATTGGAAAAGCATATTCTGAATAAATATGAAAAAATGAATACGAATAATTACCGTATACAACGTGCATCCTTAGTTATCTGTAGTAAGTGAAGACCAGGCTGCCTGCCAAAATCTTTTCTCAATGTAAACTTACAGTACTACAGCTTTTAGCATATGGGTAATTCATTCAATGTTCAGGATTTTACATAAGACGCATTTTACTGACCTACATTCCCTCTGTCTTTGAATAATACAGCGTGTACATGGCTCTGTGCACTGCGTGGTGATAATGCAGTAGCCTATGAAATGAAATATTATTTACATTACTGGTGTAGACAAGGATGCAGGTGTGATGCTAAGCTACTCTTGAAAAGCACTATCATATTCCATATCAGTGAAGTGAATGGCAAGGCATGAGTTGCGTAAACGCATGTAACAAAATCTCAGTTCAATTGGAACATTGAAAGGCTGTGATCATATAAAGCAATAACGACCTTTTACTCCTCTCATATTTTACTGTTTATTGTTTAAAACTGTAGGCAGTCTCATCGCATAAGTTTGTACTGTTCTTGAAGAGAACATTTCAAATAGAAAGGAATAGGTCCAATAAAGTAATCTATAGGTCAACAATTGCCTTGCATATAAAAAAAAGAAAAAAAAAGAAGCTTTCTGCTTGAATACTTTTGGTTTTGCATTAATTATATGTATAATGTGATATAATTTTAGGCAAGTCCTTTATCTGTGAAATTGACCCCCAGGTGAAAGGAAACGCTTCTATATTGAAGTATTCCATATGGTCCCTCTAACTGTTTTACACTTGTGAATGGCATGGAAACCTTGAATGCAGTTGGATTTGCAAACACATTCTTTCTTAGTTTCAAGGGGTGCCCTTCTGCTTCTGGTACTCCAGAGAGCATTCATGTATATCTCATTTTGAGGTTGATGGTTTCTTTACTGACTGGTGTTCAGAGCTATTAAGACAATACTGTAGCTTTGTACCCTGTTCTGGTACCTTAGTACTAGTGACAGCAATTGAGCTACAGATGGGGACAGAATAAACCTTTATCAGATAATTATCCCAAAACCGCTTTTAAAATATCTGTGATTAGCAAGCACTCCAATTGAAATAAGGAGCTCACATTAGCAGCTGAAATCCTTAGTACTTTGTGTATCTCATGTACCCCTGCCTTTTATTATTCATATTAAATGTAGCTATTTCAGTAATAATGGAAAGAAATCTAATCTCTTTGTTGTCATTTAATTGTTTAATGTGAAGTGCTCAGATAACATTGTGTAAAATGTTTCACATTTGGCAAATTTAGATAAAATGTAATTGGGTGCTCATGGGTGATGCTCACTAAAATTGTAAAGATTTACATCTCTGAAAAGGCCCAAGTCTCAAATATGTCCTGTTTACAATCAATGCTTGAAAAGTAGCCTAATCCAGTGTTTAATGGAAAAAATAACATATATTTAAGCTACCTAGATGATTGAAAAAAACAAATTATGTGCATCTTTACAAGTCTTTTGCCTGCTTGCACCTGACCTGGGCACTTTCATATCTATTGATCTGTTGTGTTAATTATGTATGAATTTGGTTTCATTACATTGATATAAGTACTGTGGAGGACCTACATATCGATCACATTATTCCACTTTAGATTAAATATTATGCCTGTAGTAAAATATGGACTTGGAGGACTTCCCAGGAGAACCACACTGAGAGTGCAGATGCAGTTCTAACTGAAGACGACGTGGCTTCGGGAAAGTTCCCGTGCGGGCCTCATAGCGTAACACAACCCTTTAGCAACGTTTACTTTCTATGGTGCGTTTCTTTAAACCAGAGGAGAGGAACAATTAATCAGCCCAAAGTATTGTTACGTGTAACAAAAAGCAGCTGGCTTTTTTCTGTTAAGTTCAGCTCCCAGACCACTCCAGGCTCTGCTAAAGATTGCACCGCCAGCGGACGGCGTTGACGCAGAGCTGCGCTGCTTTGTCTGGGAAAGAGTCGCGCGGCTGTCCGTTCAGCACTCCCGACCGGAGAGCTGCAGCACACGGGGCGGCAGCAGCCCCTGCACAGCTGCCGCCACGGCCTCTTCCTCATTACCGGGTCTATGTAGGATTACTGCTGCCCTGGGAGGGCTAGCCAGGTCTTTTGTGCCTTTCAGCTGTCTGATGCCTACTTACTGTAGGTCTGCGGTATGAATTTCATGTCTGAAATTAGATGTCTGAAGTAGTGGAATTACTCTCTTATGGTTTCAGATGACTAGTCATTTATATTGGTTCTGTATTGATTAGGTTGGTAGATGGAAGTTCCAAATGTTGGAACCACTTTTGTAATTGTTCCATTGGCTTGACCATTTATTTCTCAGTTGATCATTTGATTGAAAATAGATTTTTGCATGTCATTTTCCTGAAAAGGGAACAGACATAACTCTGTTGCTGCTATAGCTATAGAATACCTTGTTAATGCTCAGTTGGATTCAGATCTAGGCTACTGACCGAGTGAGGTGATGACATATGAATGACGTCATCACCAGGCTCCTCAACCGATTGGATGGCTGTTCCTCTTCAGTGGACAGGAGCATGGTCATCTTGAGAGATGTTCACTCTGCAAGAAAGAAATACTTTTAACTGCTGTCTACCTGCACGTGTACTCCTCTGATACAGTGACTATGCCAGGTCAACTGGTGGACCGTGGAGTGTAGAAAAAGGCCAACAACAGCAAAACTTTCAAATTATATATTTGCCTATGATGCCCTGTACTGAAGAAGGGATTTGCACTGAATTCCAAGTTGAGAATATAATCTTTAATCTTGGTAAAATGCGTAAAAAACATCCATTGTTCACAAAGGTATTGATAAAGAATTTGTTGCATAAGTGTCCTCAGTGCAGAGAAAAGTTCACAGGGGTCTATGAATAATTAGAAAACACCCAAGTCCCAAAGCCCCCTGAATTCCACATCCTAGCAAATACAGTTTAAATGGCAAATGGAATAGTTTACCTCTTGTCATCCTTAAATACACAACAATAAAAAAACAAAGCAAATTGCAAATCTGTTGATACGAGATGCTCATGGTGTGTGGATGTGTCTGACATTCTCTGGGCTATTATGCTCATCCCGCGGGATTACATAACGGCCTGTGCGACCTTCGGCCAGCGATTTAAGAGCCATAAAAGACGGTCATTCCCCGTCGGACCATGAGTTAATCGTACATTAGACCGTGTCCATGCAGCTGCATTCCAGCTGTTTTTCGCTCCGACAAATCTTCTTAGGCCCCGATCAAACAAGGCATCACGTGCAGTTTTGACTACCAAACGGAGCGACTGAAAGCTACGAGCAGTTTTCAGTTTCAGATCAATTTGGTGTAAGGCAGAGCGGACATTATGGATTCTGCAGCTGTGTGCCGTGAGTGGCATACAGGGACACGGACAAAACTTTTAATTTGCTTTTAGGCAAAGAGCAGAAAATGACTGTGGCAGGAACTCTGGAAGACGTCCAGGAGAATCGTCTTTTTCAGAATATCCTGTACTCTGTGCCTGCCTAAATTCTGCTTCCAACGAATGAATGAGACCCACTCACCGTAGCAATGCTATTTATTCAATACTTTATGTCGGATATTTATGCAGTTGTAACTCATGTTTGAATTGTTACTTTGATAGTTAGGTGTCAGTGTTGAAAAGGGTTAATTGCTCTATTGTTTGGCTGGGAGACCAAGTGCAGTCTCCCAGCCAGGGGTGCTAAGCCCCCTGTGGCTCCCCCATATTTGGAACAGTGGTAAAAGCCAAGAAAGTGGCCCTTTCAATGGGGATGGGCCCCATATGCACTGTGCATATCTTGCATATGGGATAGGAATATGTCTCCTACTATCATATCATCCTATTACGTATATAAGCATGATCCATATTTACATAATGATAAAATGTATAATCTTTGTTAGACTGGTTCACTGATACATGGAATGAGAATAATTTGGAAAAGGTTCAAACAAAGGACTAAACCCTTAACGCATAAGGCTTACAGTGCATGTCATATAACCACCAGGTCCTACTGGAAGAACTGTACAGCGGTGTAACCACAGCACTTCTGTGAGTGTAACCTTCTTCTGGGTATTGAATCACTGTTGATTGTACCCTGAAATGGAGTGATATAACTTTACAACCAAGCCCACACATTAATGCTATGTATGCTGCAGTATCTTGCATTTGAGCATTTGACATTTTATATATAAACAGAATCATAGTGTGTCAGTTTGGGGGGGAGATAGGGAGACATGCATGAATTGCTAGACTAGCTAGTACACTGTGAGACTTCATGTTTGACTATGTGAAACTAAGTAGTTCTGCAGTGTGTCTCACCCAAAGTTTAAATGAAACCTACAGCTATGCTGTCATAATCTAGGTATATAATACACATTGAAAGTCAATTTTTGCTGCCCTATGTTAGATTGTCATGACACTATAAGACTATTATAATGTGATGCTTTGAAATGAGCAGTGAACTCTCACTGACTCCCATTTGACTAAAGTCTCATTTCTTATACAGATCATGCTGCATTCAAGCCTATGCACATTATTATTATTAAATATGCGGAATTATCTTGATATCAATCACTAGACATTTTTAAACACCTTTTTCTGTATTCGTTTTTCTTTGAATGTTGGATGTGAGTGAGAGCAGACCAGGCCAGTAGTGCTGGCTCTAGGTTTTGAGGGGCCCAAAGCCCCCACAACCAACCCACCCCCTAAATGATATAGGCAGTTGCGGTGCCCTATGCATCTGCTTATGTGACTTATTTGCTCAAGCAAAGGGTCTAAAGCAACCATGGGTACAGAAAGGGACAAAAGCCAGCCAAATGTTCCAGTATGAGGGTCATCTCTGAATGAGTCACCTGTCCAAAGGTGCATCTATCGATTTTCTGCATGCAGTAAGAATACATTTACGTAGATTTTCTTATGACTCTTGAAGAGATAATTAGAAGCCATGACACAATACAAGCTGAATCCCTGATTTTCTGATTGTATTTTGTGATTGTACAATTTCTGACCTTGGCTTACTGATTAGCATTGTAGTTGAGTGCAGATTGAAACTTACTTACTTACTTAATAATCACTGGTAAAACTGGTACTGGCACTGCATAGCATTGCAATAAAATGACTCTACACATTAGAGTGGCAAGTGCGCGCAACCATTCAACATTAAAACACAGCTATTTCCCCGATACGAATGCACTATTTCTACATTGTCCGGTCGGACAAATGTACCAGATAAATGGAGAGAATGAGGATGGACTCCAAGGTGGTGTGTCCAAACAAATCACCATTCCTTGGTGCAGTCACACTACCCAGAGTCCATGATTAAGCCTGGTTATGGCCGTGTCATCTATGGCGGTAAGCCAGGTGGGGTAGCGCATAGCTGGCGGTTGTCTTAGCCAGGGAGGGAGGAGCTCCTCACTGAAGAGAGACTCCTCTGCTCAGAGCCAGCTGCAGGCGTAAACACTATGCAGCCGTGTAGGGCCACAGCCATCCCCGGGCCCCGCAATTCAAGTTTAAGTGGTGGGTGTGGTGTACTGGAGCAGTCTGGGACCACAGCAACATTCGTGTTCAGGGCCACCAAAAACCCCCGGGCCGGCTCTACCTCTGGTTGATCTGGTGGAGTCTCATCCTCCAGTACAGTGGCACTCAGCTGCTGTAGTACTGCAGATTAAAGAGAAACAGTAGCTGCGCTCTGGAGCATGAGCTGAAAATGGTGCATTTCTGCCACAGATATAAACAAATGCCTAATATGGAAGACATCAAGCTACAAATAAGAAATCATAAAATGAATTTGGGCTAAGCAAAGTTCACACATTTACATTTATTACATCATGTTTCTAATTCACTTCTCCCATCAACATGCATGTTTATATGAAATGGAGGTGTGGCTTTCATGCTAAGAAGAGGAAGTACTGTCCTCCCATTTCTCAACATAAACCCTATTTTAAAGAAAATGCCGAATACATTAGTTGTATTTCAGCGAGCTACTTTTATCTAGAGCCTGCCAGCCCTTTCACATTAGAAGATATAAATACCAGAGAACAGCTGTATTATTCCTCTGCTGGCAGATGTGTATGTAAGCAATACATAAGGGAAATTAAGTCAATAAGCATGACTTAAAATGTGGGGGGGGGGGGGTGAACTGAAATGACATTATTGACAGTGCACCCAAGTTACGGTCAGATACAGGACTCATCTTACAACCTGACCTAGACATCCCTTCCCTCTCCAATTCAGCCAGGGTAAGCATTGTCTGTCCATTCATCTTTCACTATACCTTGCCTTCCTATGTTTATGCACAGCATAGTTACTAAATATACAGGATCATTAAATTAATGTGTAATAAAACAAATCTGACGTGCAATTTTGGAACTGCTAGTACCGCACTGCTCCTACAACTGCCATTGCCTGTCATTTATTTTGGCCATATTACAAAAGGCTTTGGTAGGTATACTTTCTGAAGTTCAAATATAACATCTTGAGCATCTTGAATTAGTATTGTTATGGGGGCTAGGGGTTGTGATCACAAAAGGTGTCAAGGGAGATTTTAATTGTGGACTTTTTGAAATGTGAATAAAATATCAAAGATTCATCAAATGGGTGGTTGTAGCCCACTCTGAAACACCCATGTCTATGCTAGTGATGTGAACATGATGTAAACATCACTCTGAAATAAATTCTGTGAACATGTTGCTTTCTTCTTCAAGACACACCTGCCAGGTTAGATTTAGAAGACTGACATTACGTATGCAAACTCTGACAGGTTAATCAAGCCTCAATGCTGTAATTACAAAATGATGTATATAATGCCATAAAAATATGAAATATTTAAAATGTACACTGACTGTTCTTGGTATATCATCAATAATATGATAATTATATTAATGAGCTCATGTCAAATTAGCTCTTCCAAAACGATTCATTTCATGAATAACAATGTAATTATGAATAGTTTGAGAAAGAATATAAGTGGCAGTATCCATACACAGTGATTTCACCACTGGAAAGAAATCAGTGTTTCAGCATGTGGCCACCTAGAAAATGTTACTGTGAATTTTGTCGGGACACAAGTCTATTTATGATTGTGAATGCCATCAGTCCAGCAATACCTTGGCTTTTGTCATGTGAAGTATCCATAGTACAAAATTAGTTTTCTCACATCTGAAAAAAACAAAATCAGATATCACATTTATACTAAATCAAACCATGTCTTCATATTGTGGCATTAGGATTATATGAATGATAAGATATCAATCTTGCTAATACCCAAACAGAAGTGTCCTGTTCATGTTGTGGATATTATCCAACAGCAAATGTAACACAAATATATGGTTGCTGGATTGAGTTAAGTGAATCACACTCGTAGATAGTACATTTTTCTAAGATTACGGCATTTTATGGGTGCAGTAGGAGCAACTTATTTGGATCCATTGCAACACTGTCCTGTTTTTTTTTACAAATCCCCACCACTCCACTGTCCCTTTGGTAATTGTTAACTTTTATTTTGTATCTTTTCCTGGTATATTTTTTGATTCATGTACACACCTGCCTGTAAAAAAGATTTTTCCTGATTGGATAATAAAGGTACATTTGAATTTGAGTTTCACATAGCAGGGTAATTTGTTTACAGCAAAGTAACTGCTGTTTTTACTAAAATGTTACTGTTGAGCCTCTGCAGCTCTCCAGGCTGAATTGGATGGTATAACAGAAGAGACATGAGAGTAAACTGGAACAGATTTACTGTCTCACTTCCACTATCCGCCTTCAGGGAGTAACTGAGAAACCAGAAAACTGCCAATCAACTCAAAAGTTTCAGCAGAAGGATATAATACATTTAATAACAGAATAAAGAAAGGAACCCCAATTACTTTTCCCTTTCAGTTTCAACCATTTTATTTTAATTTACATCAGTCTTTCTTTTTCGTTTTTTGTTCTTGCTTTGGCTTTCTCTCTTCATTTTCAGCTGTCATGTAAATTAAGCCAGTAGACAATGACCATATTGTAAAAGAAAGTCTTTTCTGAATTCCTGATCCTGAAGTTTTGAACTGGAATATTTATTTGGTATTTGTGAAAGGGGAGTAATGAATCAAGCAAAAACATTTACACATACAGTTGAATGCAAGAATTTGCACGTACTTGTGTGGATGGTTATGATTTTCTGGGCATTTAAGCATTTCTTATTGTCAGTGGCATGGCCCAGAAACGGAAAAATCCAAAATGGAATTTAAATCATTTCCCCGGATTATCTGAGGTAAAACGTGACCGGGTCCATTAGCAGAAGCCTTGTGCTGACAGGTTATGTTTGAGTGGAACATTTTGCTCTTGTACTTTTCTATTTTCTATCATATTATTGTGGCTTGTTTAACTGCTCTCAGTGGATTCTATCTCTAGTCTTAGCTTTGAAAAAAGCTATTAATATTATTATTATTATTGAATGAAATGCAGACCCTAGCTGCCTGTATCCTCCCTAATCTGGACTACTGCCAATTAAGTGTCATTCTGCACGGAGAATTCTGCTAATGTGGTGAAAATGCAGAATAGCAAAAGTAGAAAATCGGGTACATGCAGAACGTGTATACAGAGTACACATAAATATATAATATGACCTTCAAATCAAAGTGCTGTACAGTGTTGACGGAGAAACTCAAATTCAACCACCATCAAAGTGTAGCACCCACCTGGGTGATGCATGGCAGCCATTTTACATGGCAGCCAGACATGCACTTCACATCAGCTGACCATATTCAGCGAGGGCACAGTGGGGATGTGATCCCGGACTCGGGGGACCCATCCATGCACAAGAACTGTGCCTTCACAGGAAGGCCCCCCCCCCCCACTACCACAACTTTATGCTACAAATATACTGTACATAGGGAGACATTTTAGCACAGACTGTGTTGAAAGTATGAAGTTAACAGCTATTTTTTGAAAATGTTAAATGATGTGCTGTTTTTAGAGTATCTCTTTTCAGAGTGTACATTTAGAAAAATGTGACTGAAGCATTTCAGGCTATGTAGCGTGCAAAAGGGTACCACAGTAATACCCCTGCTAAGAAAACAAACTCATAAGCACAGTTATAAGCCCAGTTCTCATAACATTATAGCACTCTGCTGTCCAAAGAATGAAGCATTGCTACTAATACTACTACTCCAAAAGTCATGCTCTGTTGTGAACAAACCTGAGAATATCACACATGAATGGCAAATGTTTGCCATGCAGTGGGAGGTGGGATAAGCTTTTCAGTGGTTTACGGATGATTTGCTTGATGTGAGAGTGCAGCCAATGTGTAGAATGAATGTCAGTTGTGACAACAAACACAGTTTAACGCTGTCATATGGCAACACTTGAGAGAAATACCTGAGCAGTCAGAACAGCTTTCTGTCACTTGCTATTTTGCTGGATTGATAAGCGCAATTCTGGCTAAATACTATTCAATTCAATTTATCTCACTATTTAATGGAATTTCTGGAGTCTAGAAAGAAATAAGATAAATTGGCATTTGGTATGTTGAGAAACTGGAAAAACCTGGCCTTCCATGAGAAAAGAGATCAAATCTTAATATGTTGGTAAATATAACTTGAATCAGACAACATAAAGACTCATGTCAATATCGATACCTTGTTACCTTATCAGCTTTCTTATTTCCCGATCTCCTTGAGAATATTTTTGTCAAGATCAATATGAGTTTTCTATCTTCCGATAATCAAAGCTATTGATTTTGCTGGGTTTTTAGAAATGAAATTATAGTCGGATTTGATGTTTCCATGGAAAGAAGGACGTGTTGTGTGCAATTACAGCATAGATTCACAGAGTAAAACAATAGATCTTTTTTTATCCATTATAAATTCATGATCGCTATAAATCCATGGTAAGCCAGAATAAATACAGCCCATATTATCAGCTGTTTTAAAACTGTGATTACAGATGAGGCTGTAAGGGGCAGATGAGATGTATGGGCTAGAATTGTTTGGTTTTAGGTCATCAGATCTGAATCTTTGGCATCAATGGGAATGACCCTGTTGAACAATAGATTGATGAAGCTAAATTGGAAGAAATTAGAACCTTAGTTAATGGTAGTTGTGTTCCCCTTCTCCATAGCTAGAATGTTTCATTACATTTATCTAACATTTTCATACATGGGTTTCAGCTGAGAAAAAGCTAAACAATTAAACAATGCTAATGTGAATGTAAAATGATATAATCATACTTGGACTGCAGTAAAGTAAGCACCCCAATTGCTGATCATGTAATCAATAACAATGGTGGACTCTGCATCTGTTTTGTAAAAAGGGTAAGTATAGGACCGATGTTCTGTAGTCAAAGCACCTGTTATGGAGATGGAATAACAAGATGGTACCTTATATCAAATTGAGGAAATAAGACAAATGTCTAATATACTGTCTGCTTTAGGTAAATGATCTTCATACCTGGATTTTTTTCAACACTTAATTGATCAATTAAAGCAGTCACTTGCACAGTTAACTCATCTAACCTGGATTTTTAGATCTGAATTGGCTGCTAATAAACCAAAAACCAGCCGACCCTATGGCTCGCCAGGACCAGTGATGAAGATAACTGTATTTAATGAAATTCAATTAGAATTATTGAGAAAATATTGCTGCATGCAGTCTTGTAGTAAATTAAGTATAGTAATCAAATTGTTTATCTAAGAAACAATATATTTGACATGTCTCATTTCTAATATTTCAGTGAATATAAAATAAAATAAATTATTTGAAGACATGTTTTCACATAGGCTACTGTACATGTAGTGAATCACAAACAATATTAAATACATTGTAAAGTCATTCAACAGATTATTGGACAACCATGTCTAAGCCGATGTAGCCTGTATGCTCTGTGACATAGAGTCTACCAGAATCTGGAGGAATGCAATTCTGCTTTTTCACAAGAAATCAATCCATTCATGTCTATTTGATGTAAGCGGAAAATGCTTATACATCATTCCAGACTGTCCTGTGATTAAGTTGAGACAACTGAGAACACTGTGGCATAATGGACTTTATCAGTGTCAGGCTACTCAAACAATCCCAGGGCTGCTCTTGTTTGGTGAATAATGGGTGTTGTCATTTTTAAAGATCCCATTGCCTGAGATAACTGCTTTACCATGGTGGTGAAGATGTTCACACACTACCATTACTGTATGTCGTAACTGACATCAGCCATGCCTTCTACGTGTGTAAGCGTGACCAAAGACATCAAGAAAAATACAGCCCACAGCATTAACAAACCACCACAACCTTTCACTGTAGGAAATTGGTTGTGTTTTCATCTCTTGTTCACCACCGGTACATTTTACTGTGACAGTCGATGTTTACAGTTTTCTATATTCCCCACAGGAAAGCTGTAATGTTTACTCATTTGTTATGCATTGACAAGTACTTTACGTTTGACATAAAGTAGTATTCTTCTGTTATCAATGGCACTACAATCTCAATAAGGCAGAGATCTCAGTGTCTTAATTAAAGACAGAAAACAATTCAACGATATTTGTTAACAACAGACCACAAATGACTGAAGTTTACACCACACTACATTTTTGCCATCATCACTGTACGTCCAACAGGTATGCAAGAAAGTCCCACATGCACTGCAGAACTGTCTATCAAAATAAATGAGCTGCCACACACATTAGCCCACTGTGACAGCACCAGGGTTATTAAAAGTACTTGTATACTGGGAAACAGAATTGTTAAAATTCTTGAACAATACCAGACAGTATTTTTCTGTTCCGTCGACTAATTGTCAGGTTTTTGTGATAAAGTGGTATTGCATAACGTCTGCAGAATTCTACGAGCTGGTACACTCCTAAGCCAGCCGTATGTGAGGGTGCAATAACTGCCTTTGCATTATCAAAATATAATAACTTGGAGACAAAAATCTCAATTTGGCAATTACAGTGTAATAATATACCGTTTGTATGTTTTTCATTTTCATGTTTACTGCAGTTCAAACTGTTTTTTTACACCTCACATAGTTTAAGTGATGTTTTGCCACCATAACAATTACAGTGACTAGAGTGGAAGGGGAGATGTGAGAGATGTAGGCACAGGGAAGACGTTAGACAATGTCTTTCCTGTTTAATTGTGAGAGCTGCAGTATGGCTGCTTTAAACCATGTCCTAAATGAAATGCGTGCAGAGAGACGTATTCTGAATGATAATTGGTATTCGGCATTAAATTTAGCACTTAATCTCTAGATGGCTGGCAGCTCACATTCTGCAGGCAGATAATGTCATCCTATGCTGTGGAAGAAGAGGGGAAGCAGTAACAGGGCCTTTCAGTGCGGCTGCAAAGCCGGAAAGCCATGCCTGAAGCCTTTACACTGTTTAGTGTGGTATCAGCCATTCACAGGGAAAAGAAGAACACTGGGAAGCCCCTTAGGGATCACTTAAAGAGGTACATGGAAGAGAAAAATGACAAATGAAGCACCTACTGCACACGGTCTTGTGCCAGTGCCAGCAGATATACATTTTGTAAATGTAATTTATCAAGGCTTCCAGCGAAATAAATATAAAAACTAAATTGATGAGCACACTTGCTACTCTACCAGCTTCACCAGTCCACTTTGTTTCATCCAGGCATCCACGTTAACATATAATTCACCATTGAACTTGTTTTAAAGAGTGTATTCCTCCTCATTTAAAGACCAAAACAGGGTTACAACATGAATTAATTCGCTACTTTTTAACTGCTAGCAGGCCGTTAGCTTCTTGTGGTTTTAACATAGTAAGAAGACAATCTCACGTTCTTGTCTGCCTGTCAATGACAATATGTAGACTATGAGTCATTTAATGAGTGTAGAGTCACTAATTTGTTTTCCATGCCCACTGATTAAGATTTCATTTACCATTTCTCCCAAGATGGGTTGGGAACAAAGAAACATAAGCAAGAAAATTAAATGCTAAGTGTAAAAATAGCGTTTTCTTGTTTGATTTCTATGGAAAACTGAGTCACCACAATGCCATCTTTTTCACCCACTCAAAGTCGTGGGGCTTCTTCGCAAGTTAATACAAATGTCGGTCATAAATGAAATATGTGTACCTTAACTGATGTTCTTGACCACTCTTACTTTAGCTGCTAAAGCTGGTGAATTAGGAACTTGGCTCACCTTATCTCTACACATGTAGGCCTAAACAACCAAATAAATAATCATCAAATTACTATGTAAATAAATGTGGATTTAAATTATTTTAAAAACAAGCAAATCCAGAATTCTGGTATGTTTTCAGTATGCAGACATACTCCCATCACTACTGAATCTGTTAGCACAAATTCTGTCCCACAATATCCTGTTCAATCATGTCAGCTATTATGTGTATGATTATACAAATAAACGGTGACCATTTCTTATTATTATACACCTATTTCTATTTAAACAGGAATTGGTAAACGATTTTAACAATTTCACTAAAAACCTCCTACAACACAACATCCAATGAGCAGCAATTCTGCGGGCAAAAACGTGTTGTTAATAAGAGAGATGAGAAGAGGGCCAGACTGGTCGAAGCTGACAGGAAGGTGACAGTAACGCACATAACCACACATTACTGGTATGCAGAAGAGCATCTCTGAACACACAACGAGGCAAACCTCTAAGTGGATAGGCTACAGCAGCAAAAAACGTAATAAGTCTAAAAAATAAGTCTAATAAATACCTAATAAATCACTCACTGTATCTGGGGGCACTTACAAACAGATCTACAGTATTATCCATATTATCCATCCATTAAATGATCCACAAAATCCACCCAGGCACATCTGACAAAAAATGAAAAAATACTCAAACTTCAGTTTGCTTTTTTTGGTGCAAGTCTCTCAAAGCCTTCTTTAAATAAGCGAGAATTGACTGGACATGTTCTAAGTTTCAATGGTTTGTGGTTTAGAGGTAGTGTGGCAGTGTGACATCTGACTGAACAAGGACTGCTTTGGTTTGATCCCAAGCCCAGGCCCAGCATGCGGTCTGGGGGGTCTTTGATAAAGTGCTTTGCCTAAACGGGACTGCTCCTCCCTTTAATGTGTCCTGTGAAACATAGTTCTGAAGAGTTCAGAATTTACTGGCACAAGAGAGAGCTAGGATTACTGGGAACAATTTGGGTATTTTGCTAAACATGATCAAGATTAGCTGCTATGCTATACTGTAGGTGGAATACAGTGGCATACACATTTCTAGAGGAAGAGGAATATTCTTTGCCTACATGACATAGCTAAATGCTAATTGATGATTTCATTCACTTTTTTGTGTGCTATGTTTGGAATTCATCCACTGAGCAAAATGTGTCACACTGTAGATGTCCTTCCTTTCCTTTAAAAGAAGCGCTCAATGTGACCACCAATGTAGATGGACTTTTAATCATTCACAAAAGATTGAAATAGAATAGACAAACCAAATAAAAACCAGAAAAAAGCTAAAACATGCTCGGAACAACTGACATATCCAAAAGCATGTTTCACATCATCTGTGAAAGTCTTTGAAAAGAGCACTGCATGTAGCAATTGTCCAATTTACAAATGATCTACACTGTCTATCCTTATCATTGCTGGAACAATGATAATTTAGCATTGATAGATTAACTTATTTTTTCAAACTTATTTTGAAATAAATATGTTAACAGTGTCAAATACTCTGCTTATGCACTACATTCATGTAATCTACATAAACATAATGTTCTCTCATAGATTTAGCTAATGAAAATAAATAAATTATATAAATGTTCTCATACAATTGACATAATATAAATACCTATCTGCTACAAACAGACTTTCCTGGAAATGGGTGTTCACGGTCATAAAGTAAACCTGATTTTCTTCACACATTGAGCAAGAGGGGGAGAGGATGCAGTGAATGAGCTGCTGAACCCGCAGAGCTGTTCCTGAGTACTACTCAATTATCACTCATGGAATTGGATGTGATAGTGAGCACTGTGTACCTTTGCACTCATTAATTAAAGAGTAGAACATAATTAACACAGAGACATATCAAAATGACACCTGATGAAGATTTAAATACAGTTCTCTGTACTATAATGTACGCGCCAGCCACAGAACATTTAGGCATTGTAAAATAAACCAGAGATTTGGCCCGCCAGAATGCCACTCTAGACTATTAAAATATATTACAGATGTTTATTTCAGTAGATAATGATTCTTCTGCTGATATTATCATTCACCAAAAAAATGAAACCATGCATTTATCATTTCTCTTTTTATTCCTGCCAGCCATAGGGTTTATCGACTATAATCCATCAGTAGACTGGACCTCTGTAGATGACATTCTAGTGAATGTGATGTGAGGTGAGCACACTGGCACAAAATGGCTGCCGTGCATTACCTAGGTGGGTACGACACCTGGGTGAAGGCTAAGGGAAGTTTCCCCCTTTTCACGGTAAAGCACATTGAGTGTGAGAAAGTCACTCTATGAATGGAATTATTCATTATTGTGATAATTATTATTCATCATTATCATAAACATACCAGAGTGTAACCCGCTCCTAACCCGGCTCCCACAGATGTTCAGCAGTGGAGCTCAGTGTCTTGGCCTTTTCTCTGTGATCTTTCCCCCCTGAGCGACCATCACTAACCGCTCATCCCATCAGCTTAATGCGCACTTAAGTTAGTCCACATTAAAGTGCCCTGAGTTGCTCCTCAGCATGCGCGATGAAGCAGGCCTCCACCAAGGTCTGCGGTGGAGGCTTAATCTAGGACCGGCGTGGGATCAGCCTTCCGCTGAGGGATCAGCCGTCCGCAGGACGTGGTATCAGTCTGCTGACCTGCACTCCCTCTATGTGGGGCAGATACCCTCCCCGCCCTGCCACAGCTGGAGCTGAGCTGCTCCATTTGCAGTCTGCCGGTGTTAGCCGCAGTGAGGGCCAGGCTTCATCTCATTCACACAGATTGACGTTAGCGGTAATATAAGCCGGTCATAGGGGATGTGGCCTGAGTGATTCCCATGAAGTAGACGAGAACTGCATCGGGAAGGCGATCAGTATATAGGGTGAAATTAATCTGCGGGGGGGGGGAGGGTGAAAGGAGGCAATCAATAGTATTTCATGTGAAATACTGAGATGCTGTGTGTAGAGTAATGGTTACAGATAGGGTGGTGACTTTTAGTGAGGCAAAGATGTCTGATATGATATAAAAAATATCCCATTGTCTGGGATCTTCGTCAGGAATATTAATACATAAAATAATTATGGGATGATACCAGTGCAACAGTTCCTAATTCCTCCACACTGTGATGACATTTAAAACAGAGTACAGTCTGTGGAATGTGCTGAAACAGTGCAATAAAGTACCGAAAATCTGCTATGCATAATGCATTCTTGTGCCTGTCTAGGACACACTATATATGTATATCACACACAAACCAACAGCAAGCAGACAGAGCAATAAAGATAAATGTTCTAATCTCACCTGAGAATATCAAATCCAATTTTCTAAACCACCCCCCCCCCCCCCCCCCCCCCCCCACACATTTTCTTTCTCCCCAATTTGGAATCGTGGATGGTCCTACCCCACCAGCATATCAGCAATGCGGCTAAAGGGAACAAATTAAACCAGCGACCGTTTTTACACTCCAAAAGGCCAGATAAGGGTACTCCAAGAGAGAGCTTCTGCCCAGTGGAGTAAAGATCTATCTCTCAATGATGACAAATGGTAAACTGTACTATTGTTGATAGGAACCATTGCAGTGGTAGCTCGTAGCCCCAGGCAGGGCAATACTGTTCAACCTCCACTCCAGGCTCTCAATTATAGTTGTATTATATTTTAACAATGGAAAAAAACACACTTAAGTCCAGATACGACAAGAAGGTCAAAAACAAGCTTCCTCCAAATCAACAGTTGCATTTTACAGCTATATAGTTATAGTTAAATAGGCTGCTTACTTGTTATGTTTGTATATTATATGTTACTTTGATATATAAAATTTGTGTGTACAGGTTCCATGTAGGTTTCTTGTCAGTGTAAAAATGAAGGTACCTACATGTAGTTACAGTAATGTTAGTTGTCTCATGAAATGTTTGACAGCAGGAATTTCATATTTAATTTCATGTTTTTACGCTCAAAGTCTCAAATGTCTATGATTAAGTGCAATTAGCAAAGTTTAGAGGAAACTATCAGCAGGTTTTTACAGAGAAATATGAGTCTTCAAAACTTAAAAAAATGATGAGCTTCAAAATTGTAAGATCAAAAGACAATTGAAATAGCTTTCTATGAAAAAATATAGAGGCTGAGAACTGGAACTGTTGAGACTGGAATTTAAAAATTAAATTGAAAATAGGCTTTTTAAACCATTTACCTGAAATTAACAGGGGTAAAGAAATGATCTCTTGCCATTGCATAATCAAGCCAAGAGCAACTTCCCCTATTGTATATTGTGCACGTACAGCTTCTTGTGTCTTCAGTGATTTACCTCAGATTTGTTCAGGTGGGAAAATAACTTTTTAAATGAATGTGCAATAGTCAATCCCTTAATATTCCAAATGGTGAATTAGATAAACCTCATAATGATACCCTTTGAATTATCTACATACAGTACATACAACGTAATCCTATAGCTAAAACATTTATAGGGCTACATTAACCGAGCAGAGTTGGCTGATTCAGTAGGGCGAGGTAGATTTTTGTGGGTTACGTGAATGAAGCTACCTAAATACATTAGTCAGCTAAAGAAGAGCAGAGGAAAGAGGCATTTTGTTCACTTCCTTGTTTTAAGCAGGCTACAGTTTGTCTACAATTGGAACAAAATTATACTGCAACCCATAATAAAGCACAAGGTCGAGAGTGGAGACTGTCAGGAAACGGCTGCCTGTTTTGTAGCGGTAACATAGTCACATATCAAAAGTATGTTCTTGCATTCTTGGTATTGAGAAACAGCCTCTCTCTTTCTCTCTCTATCACAGGTGCTTCAGATAGAAGGTAAGGCCTTTCGCTGTGCCAGAGATAACACCATCTCCTTTTGGTGAGGACCATGATGTCACAAGTTCCCACATCTCTGTCTCATCATTGGCATGGAATGATTTGGGCATTTGGGTGGAGCAGCTGTCATTCGTCCACATGGCCCCGCCTCCTCTGGATAATGTGGGCGTGGCTTAGCCCGGGGTCATGGGCTCACCAGGGCACTCAGCCTCACTCCATCAAGATCGAAGGTGACATCACTCTGGGCGGGCTCTTCCCGGTGCATTCCAGGGGACCCCCTGGCATTCCATGTGGAGAGATAAAGAAAGAGAAAGGCATTCACCGCATGGAGGCCATGTTGTACGCCCTGGACCAGATCAACAGCGACCCCGAGCTGCTGCCGAACATCACGCTGGGGGCCCGGATCCTGGACACCTGCTCGCGGGACACCTACGCCCTGGAGCAGTCCCTCACCTTCGTGCAGGCGCTCATCCAGAAGGATACTTCAGACGTGCGCTGCTCAAACGGCGAGCCGCCAATCATCCGCAAACCCGAGCGTGTCCTGGGCGTGATCGGAGCATCGGCCAGCTCTGTGTCCATCATGGTCGCCAATGTCCTGAGGCTCTTTGAGGTGAATACCCCACACACAACCTCTGTCCTGTTCCACACCCATCCCGTAATGTCCTGTTCCACACCCATCCCGTAATGTCCTGTTCCACACCCACCCCACAATGTCCTGTTCCACACCCATCCCGTAATGTCCTGTTCCACACCCACCCCACAATGTCCTGTTCCACACCCATCCCGTAATGTCCTGTTCCACACCCACCCCACAATGTCCTGTTCCACACCCATCCCGTAATGTCCTGTTCCACACCCACCCCACAATGTCCTGTTCCACACCCACCCCACAATGTCCTGTTCCACACCCACCCCACAATGTCCTGTCCCACACCTACCCCACAATGTCCTGTCCCACACATCTTCTGTACTGTCTTGTATCATTCTGTCCCGTAAAGCCTTATGTTGGCACGGGTACCATAAGGGGGAGAAAGAGTTAGGTTGTTTCCAAGGGCATGGGCTGAAAGAGGCCTTCAAACAATATGAGAACGCAGGATCTTCTGGGGTGGGGCCAAATGTGAATTATTTTCATGGGGCCCATCTCTAGTCGTGCCCCTGACTGTATTCTTACCTAACCTCAGTGGTGGAAACTCCAGGTTCAGTGTTTTGTTCCAATCACCTGGATTTGCTAATTAGAACAATTCTTCAGTCAAGAGGTAGAACTAATGAATGAAATCAGCTGGCTGACTGGAATAAGCAGGACTTTCCATCTCTGCTGAAGCAGGCAGGGGGGGCCACCAGGAATTTTGGGCCTCCTGAAAATATCTCAAATCACCCCATCCCTGCACAATTGCAGCACATTTTTCAGAGGACCCCGAAACACAGGACCCTTGGAATCATGCTAACAACCCCCATCCCTATACAGGTAGGGCAACTAGTTGTCGACATGGCTCAGGCAGTAAGAGCAGTCGTCTGGCAGTCGGAGGGTTGCCGGTTCGATCCCCCGCCCGGGCTGTGTCGAAGTGTCCCTGAGCAAGACACCTAACCCCCAATGCTCCTGACGAGCTGGTCAGCGCCTTGCATGGCAGCCAATTGCTGTCGGTGTGTGACTGTGTGTATGAATGGGTGAATGAGCAGCATCAATTGTACAGCGCTTTGGATAAAGGCACTATATAAATGCCAACCATTTACCATTTAGTTGTCATCACTCATGTACTGGAGAAGGCAAATGATCCATAACTTGTTTTGCTAGAAAAACTTTTGCGAAACAACTTTTGAAGTGATAGGAAACCTTCATGTGTAATGGCCACAACTATCTAAAGAATACATCAATATATTGTTTAACGCAATTAGGAGTGAAGATGCCTTGTGCCTTGTGAGTAAAGATTGCTTCGTGAAGCCTTGCAAATCTTATCTCTGTAGAGCATGGAAAACAAGCTGACAGATATGACTCTTGCACTAGTACATTTGTCACCTCACATTAGAGCAACTCTTCATCGTCCAAAACGCAATTAGATCTTTATTGGCATCCTCCTTCACAGGAAAATGTCCAGTGTTATTTAAATTCTTGCTTATCTGAGTTTATACGAGTCCACTCTGGTTTTCTAGCTGAGTTGCAGAGAATCAAAGGGGCTTTGAACTTGAACTTTCCATTTCCTATTGTTCCTGTGAAGTTGCTCTGTTCTTTTGGGAATCTTTTGACCTCTTCTTAGACAAGCCTTGGCATTTAGACAAACTACTGTATTTGGTGGAATCATCAGGAAAGTTAGTTGAAATGCTCTAAAGAAATCCCAAATCTACATCCTCTTTTCTCCCCCTATACAGAATCACGAGCACACACAACAGTACCAGGTGTTGTTGAGCGAAAAGGAAATGAATGTGTGTAAGAGCAAGGTATTAAGTTCTAGCAGCAGTTTTTTCCTGCACCAGTGTCTTGGTAACTGAGGCTGTTGCATAACGCTGATTGGGGATGTTTGACTGGGCAGCCGCGCAATTGACTATAAGGATTCAGGAAGCAGAACTAATCATGTTTACCGTTCTGAGCAGAAGATTTCTGGTATTGTTTCAGCTGGCGGGAGATGAAGTGTTCCCTAGTCGGATGAGTAACAACAAACTGTGCATGATGGCAATGCTACCTCCTTTATACTCAGTCAAATCCTTCCTCCAGGACAGAACATTTATGTGCCACGGCAGACATGGACACGGGCACACAGACAAAAACATCAGTGGTGCTCCAGGCTCTTTAAATAGGGGATGTATTTAAAAACATCTCCATTCCTTCAGCAAACAGCCACAGCAGTGACAGTCAAACCCCATCCCTCTAAATGTGACCCAGAAGTGCTGGCCAGACACAAATATTTCCGGCGAGTCCTTTGGCCTGAATACACAAATACATGGGGTGCAAAGAATCAAAGAGGTTTTGAGCTTGAACTTTTGGTGGTTTATTGTTTATTGAGGAAATGTTTTTGTTTCTTTGAGAATTACTTTTGCCCACTTCTTAGACATGCAGTGGATTTTCAACAGATTACTGCTTAATAATACCGGTGGTATCATTTATATTTTATATATTTAATTATTTCAACTAAAATAAAAAATAAAAACATTATGGTTTTGCATGTACTTAGCTAATGATATAAAAATAACTAACATTCCACTTACATTTGCCAATATGTATGCCTGTTTTGACAAAAAAGCATAATTTGAATATGTATGAATAAACTGAATTGTTGAATATCTTAAAAGTGTTCATTTTAATATGCCACTTAATGCAGTCAAAGGATTAAACAGAAATCAGAACAGTGTGTGGCAAGGAATTTATCTAGGTGTGGAAACCAAAAGCTGTCCCAGCCCTTGAGGATTGTGATTCTTTAGCATTTGTGGGGTGATTTGTGGTCTAAATTAATGCTGCAGAGAAGATATTCAAATGAATCTCCGGGGAGAAAATTTGCTCGGCTGTCAGTGGGAGTCATGTAAGGTCAGTGAGAGTGTTTTTTTATTATTCAGTTGGTTTGACAAGTAAGACAGTGGCATCCCACAGGATACCTTTTTATAAAATCCTTTATTTAACCAGGGAAGGTAAAATAAAGGGAAGATTGAGAACATGTTTCTCTTTTTCGCAGACATCCCAGGAGAAATGCCAGAGAGAATGGTCTGAGAGAGAGAGAGAGAGAGAGAGAGAGAGAAAGAGAACAGGTGTAAAGCCCCTGGACCAATTAAGGGTTAAGGGCCTTGCTCTAAGCAGAGTTATTTCTTTAGTGCAGGGACTCAACATCATCTCTCCAGATGCAGGTCAGCATCCCTATGTGCTCTCCAGGGACTTAAACCAGCAACTCTACAGTTGCCCGTGGAACACCCTAATAGGCTACCTTGTCCAACTAGGCTACCCAAACAGTGACATGAGCTGCTGCTAAGGCAACATGACCACCAGGGGGGTCCCCTTATTATCCTAAAATGTAGTATATATTAGGAGTGCGTGGTCGGGTTGGGGGCAGACCTGGAACAAACACATAACTGGTTTGGATTCAAATACTTTTCTATACTGAGCTTGTCTGGTGTATTGGAACTATCAAATATTATCAAAAAGTGCAAAACCTGCCTTTTGGTTGGTTGAATTGCACAAGGCAATTGGGCATAGGAAAGTATTTGAATCCAAAACAATTATATATTTGAGCCACGTCTGGTTGGGGGGCCCCAAATGAAACCATGCATTGGGCCCTTCACAAGCTAGAGCTAGCACCGGTCATTGGGCATTAGGCAGTAAAAGTCATCATGGGGCATTATCATTATTTTGGAAGCTCTGTTTCTCCCACAGAGCCAAGGCAGGGGAAGCACAAGATCTCCATGACTAATTCACAGATTTGCACTAAACTGTACACTTATTCAATATTCTCTCCTTTTACTGCACAGGGGGGAAAAATCCAATTCTACATGGGTAGGATTATATAAGGAAAGGAAATGTCAAATTGAAACCTTCATTTTCTCCCTTCAGCAAAGGGAATGCATGAATTTAAAATGACCCTTTGAAACATTATGGTCACCCCAATTTCTGAATGAGATCAAAAAGAACTACCGCAGATTGTAAACTGCAAATATATCATTTTACATTACAGCATAGCCTGCATTAGATATGAGTTATTAGACAAGTAGAAGAAAATTACACTTTATCAGTGCTGTTGTACAGCAGATATCATAAGGCAGCAATATATCCAAGAAACACTTGACGTACTGTACTATTATGTACCACAAGTAGAAGTTGTTCACAAACAGTTAAAACTGAATTTCAGATATTGTACTGATTTGAAAGATTCCTGAACAAACTTTTACTTAAACCAGACTTGTACTGTGTGAGATGGTATTACTGTATGACAATGTGCTGGATGAATATTTGTTGCTTGAAATGTGGCTATACTTCTTAACCAATAAGAAACAATACCTGTACGGATGAACGCTGGTATCATGTATTGTCCAGTCATGATGAAATAATAAATCTACTACAAGAACTAATAAAAAGTATAAATATAAATAAGAAACCTTCAACCTTTTTTCCATTTAAGTTAGACAAAAAAAAGAAAAGAAAAACACATTCCCTCTGTCGGACTACAGTACAAAAATCAACCACCAGTACAGTATGCAGTGAAAAATATATACCATACATTCTTGGCACAGATGATAATTGTCTCGGGTAATTCATAATTTGGGGAATCAATGACCTGCCAAAGAAAATCTAATAGATGCAATAACGTCAGGGTATTCAGAGTAGACCTTGGTCAACATACGTAATTGTTTTGGATTGAAATTAGATCGATTATTCATGCTCAGAATAAGATAAAAGATAAAAATCACTGTTTCACCTTATCAAAGGCTTTTGATACTGTTGACCATGCTATGCTGTTGCATAGATTGCAAAAAATAGGCATAGGTCCACAGGCTTTAGACTGGTTTCATAATGACCTTTTGGACAGAACACAATATGTGACACAGGAGGGCTTGAGTTCAGAATGTAAAAACATTACAGAAGGTATCCCACAAGGTTCAATCTTGGGACCTGTTTTTTTTTACACCGTACATTAATGATTTACATTTTACATTTACATTTTAGTCATTTGGCAGACGCTTTTGATCCAAAGCGACTTACAAGTGCATAGGTTCTACCATAAGTCAGAGCATCACATCCAGAAACTAGCAAAATACACAGGAAATGCTGTTCTGAACATAGTTGTCATCAGTCATTTTTTTCTGTCATTTTTTTTTTTTTTTGGGGGGGGGGGGGGGGGGGGGGGGCGGTTAGACAAGGATAGGGATATCAGAAAGGAGGGGCAGGGGAAATCAGGAGGGAGGACTAAGGTAGAGTTTGAAAAGGTGGGTTTTGAGTCTGCGTCGAAATAGGGGGAGGGATTCTGCTGTTCTGACAGTGGTAGGCAAGTCATTCCACCACTGAGGAACCAGAACGGAAAACAGGCGTGAACGTGCAGCTCGACCGCCAGGTGCACGTAGAGAGGGAACCGTAAGGCGACCAGAGCTGGCAGACCGGAGTGGTCTAGCTGGGGAGTAGGGAGTGATCAGGGATTGTATGTAAGGTGGGTATGTAAGGTGGGGCAGTCCCTTTAGCAGCCTGAAATGCCAACACTAGGGCCTTGAAACGGATGCGTGCGGCAATAGGAAGCCAGTGGAGGCCAATGAGAAGCGGAGTGACATGAGCCAACCTGGGCTGACTGGTGATCAGGCGGGCTGCAGCATTCTGGACCAGCTGGAGGGGCTTGATGGCACATGCTGGGAGACCGGCTAGGAGGGAGTTGCAGTAATCCAGGCGGGAAATGACGAGCGCCTGGACTAGGAGCTGGGTGGCTTTCTCAATCAGGAGATGACGGATACGGCGTATATTATACAGAAAGAACCTGCAGGTTCTGGCAGTGGAGGATACTTGTGGAGCCAGGGTGAGGCAGTTATCAAGAGTCACCCCAAGATTCTTTGCCGTACGGGAGGAGGAAACTACAAAGTCCTCAACAGTCAATGAGAGGTCGACTGACGGAGAGGACTTAGCAGGGATGTAGAGAAGCTCAGTTTTGGCAAGGTTGAGCTTCAGGTGATGGGAAGTCATCCACGCAGAGATATCAGCCAAGCAGGCAGAGATCCGTGTGGTGATTTGGGTGTCGGGGGGGAAGGAAATGAAGAGTTGGGTGTCATCAGCGTGGGAATGATAAGAAAAGCCGTGGGAAGAGATAACAGAACCAAGAGACATGGTGTATAGCGAGAAGAGGGGAGGCCCAAGAACCGAGCCCTGCGGGACTCCAGTTCGTAGGGGGTGAGGGTCGGAGACTGCGCCCCTCCAAGTCACCTGGTAGGAGCGACCAGAGAGGTAGGAGGAAAACCAAGCGAGTGCAGAACCTGTGACACCCATCCCAGACAGCGATGAGAGCAGAATCTCATGGTTGACTGTATCGAAGGCGGCTGACAGGTCGAGGAAGAGTATGATATGATATTGGTATTGGTAGGAGAGTTGAATCTGCAAAACTCCATTTGTATGCAGACGACACTGTTCCTTATTCTACTCCATCCAATATTCAGAAGACTTTTCAGGAGTTACAATTGGCTTTTAATGAAATTCAGAAACATCTTTTATATCTGAAACTTGAAAAATACAGAATTTATGGTCTTCTCTAATTTGAAATCAGCAACATTAGGATGTATTCATATGTAAAGCTGTCATTGGTTTATGACCCTCTTATTTATGCTCTTATTTGGCAAGATCATTCCGACATTCCAACAGTCTCTGTTCACCATCTTTGTTGACATACACTGTACCAAAATTGAGATGAGGAAATTGGCTTTTTCCCATAATGCCCCTTTGTCCTGGAATGCATTGTAAAAGACCTTTAAACTAGGACCGACAGTCACTCTTCCTGAGTTTAAGGCTCTGATTTAGCATCATATGTGACCACTGTACTGGTTTTTAACTTGGATTTTGGATACGTGTGATTTTATGTTGTATTGTTGTAATTATATTTGCACATGCCTCTGTCATGCTGACTTTCTTGCCAGGCCGCCCACGCAAGAGAGTTCATAAATAAATGCATATTTCACCCAGGTTTCAAACAAAAACCCATAACCTACGCATACTGTAACTAATTAGAACCCTTTCACCATATCTGACATAGATACAGGTGACCAAAACTAGCATCTTAAAATTTGACCCGCTTCTGTGATGTAAATATATCCTTTGTTTAGATAGCAGAAAGGACTTGCAGTTGTGCTTGGAACACAATGACGGTCATTGCAAAACACATTAGAAATTGTGACTGCAAACTGTAATGAATAAAATTGACTTGAACAGAAAAATGCGGCTTGTGGTGTCAGCTGTCCAACAGCATGCCCCTAATTAATCTCAGCAAAGATATATAAAGGCTATGACAAACACTAAAAGCCGGAGCCCTGTGTAAGCCTGGCTGTGTATCTTCATTAAATGGGCAACTGAAAGCTCAGTGAACCACATATGGAGACGATCCTGGTTGCTGCATTGCTCAGTGGTGTGCAAACAAGGTTTAATGCAGAACATTTGTGTTCAAAAGCGCAAATTTAATTAGAAGAAAGTAAATTAATGTACTAAGGCACTGAAAGAAGAGGTAAAAAAAAAAAAAAAAAGCTTGGGCTGTTGGGCTGTTATTGTGATTTTTAATACGCTTGAATAGACAAAACAGATCGCTTATTCATAGTTGATTACATCTCTAAAGATAGATTGAGCAGCAAAAATAAATTAATATTTAAATACATTTGTTTAAATCCGGTGTTGCCATTCACAACTATTCCATGATTACTACCGAATATGTGCTTACAGAGTATATGATTAAGGTTAAAGTGACATCTGAAAATGCAATAAGGGTAACCTGCCTATCAAGCTGTTTTTTTCTATACATCTTCTCAGACTGGGATGAAGCATGTTGGGATATATAGTTTAGTGCTACATATGTGTGCTCAAAGAGCAGTACGTTGTGAGATATCCCATTGAACTGACTGCATCTCTTCTTACCGTATACGAGCAGTGATCGGTGTAGAAGAGAGTGAGACAAAATTCACAAGAAGATAAATATTCTGAAAATCTTCAGAAAACACATGGACAGTTCATTGAGTGTAAATATGATTTTTTATTTTATTTGCACATGAGAGAAAAAAACTAAATAGCTTTGAAATACAAACTTATTGTAAAAGGAGCCCCTTGAGGCTGTAGGGCATTGTACATAAGTGTGCCTCTCCGCAGACCCCCAATAGGAAACAGACTGTGTTGACCATGTTGACACAGGGTCAGCAAGGTTTGATGAAAAGACAGTGCTCATCAATACAGGACTAAATGGTAAATGGTTGGCATTTATATAGCGCCGTTATCCAAAGGGCTGTACACTTGATGCTGCTCATTCACCCATTCATACACACACTCACACACCGACGGCGATTGGCTGCCATGCAAGGTGCCAACCAGCTCATCAGGAGCATTTGGGGGTTAGGTGTCTTGCTCAGGGATACTTCGACACAGCCCGGGCGGGGGATCGAATCGGCAACCCTCCGACTGCCAGACGACTGCTCTTACTGCCTGAGCCATGTCGCCCCATGTCGGACTATTGCTCCCATCATTGTGCTGCCTCTGCCCAATTCTGCCACCTCAGTGGAATGATCCCTGATGAGTTGAAAGAGCACTGTATAAACATCCAGCTGTGTTACAAAGGTTTAACCAAGTTTGTTAGGCAGACAGAGATAACATCTGATTTGTTGTTTACCTGTAAACCCTGGGTAAATAGAGGGGAACGTGGAATGGTTTGAGGAGACTCGACCTCCTGTGCACCATTCGCGTATAGCCGTTCATATTGCACCTTTCCACGTAATTATATTTCTGCTTTGCACATTTTTGATTAAATTGTATACATTTTGCATCCTCTTGACTCGCACCACTGCACACTTAGCAGTTTAGAGTCCTAGCAGACATAGACAACCTAGGATACCTGCACCCCGTAGTCACTCGCCTATACACAGTGCCATCACAAGATACATAAGTGTATCATTGTAGGCTATACAGGCCACATGCACGTTCACGTCTACATAGATAGATAGCGATCGTATAGAGCCACACTATTAGCGGACATTTGCTGTTCCTTTTGTTGAACTGTTAGAACAGAGCAGTTGAACTTATCTTTTGGAGTCAGATAAATGAGAACAAAATTAAATTAACCCTGTTCCAGTAGCATTGGTCAGAATATACACATTTCCTTCACCGCTCAGATACTTCCGCCTTTTGGTGTATTTGGGGGGTTCTTACAAGGCTAATATGACCTCACCAATCAAAGGATTCACAGAATTAAATTGTTAAACAGATCATCATAGCTTGTCATATGTTAAAATTGAATGTATTTCCTCTGTGTGTGTGGGTGTGTGCATGTAGCACCGCACTGCAATGTGCTGAGGTACAAACCATTGTCATACTGCACTACATATGCCCACATAATGACGCAGCACCTAAATCTCTTATCCTACTAGAATGCTGGTGTACTACTGTTTTTGGGCTTCCCTCCCTGTTTTAGTGGCAGAAAGCTATGAAATAAGAGGATTTACCATACAGATATAGGTCTTTCTTTTGCAGAAGTCATCACACACAGACACACAAATCCTCATCACGTTATATATGACAGGACCATGAAAACAGTGCGTCCAAACAGACCTCAGATGCACCATCTCAGCTCTCAGTCTTTAATTTACCAAAGAGCAAGATAAAGGGAGACAGACAACCACACGCATATTCACTGTCAACTGCACTTATTCTGATTACAGGCGGGTCACAGTGACAAAAAAAACACACAGAACAAGCCTGTCAGTTCAGCTCTCTAGCCGGACCACTTTAGTGACCTGCCAATTGCATAACTGCTGGAACCTGCACTGGGGACTTTGCCAGAGGAGACACACTTTGGATCACCATTAATGGTCTTTTTTTTTCCCCATTAAAGATGAACTTAATTTTTGGTTCAAAGAACAGCATTCAGTACTCTGTTTTTTATATGTTTTTTAAGCACATTGCTTGACAGGGCATTTCAGACACTTAGGAGAGCAAAAGTAGAAAACTTTATCTACATTACACAGGGTTATTTCAGTATGTATTAAGTATCAGCTAAATTTGAGCAATCAAGTGCATTGCAATACCAACTTATGGTATATCAGTCAAAACATTTCCATCTATTTCTGCTTAAATGGGTGGAGTTCAATTTATTGGCAGACTCTGAGGTCTTTCATGAGATCAAGAATTCCTTGACTTTGTCGGCCTCCCTAAGTTTTATGACATTTGTATATAGAGATTTTTTAGAGAGAGATTTGTGGCATGAGCTACAGTATTTGGTGGGTTTAAGTGCTGCTTACACCTTGTTATGTATGGACCACTAGGGCACAACTTGACATCCACAGCTGGAACATACATACAACAAAACCTTGAGAAACCACAAAAAGGCAGTCATATTTTTAAAGATTTTAACAGAAACAAAAGAATGAAGAACATGAAATTGTCTAGTCAACAAATCACTAAAAAATGGGAAGTCTGAGCCCCCTTGCAATAAGAGGTCAGACCAAAGAGCCCCCACACCAAATTGAGAGGACCTGCAACAAAACAATCAAAAAGAACAAACTGAGAAGCACAAGATTTAATCTGTAATCTCATGTTAGTGTAAAGTACCAAACGGCAAACAATGAGCAAGCCACAGCCCCAGCATATCTATATATATATTATACAGAATATTATTTTGGAACTGTTTTAAAGTACAATTCACATCCTTGTATTTTAATCAGATAAATATTCCTTGTATTATTATCAGTAATAAATTATGTGCCTAGTAATAGAATGCCTAATAACAGAATGTTATTAATACTAATTTCAATAACACAAAACAACAAAACATTTCACTGAAACCTAATTTAACCACCTAGTCAGCCCAGTAAATTTAGTTCTGATGTGTGATGTGGACGCTTGTTTGAAGACAGTGTATTGATTTTCTTTGCTCAGTGTAGACTTAGGTTAACAGTGTTCCCTCTGTCACAAAGCCATGAAAGAAAACTTTCTTTCCTTGAGTGTCTGTCACGTTGCAGAGCTTAATGAAACTTTTCCTAACAATAAGCCATTTAACGGGAGCCCAGAAAGCAGATAACACATCAGGCAGCTGTTAGCTGCAGAATTAGGGAGGCCTCCTTCAACAATAAGCCTCTGGCAGCAGCTCAGACCTCAGGCTAAATATAGAGCCGCGGGGATGAAAAATAAATACTTGATGGTTCTCTGCTCTAGGAAACACACAGCAAAATGTTCAATTGAACAAAAACCAGGGAACTAAATAAATACCAATGAACTGCATGGAGCAGGTCAGATTGTAGATGCATACCCATGCATATAAAATGTAGGCTACTGCATAGAAGATGCAGAGAGTGTGTTTCACTTGACCTGTCCCCAGTGAAGCTTGAGCTGGTGAAACATGCGACCACACAGCTGACAACAGGAGAATTTTATTACAGGCTTAGGCATGCACCCATGCAGCCTGCACTGTAAGCGATTTTACTGTAAATCTTTTATTCTATCATGTTTTTGCTCACACTGAGGTTTTTCACTTAAATATAGTGAGTGGCAGTTCCGCTTTACACAATAACGATGCTGTTTGCAACTCAGCAACACCAAACTGTTATGTATGTTCAGAGACCCAAGTGCAGACCAAGGGATAATCAAGAATCATATTTATTTCAGTCCAATTGTCAAAAGCCAGGTAAAAAATCCAGAAGGCAGAAATGCAAATGGTAAGGCAAGCGGGAAGTCAAAAACACAAAGCAAAGATCAAAACCAAAAACTTGGAAAAACAACAAATCAAAAGGGCAAAGGCAAACTCAGAGTTGGGCAAAGGTGTGTCTCAGGAATCTCAATCAATAACAGGCATACACAGAATCGACACAGAAATGTTGATCATCGTTTTGACAAAGTTACTAGCAGAGACTGGGGTTTAAATACATGAGGGGAAATGGCATACTAGGTGGGGCACGGGAGTGAGGAGGCTTAACAAATAGACAACAGGTGAAGAACATAATTGGGTAATGATACAATAACAAGGGGGAAACGAAAACGCGGACTAGATACACAAAGACCCACACATAAAACATACGACTCCGGATTAGGGAGTGAACAATTGCACAGAATTAGGAGACGTAGTGCTAGTGAGAGGCAGGTGTGAACACTTCGCTGAATCAAAGTAAGTCATTAGAGATGGAATAGAGAGGCGGAGTTACAAAGCAGAATCGAAACTGGAGATAATGTTAGTAAATTAAGTGATTAAATCTAAATTACCAAAAACTAGTGACTGTTAGTTAATTAGTTAGACAGACAGTTAGTGCGTTAATAGTAAGTAGTACTGTACCATATTTTTATTTGTAAGTTAGTGCTCTACAACATGAGCTGGCGAAAAAGCAGGAAGTAAGAAAACGCGTGGCTGAGAAGGAATCGTAGACAGGGGAGAGACTCGGGCTCAGAAACATACAGACACAGACATCACATGGGAGACTGATGCAATATTATGAATGAATGACCAGATATGAAATTATGAAAAATAATTGATTACAAGAATAATGAATATAACTAACAGACAGATTTACAGGAACATTACTCAAACAGCAACAGGGTAAACAACAACATCAGACCAAATCCATTATTTAAATAGTTGCAGCATTCACAAGAGCTCTAGAACCGATTCTCTCAAAACCTTACATCCATTTTTGGGAATTACATACAGGGTATGTAATTATGGGTTATGGTACCCCCAAGAATAAAATGTATGAATCTGTGAGTCCTTACACGTTTGTGGAGAAAGTGACAATGAAGTAACATAACAGTAGGGGTGGACATCTAGCCTGAGAGCCGTTTTAACATACATAGATTATCCCTATAACCCCAATATAGCTCAGGTTTTACCAGGATATAACCCAAGTCATCTAGGCTATGTCCAAGTCATCTAGTAATGCTTTCACTTTTGAACGTTATAACGTTAGTTGTACCGTAATGTTCCTTAAAGACCAATTTCTTCTTTTTATTCACTATTGATGAATATGTTGTCATTATAAATGTAATACTATAAATGTATGTTGTCATTATCAAAGCACTTCATATGAAACATTTAGCTAAATATTTTTGTTGAAGTATAAAACATTTAGCTAACCGTATAAAACATTGTACTAAATATGAGCAACATTATCTAAATGTAGGACACATTAATTCAATATTTAGCCAAATGTATTAAACATTTAGCTAAATAACATAAAGATCTAATCTAGTCTCTCCAACATTAACGTTAAACAGCTGAGTAGCTAACATTAGCTGAAGAGCTTAAATAGGCTAATAGTGTACTTCTAGAGTATAGACAATCAAATAAGCTGACGTTGTCAAGTGGCAGACAGTAAATAGATTAAATTAGTAGATTAAATTAATATTTTAACTGAATAGTTATCTGTAAACTGAATTGAGTATCTTATCTCTAGTATCTGAGTATCTAGAGATGTTGCGAAAGTTCAGTTGGAGATGAGCTCTCCTACATAACATTAGCCTAGCCAAAATCCACTCCTTATATTTATGAAAATTTCTCTGTAACTTGGAAAAAGGAAAAAACGCCTTCCACACAATTGGGGAAACTTGTGTCACTATTGTCCCCAAGGAACAGCCTTTCACAATTTTTTCACACACTTATCTCTATAACAGGGATGTCAAACTCCAGTCCTGGAGGGCCACAGTGTCTGCTGGTTTTTGGTGTGTTTCAACACGAGTGATGAATTTAAGTCTTTCATTGGCTAATGAATCCACACAACTTGTTCTCAAGACCTCAATTGATCGGAAAGCACAAATACCTGCGGACACTGCGGCCCTACAGGACTGGAGTTTGACACCCCTGCTCTATAATTACAATTCATTCTAATGTGAGGGGCAGCGAACTTGACCGAGGCTGGAGGCTGGCAAAGATTGCCAAGGTGTGATTGTTCCTTCAATGACAAGGGGGCCGGGCTTAGGATCACTCTAATTGGTTGAAAATATCACATGGGCAGCCCCATTACCCCATTTTGTGAAAATAGTATTCTCTATCCTATCTTCTCACCCGATTGAGTGAATGAACATCTTCGGTTCATTTGATTTTACTTTTTTTGCAGTGCTACTAATCTATAGCCATTTTTGTTTTCTTTTTTGGTGGAATCTTCATCTGCATCCCCCGCTGGCATGGAGTTTCACTATACAGTTTGAAGCCCTCATGAGCAGACACACATTCATATGCAACGCCATGTTTGGCTGTGGTTCGATTTTTGCTGAGTTCCCCTTCCCCTTCCATATCAAGTATACACCCAGCTCTAGCCAGCTGAAGCCCTGCCAAAATAAGTTAAGCCAAGGCCAAGGCTTGCAAAATGGCTGCCATTGCATCACCCAGGTGGGTGCTTGGTGGTGCTTGGTGGTGGAGTTTCCTCTTCACTACTTTCAGTCTGAGAAAAGCTCTATATCAATGCAATCATCTGTCTGTCTGTCTGCCTGTGTTTCTATCCAGAAACTTTTGGGAAAAGTGTTTCCGGCAAAAACAAAATTTTTATTCCAACATAACTTCAGTTTCACAGATTTGTGTGCAGCTCCTACCCTCACTTTCTCAGCCCCCGTAGGCTTCTCCCTATCATCATTACCCATAACAAGGGGTAAAGTTATGATCTCTGACTTATGACAGAATGGACTCAGAAAATCTCATCTCTCTGAATAATACAAATTCATTGTTGGCTCAGGATTTGGGGTAGGGGATACTGGGGGAATTGTGGAACAATATCTTGTGGTGGGTGCATTCCACGTGTATCTATGCTAGACAGGGCTTGACGCAATGCAGGATCTGACACCATGTTAACCTGATCAAAGTTTTCTAACATATAGATGCTCTGTATATTCTATTTGTGATAGCTGCCACCAGGCCCCTGTAACATTCATTTCTGTATTTTGGTCTTGTTTATCACTTTACAGACACTTGTCAGAAACTTTCGACACTATATCGGAGCCTGTGGCTGTCACAGTTTCCTTCGGGATGCCTCGTGCCAATGTACCTTTAGCAAAATATGAAGCAGATTTCATAACATTTGCAGTTCAATCATTCAATCTCTAAACCCGGAGGAGATTACAGACACGATAATGAACTCAGTCAGTAAGTTCAACAAGATATGTTTATTTGTGCATGAGGAAAAGCTACTATTTCCCTCTGTCCCAGAGTGAATGTGCTGCCATTTGAATTCTGACTTATGTAACTTGTCAGGTATTTAATTCCTGTATTATTTATTTAACATGCTTTCTGTTAGACATGTTGTGTTTTGTCATTTAGACCCGTCTTGTCTTGACTAGCAGTAGCTATTGTTATACACTTTTGTGACTAATGATATTGATTTGAATACATAGCTGAAAAATTGTGTTGACACATGATATTTTTTCATTTTTTGGACTCGACTCAATGTGAAATTGCAAATAAGTTTTCGAAAGAAAGATTGTGATGAGGCACATGCCTACATTTATTTTAGAAAGGAAAAATCAGCTGTGTGTGTATTGCCCAACAGCTGTGACCTTTTTGAAAATTGCTTTTAAGTAATAGTGTTAAGTGTTAAGTTGAGTGTTTAATGATGATCTACTATGTCAGCTTAAATATTAAACCTGTAAGGTGTATGATCACAAATATGTGATTAGAATGCTCTGAATGATGGTCAAAGACAGTTCATATGTCCCAATATGAAACATTTTACTGTGATCTAGTCAACGAGTGAACCAGAGTTGGTGTACCCTGCCAATTAGCTCATTGGCCAGGGTAATTGGTGAAGAGAAAAACCTGCATTCATACTGGATTTCCAGGAATGGATTTGCACACCCTGCCTTGACACAGTGGGGTACAGCTACCCTCTCATAGAACAAGCCCTGCAGTAATAATAAACGAGTCCGCAAGAGAATCATGACAAGACTATTCATCTCTTAGGATCTTTATCATTCATTATTTCCTCCACAACAATTAAATACCGTCTCCTCCCACAATGTTCAAAGCTAAAACAAAAATGGAACTTGATTAAATTCAACCAGGCTTGTTCATTGTTTTATTGAATAAACTTTGTCATTTTTGATATATGAGATCATCTGGATGTTGTGGTCAGTGAGCATCCAAACCTGCAGTATTGCCTTCAGCAATGAAGATGTGAAAGGAAAAATACTTTAAGAATAAAGGAATTAATATTATATGCTGTAAACATGGTCAAAATAGATGTGGTTAATGGAACAGAATTTATAATACCAAAATATTTCTGCCTTGATCAGCTGGACATTTCCACATTATAAATCTTCAGGCCAATAACGGCTCTTTGCTGGGAGTAGACATGGAAATGGCATTGTTTTGCCAAAAGAAAAATACGTAATGAATATCCACTGCTCACTTGGCTATCTGCTTTGTGAAGGAGCTATCCATTAATTTTTGCACGGAGTATTCAGAATTTCCTATCTCAACCAAAAATAAATTACTGTTATGTTTTTAACCTTCAGTTTACCATACCTATTACTGCTCCCAAACATTGCACATTTTTACAGCATGATTAATGCGAATGAAACATATTGCGATATGTATTCCTACAAGAACAATTCAACAAGGGGATGATGACAGACAGACAGACAGACAGGCAGACAGAAAAGACTGACTGACTGACTTACTGACTCACGAGCACACACAATCACACACATCCATTGAATGCATGGATAGATTGTTAATGTCATGTGCTTAATTACTCTTTAATTCATTGTTTTTTTCAATGTAAAATGCTCACATCTCACTGATAAGGGTCCTGCAATTCTTTTTGTCTTCATTTGCAGACTGTATGAGCATAAAATGAAGAAACTCAAAGTTTCTTCATAGTTCTGGTTACCGTAGTGTGATGCTTACATTGCTACCACTTAACCACAGACAGTTGTCATCAGTTTTCTCTAAATTCAAAAGACTAACATCTTGCATACCCTTACCCACATGTAATGCAGGACAGAAAGCAAAAACTAAACAAGATTTAGATTGAAACAAGCATTGTTTGCCATACATTTGTCCCATTTCAGATGTGTTGACAGATTATTTGTTGGCCTTTCGCCCTCAAAGGCTGATCAGTGCCATCTTTAACCTAATATTTACATGTGAATGTGTTTGTGTGTGTGTTAGCCTCTGTATTCAGACTCTATATTCACAGAGCAGCTGAAACAGAGAGAGGAACCATTACAGTGATTAAGAGAGAGGATTTGGACTCTTTCAGCTCAATGAATGTATTTTTGATATGGAGCCTTGCTCAAATGCTGACAAATGCATCATATTATTCCATTATGTGTGATTTCAATCCACTTCAACAGGAAGAACAGAAAACTGCATTGTTAAGTCAGTTATGACTTTTAGCATATAAAAATCTATGGACAGTGGTTTGTTCCTCTTTAGTCATTATCAAATGCTCAAATTAGTTTGCACCCCCCTGTTCTCAGACTTTCCCACTAGACAAAGCCCAGGGAGGGAAGGGTTAATTCAGTGCCTGTGAGCATAAGCCTCCCATGGGCACCAGTATTAAATATATTGTAATGCTTACAACTGAGAAATAGCAACCTTGTCTCTCCATCTCTGTCTCTCTCCCTCTCTCTCTGTGCTTAACTTAATTTGACTAAAACCCCTCTAATCCTTCCAGATAATCTGCCAAATGGTTCACTGCCTCCCCTCTCCTTCCCTGGTCACATCCCTCTGTGTCTGTACACCCCCCGGTATTTGACCCCCCCCCCCCCCCCCCCCCCCTTATAGGGAGCCTTTCACAAAGAGACATCAGCGAGCCCATTACACTAAACTCTCAGCTGAGTCATTAAGAACCCAGCACATGGGCAGATTAATCGTCTCATGTTTTTTTTTTTTTTTAAAGTGAATGCTTTTACATCTGCAGCTCATTCCATGTCGGCTGTATTATGGGCCTACTGTAATATGAAGTGTTGGTTGGTTCTTTTTTTTGTTTAATTTTTTCATCTATGGGGTGTGGACAAAGTCAAAGGTTGAGGTGGTGGTGGGGAGGGTTACCCCCCTACCTGGCTCCCCCATAATTCAAACCTTGCAGTTAACAGTTAATGTGCTAATGTAATGAATAGGTCAATGACATGGCTCAGGCAGTAAGAGCAGTCGTCTGGCAGTCGGAGGATTGCTGGTTCGATCCCCCGCCCGGGCTGTGTCGAAGTGTCCCTGAGCAAGACACCTAACCCCCAAATGTTCCTGACGAGCTGGTCGGGGCCTTGCAATGGCAGCCAATTGCCGTCGGTGTGTGAGTGTGTGTGTGTATGAATGGGTGAATGGAGGAGCATCAATTGTACAGTGCTTTGGATAAAGGTGCTATAAAAATGCCTGCCATTTACCATTTACCAAGTCCACTCAGGCAATAGCAATCGTTAAAAATGGTATGACCCACCGTAGGGGTGTTCGAAATTGTAGTGCAATTCTAATTCAGACAGGGCTACGGAGACACATTTGAATATTTACAATTACTTAGTTTATGTTAACATTTTAGAACTCCTCTAAACTTTTTTTTTTCATCACTTCCTTCAGGGGGGTTCAAGTCTGAATTAGAGAACACCCCCCCCCCCTATAATTCAAAACCCTGTTGCAGCTGCAAAGGATTTTGTGAGGTATGGAAGTGCTGGCACACTTTGACTAACACTTTACTAAAGAGGCAATAATTATCCTAAAAAAATAATTATTTGTCTGCCTATATCAGTCCTGGCTTGCACATCTTGCTCATTTAGGATTTCTACCCATGTCAGCCATTAGCTTTGACTGGATGCGAGACCTGCCATTTGGCTGCAATCCTGTGTTTTGAGGCCCGCCTGCCAAATATTGACAACCAACTCGCATGAGAAAAAAGGGACAGATTGAATTTTTTCCAGCTTTAAACAACAAAGCAGGGAAAGGGCAGAAAAACAGACACCTCTTTGTCACCAATCTCAGCCCCTACTCTCAATACACAAAAGTGATTGTTTGGATGAAAAATAAATAGTCTGTATTTAACATTCTCTGGAAATACTTCAAATACCAGGCAGAAAAAGATTGTTGTATTGGGGGTAAATATAAGGCTCCTCTTAATGCAGTTAGAACCAAATCATTGGAGACCTCTGCAAAGGTAATTGTTGAATCTGTGGCAATGCAAGGTCCAAAAGCGTTTAGTTGTAGCTACATGCTATACATTTCACATAAAGGGCAGGTTAGCCTCCAGCAGGCAATGGAAGCTAAAATCCTTGTTGTTGTAATTGTATTGACTTTAACTGATAATATGTCTCACCAATTTTTCAGAGAGACATAAAGAGAGGCAGGCAGCAGCAAAATACTGTATGGATTTCTGTTTCATGCTAGCTGTGTGTTCAGAGATGCTCTTCTGCATACCACTATTGTGACGCATGGTTATTTAAGTTACTGTTGCTTTCCTGCCTTCCTGCTCCAATCTGGCCATTCTTCTGAGACCTCTCTCATGAACAAGGCCCGTTTGCCCACAGAACGGGCGCACAATTGATGTTTGTTATTTTTCGCATCATTATCTGTGAACTCTGTTGACTGTTGTGTGTGAAAATCCCAGAAGATCAGCAGTTTCTGAGATTCTCAAACCACCATGTCTGGTGGCAAAAATTATTCCATGATCAAAGTCACTTTTGTTTTTCACAAAGTCCCCCATTCTGGAAAAAAAAATTAACCTCTAGACCATATCTGCATGCTTTAATGCATTGAGTTGCTGCCACATGATTGGCACAAGCTGGTGTACAGGTGTACCTAATAAAGTGTACGTGGATTCCTGTTCCGCTGCAGATCCCCCAGATTAGCTACGCCTCCACAGCCCCTGAGCTGAGCGACAACAACCGCTACGACTTCTTCTCCCGCGTGGTGCCGCCTGACTCTTACCAGGCGCAGGCCATGGTGGACATCGTCAAGGCGATGGGGTGGAACTACGTCTCCACGCTGGCGTCCGAAGGGAACTACGGAGAGAGTGGAGTCGACGCCTTCATCCAGATCTCCAGGGAAGCAGGTAAGGGCAGGAACACTCTGGAAAGTCTAGCTGAAGTCTTCCCATGATTCTGCTTCCATCACAACTGTAGTTAACTTGGCGTGGAAATGCCCCCAAAAGAAGTAGCCTACAGCTGCACTGCAGAGAAAATAGATGATATTTAGAAACAGTTTAGAGGAAAAACAGCAAAAACTGGTGTGGAATGTAGTGAAACTGTGGTGAAGGATTAATCTTGTAATAGTTAAAATGAGTGAAATCACTGATTGTAAATAGTTATTGTGTTTGCCAATCAGTTACGTTTGAATTTCATGTCTTTGGTATTAAAATTTATTAAAAATGAAACCTCATTTTAATTAAAAGTATATACTGCATATTTGTGTTATTACAGCGCGTCAACAATAATCAACGATAAGTATTTTAGGTCAGGGGTGGCAGCTGACTGTTTGCTTCTCTTTCGTCCTGACACAGGGGGTCTGTGTATTGCTCAGTCTCTGAAGATTCCACGAGAGCCCAAACCAGGGGAGTTTGATAAGATCATCAAAAGGCTGATGGAGACCTCAAATGCTCGGGGGGTCATTATCTTTGCCAATGAGGATGATATTATGTGAGTACAGCTCCGCAAATCTCCTTTTCACTGTGACGGGAAATGAGCCACAGGATTGGAATGAGTGCAGGATTTTTATCTTAAAAATATGATAAGATAACCATGTCAAGGCATATCTATGACGCACTGCAAATAGCTGTCTCTCAGCATCTTTGCCAAAAGTCTGCTCCTTTACCTGTATTTGTTATTCTAGTATGTGTTTGGGAGGCTTCTGGGCATGGCAATAACAACAGGGGCATATATACACCAACAGGGCTGAGTGTGTGTGTTTGAGGAGTGATGAGAAGGAGACTTTGATTGTAAACGCAGGACCACACCAAGGCTAAAAATCCTGCATAGTATGCCTTTAATCTGCGGGACTTTTTTTATTACCAGTTTTTCTACCAATGTGAAAATGCTAGAGGCTGTACTGCATAACATCTGAAGTGCAGAACAGCGCTGAGATATAACCTTATCAGTTCCATTTAGCACAGTCAGGCAAAAAAATAAATAAATAAATATGGCATGTAGCTGGGAGAACAGCGGAACAAATCAACACTGCTTTTCATGAGGATCAAGTTTGGATAAAGTACTGACGCCTGTCACTGAGAAATTAAGTCTTTGGTGGCTGATATCAGGAGCCGGCCTTTGCAGATCGGGAGTGCTGAGAAAAGGAAATAATATTTTAATAAGATTCATTTTTACTACGAGGTGTAATAAATAAATCCTCTTGTAAACTCTCACGTCATGTTATGAGTGAAATAAAGAAGGATATGCAGAAGCGGGGTTAACGGGGGTGGTGTGGCACACCCATATGAGCAGCCATGGGGAGCCCAAACATAGACATTGACTTAGGCCGAATTCATGGAAAACAGTGTTTAATGAATGTTGACAAATAACACTGTCTATTGTTTGGATTAGAATATATATGCACTCAGTGACCACTTTATTCGGTACACTAGCTTGTCAATGCAAATGAATTTGCCAATCATGTGGTAACAACTAAATGCATTAAAGCAAGCAGACATGGTCAAGAGGTTCAGCTGTTTTTCAGACCAAATGTCAGAATGGGGGAAGAAATGTGATCTAAGTAACTTTTACTGTGGAATAATTGTTGGTGCCAGACAGGATGGTTTGATTATCTCAGAAATTTCCTTTTCTGGGATTTTCACACACAACAGTCTCTGGAGTTTGCAGAGGTATGAAAAAACATCCAGTGAGCAGCAGTTCTGCTGGCAGAAACACTTTGTTAATGGGTTGAAGCTGACAGAAAGGTGACAGTAACACAAATAACCACACATGTAAATGTAATTGCATTACAACAGTGGTATGCAAAAGAGCATCTCAGAACACACAACCTGTCAAACCTCTAAGTGGATAGGTTACAGCAGCAGGAGACTTAATTAAAAAATAAATACCTAATAAAGTGCTCACTGAGTGTATATGTTTTAATCAGATTTGAAGTTGAAATGTATTGTATCTTTAACATGAATAAACTGCAAAAGACTCCAGTAATTTTTATTACAGATTAAAAGCAGGGGTATTTACTCCTAAAATTACCGAAAAAACTGTTTATCTGAGGCTCGACAGTCTGTAACTTTTAAATAATCATAGATTAGTGGAACACAATTAGGTCAAGTAATATATCCAGTGACCCATATTTTATGTTCGTTATCTGTTGTCTGATCACTGTGTCCTGACCGACTACGACATGGATTCAAGTCCAAGCATTTTTGTGGATTATCTTTGATAAATGACAAATATGGATTCGAAGAAGACTTCAATGATGGATACCATACAGTGTAATTCTTTGAAGAGGAAGCAGAGTCAGCAATTCCATAACAGTATTACAACAATGACAGCTATGATTATATAATATTAATAACTGCATTCTTTTTGTTTTAAATGTTATGAATAAATTATTTATTGATCCTTGAACCACATGGAGATGTCTTGTGTTCAAGTAAGACCCAATAGTACAGACTTAACTGGATTCAATGGGAGCCTTTCAAAGTAGACCATTATCGCATTATTGACCCTAGTCTCAAAAAGTATGTGTGTAGGTGTTCCTGAATAGTATATTTTTATGTGATCATCAAATTCTGTGACACAATGAAGCAGATTTTATTTATTTCCTTTTTATTTTCAGACCTAACTAGTATTTATAATGAATGGCCCATCAAGGATGACAAGATGGAATACATGTCAAACTACTTCTGCCTCCATCCTGACTTGAGTATAATTACAATGAATAATTCATTACATTGATATAGTGCCTTTTTGCACCATAGAGTATGGGACGGTGACCTACATCAACTGTCTCCGATTAAGCGGTGCCCACCTGTTTGATTTAGGGCAGCCATTTTGTACCAGACACTCACAACACATCTGCTGAGGTGGAGAGGGAGAGATTTATTTAGCCGTTTAAATTGGGGGATGATTAGATGGCCAGACTGAGATAGCCAGATTGTGTATTTTTCCAGGACACCAGGAAACCCTCTGTTCTTCCTGATGAGTGCGATGAGACATTTTATGACTGCAGTGAGTCAGGACCCAGGTTTAATGCTCCATTTGAAAGATGCCATCCCCTAAGAGCCTATTCTAATGTGGCTTGAGCCACGCGCCAGGGAGAATGCGACATTGTGGTATGGCTGTGAGCAAATTATTATGCTATTTCTATGTTTTTGTTTAGAAAAATGTGAACATTTTTTAAGATTGTACAGGGATTCTGATTTGAAAACATTAATTGGTCAACCTTGTTAAACCAGCAGGGCTGTAATTGCTGTTGTATGTGGTCAATATATATATTTTTTGGTAGTCTTTCATTCTGTCCAAAATGGCTGACCAGCTTTTCAACCACCTCTCTCGCTGTAGACGGGTCCTGGAAGCAGCGAAGAAGGCTAACCTGACAGGACACTTCCAGTTTGTAGGCTCTGACAGTTGGGGTGCAAAGATCTCCCCAATCCTTGACCAGGAGGATGTGGCTGAAGGCGCTGTCACCATCCTGCCCAAAAGGGCTTCCATTGAGGGTATGGCCAACAGGCTCAATCCGTTTTTCACAGGCCCAATTTGTACAAATAAGGGTACTACTGAATGCATACTTACAGGTCTTTGAAGATACATAGAATACAAACAAGCAAAACATAGAATGGTCAGTCACAATTTTTTTGTTTTTTTTAGAATATTATGTTTCATTTAAAATATTATAATGATTATACAAATAATAATTATTATGATTCATTATTATTGTTAAACCGGCGTTCAAAAGGGGAGGTTGACACAGGAAAAAGATGAATGATGAATGGTCTTTGGTCTTTCTGTGGCTTTGGCTCAGGGTTTGACCAGTACTTCACCTCAAGATCTCTGGAGAACAACCGGAGGAACATCTGGTTTGCAGAGTTCTGGGAGGATGACTTCCGGTGCAAACTGACCAGGCCAGGGATCAAGATAGATAGCGACAAGAAAAAATGCACAGGTACAAACAAACAGTACATTTATTTTATTTATTTCTTGACTACTGATTTTGTTAGGCAGCAAGCTGATGGCTTTTGGGTGCATATATGGATGGATATTTTTCACAAAGAGAAAAATTTGTGTGGAATAGCTTGCCAGGTCATGTAGTGGAGGCAGAAACTCTGGGGGTTTTCAAAACCAGCCTTGATTACGGCGTTCGATACGATCTAGCTTTTCGCTAAACTAAGCATTAGGTACACCTTGGTGAGCATTGCTGGGCTGAATAACATGTTCTCGTCATTATGTGATGTTATTATCCTCTCCCTCTGTCTCTGGGCCCAGGCGAGGAGCGGATCAGTCGTCACTCCCCGTACGAGCAGGAGGGGAAGGTGCAGTTTGTGATCGACGCGGTGTACGCCATGGCCCACGCCCTGCACAGCATGCACTTGGACCTGTGTGGGGAGGCCTCGGGCGTCTGCGAGAAGATGGACCCTGTGGAGGGCCGGATGCTGCTCAAGTACATCCGGGCCGTCAACTTCAACGGTGAACTCACGGCCCGGCAAACACCAGCCTACATTAGATTACATCATGGGCATTTAGCACATTAACACAAATAACCATGTATTAAAACAGAGGTATGCTTGAAGAGCATCTCTGAACACGTCAAACCTCTAAGTGGATAGGCTCCAGCAGCAGAAGATTTAATAAGTCCAATAAATACCTAATAAAGTGCTCACTGAGTGTATATTGAAGCCATGCAGATTAAGTACTTTGCACACTTTTAGGTTACAAGGCCAGTTCATTACCATTATATTGCACTGCCATCATTGCAGTTATTGGTGCAACCACAGGTGTAGGTTTCATTTCAACTGTGGGTGAGACACTGCTGGATCGGGTAGTCTCTCCAAGTCAAACGTCAATTCTCCCAAGTGTACTTGCTGGTCTAGAAATTAATTAATGTGAAAATATGTGCATGTGAAAATATGCCCATCGGTTTGTCTGGCATCAAAACTAAATGTTCCTAATAAACTTAAAGAGGTACACAACAAACTCTAGGGCAGATACCAGTCAATGATAAGATACTTTAATTTAGCAGTGAGTGAGATAATTTTTCTTACTGGAGGAACAATAAAGCTTTAGAGAAGCATATTTTACTATATTTGGCCATGCTATAAGCAATAATAGGAGCAAGGATTCCAGTGGTGTTATACTATCTCAGAACATGGTAAAGTCTGTACATTGAACCATTCAATGGAAGGAAGCACATTTATTATTAATTATATTTGAGAAAAAAAAGCTGAATAATAAATATTCCATCATGCCTTTGGTGTCTTCTGCCTGTAAAGTTTCACACCTGTCCATACATTAGAAAATTATGAAAATGAATGTCCTTCCCCGCAGAACACTAATTTCTGACTGACTGTATATCAATTAAATGTTCTTTCAGGCTAAAAGGCCTTTGGGGCACACTGTACAGTTCTTGTATCATTTATTAATACAAGTACGATGTATAAATGTGTTATTCAATTACATATTACATTTAATTCCACTCAGTCCAGTCATACAATCCTCTGTTTGCATCGTCATGACCTCTTCAAGAGCGGTGGCTGACAGCAAACTGCAAACAGAGGAAGAATTAACAAGCTTATCAGTTCTTCCCCTGCCCCCTCCCCCCTCCATTTAATTTAGTGGTGTTCTAATGTCATAGTATTACTGCTGAGCACATGAAATGATTTTAATATTAACAAAGAGATCAGGATACAATACAATTCATTATGACTAAGAGGTCATGGATTTGTTTTTACTTAAAGCCATTTTTTTCAGGATAATTGAAATAATTTCAAATAAAAGAGCAAAAAGGCAGAGCTACCATATGTGATGGAGTGAATGGGAATCAGGAAGCTATGGGCAATGCTTTATATTCAGGGTAATTCTCAGATGAATTCTCAGTACAGCATGTTCTGTGCCTCCAGCTCACCTGCCAGCACGGTCCAGGAGGTCAGGTTGGTTGCTGCCATTCATAAAATTGCCCTGTTCATTATGTTGTGTCCTAATAGAGGCTTTGTTGTAAATGAGTGTTAAGCACAACCTTGAGAATAACCCTGAACCTGTCTCCATCCTCTCAGTTGCCTTCCAAACCATCCAGTTAAGTAAACTTGCCTACTTCTATTGGGGGTCAGAGAATTCATGCAATACAGTAAGTGTAAAAATGACAAAACTGCATATTTCTCCTTTTAAAGAATGCATTGGTGTATTGGTTGTCGATATCAGAAAGTAGCAGAATCATCAAGGAAAATCAAGGGTATCAGTGCATCTCTAGTGACGTATCAGTGCATCTCTAGTGACGATTATCTCTAGGCTTGAATTCTAACTCATATGTACAATACTGGGTCTTAAACTTTTTAGTTTTGGGACCCAAATTGGAAATACCAATTTATTTATTTTTTGAAAATCCGATTTTTTTCCAATTCAGTAGCCAATTGGACCCCGTCTGATTCATTGGACCCCATCTGATTCAATTAGAGCTAGTATTAGATGCACCGCCCACACCCCGTCCCTCGGCAGCCGGCAGGAGAGCGACACACCTTCTTCAAGCCGTCTCATCTCACAAGTTGTGACCATGATTCCCGAGGCGCTCAAGGTGCTTGTTTGTGCAGCGATCTACTAACCCTCCCTCTGGAGCAGCGAGCCAATTATTGCTGCTCCACGTGAGCCGGCCTTTTGGCAGGACTGAGAATCGAACCCCGGTCCCCGGTGTGCAACTGCAACTGCAAGTCTGCGGCGTCTTAGCCTGTTGAGCCACCGCGGCTCTAAGGAAATTCCTTTTAATACCGGGACCCAAAATTTAAATTTAGTACCTTTCAGGTTTTGTCATATATACATACTAGCATAGCCAAGTGGACTTCATCCTACTTCATACACTCTCCACAACGCATTTGGGTCCAGACCCATAGTTTCAGAACCACTGGGATACATAGTAATGGATGGTGGGAGAGGGATCAAGGAAAATGCTCCAATGATGTGTGTTGGAATGCCACACCACAATACTTTCATGAAGAAATACCACAGGGGGTTGGCAAAAATACAAATGATTTTTGTGTTTAATTTTAGATAGTAGAATATATTTTACCTTTAATAGATATTTGCAGTGACAGATTTTAAAGATAATTTATAGTTCCTAATGTTCTCCACCTAGCCAATATCATATGACTTAAAATTATGTGAAAAATTACTTTAATTTCTGATATTTCTGATAATTTCTGTTATTATTATGGCTGTCATTAATTTTAATTAATTCAATTTGGTGAAATATATTCTGTACAATAGCGGGGCGTCGTAAGACAGGTTTTCCAGGTTGGTGTGCCCTTTTCTCAGTTTGAGCAGTTTGACCCCTCAAACGGTCTCTGCACCTCCCTGCTAATTATTCTTTCCGCAGCAATTATTTTACTTTGTACAATGAATAGCCAACGATAGGCCAACGATCTTACAGCGCCGCTACCGTGTGTGGACGTACGTGGAGGATCAGGGCTGAGACGAGCGAGAGGTCACGGGCCCCTGGACGTCACCCTGCACCCGCCCGCGGCGGCTCCGCTAACACGCGGCACACAGCCGTGCACAAAGAGCCTCCCTTCAATCAGCCCCCCCCCCCCCCCCCCCCCTCGCTCCCCCAGGCCTGCTCTCCGCAGACAGGAGACACGCGCGCTCTTCTCCTTTCAAAGCTATCTTTGGGTTCTTCTTCTTTTTTTTTCCCCTGCCGGTGTTTCTGCTCGCTTTTGTGGGTAAGAGGCTTTCTATGAAAAGCTTTTGCCATTAAGTGTGACCCTCCGCGCGGCGACTGCGTTAGACGAAGGCACACTCCGAAGTGGACGCCTGAAGGGACAGGGTGGGCAGAACACGCAATGTGCATTACAGCACATCGGGACTCTCTTAATGCAGGCATAGAAAATAAGGCTTTCCTGTATGGAGGGGACACCTGCTGTTCGCTGCTCTCTGGGACTCCTCACGGTCACGGGGCTTCACTTCACGACGCTCTGTCTTGTCAGATCTGCTCTGAATATGCAGATGGAAAGGTTCATTTTCCCTCAGGTAGATTCTAGCACGGTGCTGGTCACACGGGGCTGGTGACAGAGGGAAAATGTTTTGTTTAAGAAAAGAAATTCTTATGTGTACACTCAAGGCTTCTTGTTAAGAAAATCTGCAAAAAAGAAAAAAAAGGCAGATTTTACTGTGTTCTGAATATGTATTCAAGGAGACGTGAGAGCATCTAACACTGCAAGAATGAGCTGAAAGGACAGAAAAATCCAATGTGTGATATTATAATGGAAGTGAGTAGAGAGATGAGCCTTTTAAAATGCACAGAGGCCTTTTAAAATGCATGCAAGCATATGTGTACATTAAGGGAAGACAAGGAGACCTGTCACCCCCGATATTCTCATGTAAATTCATTGCTCAACTTGTGGGACTTGACGTTGGCTACACAAGATGAGGTGGTCCAGCAGCACTTCGGTCCCAAAGTTGAAATCAAATATACACCAAGGCGAGCGCTCCTGTTGACTCCTATTGAAGTGCATCATGTATTGTGCCCAATTGAAATTACTGTATATTCAGCCAAGAGACATCGAATAGCGATGACAACATGCAAGGAATCAGCTTCAGAGCAGAGGAAGATGGTTAAGTCATAACTCCCTAAAGAGTAGGTTAAAGCAGTAGCATAATAGAACTACTATGCTATGAGTTACCAATAGTGATTGATACATCAGCATTAAAATCTTCAGTGAAAAACTTCAGTGATCTTAAGGGTTAACACTAAACAGTAGCGGTATTTGTGCCCACAGGCAGCGCAGGGACTGGTGTCCTCTTCAACGAGAACGGAGACGCTCCAGGACGCTACGACATCTTCCAATACCAGATGTCCAACACCACCTCCCCAGGGTATAGGGTCATCGGCCAGTGGACCAACCACCTTCGACTCAATGTAAACCTCTGCAGTCTCGCCTTTCCTCTTGGTGTGATTATCATAATTTTGAAGGGTTCAGTGATAGCCTTTCCTTTCATTTGTCAGAAATCTGAGCCTGTACATTTTCAAAGTCAAAAGCCCAGCGTTCCAATGTAGCCGTCTTGATTTCGGACAGTTGAGCGTTGGGACTGTTATTGATACAGTAACTAGCTGCTGCATTGATTTATTTGGTAGATTCATTGATTGCCAATTTATTGTCATGCATGGACTCTCAGATGGATGATTGACAGTTTACATTCATGCGTTCTCTCTCAGACAGATGTTTGACGGTTTACAGTCATGTGTTCTCTCTCAGACAGATGTTTGACAGTTTAAGGTCATGCGTCGTCTCTCAGACGGATGATTGGCAGTTTACGGTCATGCGTTCTCTCTCAGATGGAGGAGATGCAGTGGTCAGGGGGGGAACGGCAGGTTCCAGACTCCGTGTGCAGCTTCCCCTGCAACCCCGGCGAGAGGAAGAAGATGGTGAAGGGGGTCCCGTGCTGCTGGCACTGCGAGCTGTGCGACGGGTACCAGTTCCAGGCGGACGAGTTCACCTGCGAGATGTGCCCCTTCGACATGCGGCCCACCGAGAACCGCACAGGCTGCCGGCCCACGCCCATCATCAAGCTGGAGTGGCACTCGCCCTGGGCCATCATCCCGGTCTTCCTGGCCATCCTGGGCATCCTGGCCACCTCCTCGGTGGTCATCACCTTCATCCGCTTCAACGACACGCCCATCGTGCGGGCCTCCGGCCGCGAGCTGAGCTACGTGCTGCTGACGGGCATCTTCCTCATCTACCTCATCACCTTCCTCATGATCGCCGAGCCGGGCTCCGTGGTGTGCGCCTTCCGCAGGCTGCTGCTGGGCCTGGGCATGTGCATCAGCTACTCCGCCATGCTCACCAAGACCAACCGCATCTACCGCATCTTCGAGCAGGGCAAGAAGTCCGTCACGCCGCCCAAGTTCATCAGCCCCACCTCGCAGCTGGTCATCACCTTCATCCTCATCTCCGTGCAGGTGAGTCCGGAGGAGCGTGTGCAGGGAAGCCGTTCCCCTGAACTGGTTATTCAGTTTCACTCAGAGTTAAGTGTCAAGTAAATCTTTGGGATGGAGTAAATGGTAAATGGTTGGCATTTATATAACACCTTTATCCAAAGCACTGCACAATTGATGCTTCTCATTCAACTGTTCATACACACACTCACAAACCATTGGCTACCATGCAAGCCACCAATCAGCTCATTAGGAGCATTTGGGGGTTAGGTGTCTTGCTCCAGGACACTTCGACACACCCTTCGACACACGACTGCTCGTACCACCTGAGCCAATGTCGCCTGAATTAAAGACCGACAGAGGAACATTGTGCTCCTCCCCTCACAGATCTAGGGGAGTCTGAATTGAGGATCCAAGCTATCCTGGTGATACAAACAGGAACATCTGCTCTTCCAGATGCACACCCCTGTGTTCCCTTCACCTCCATTGAACCCACCAACCCCCCCCTCCCAAGAGACCTTTCCTGTAAAGTTTTTGGCCTTAAATAATGAATGGTATAAGTTAAAGTCTGTTTGACAAGATGCAACGAGGTAGGGCACACTGCTTAATGGTAAGCTTCATCCGTGCGTAACAGCCATTGGGGACGCAACCCAAATCAAACTGAAATTGCAAGTCAAATCCTGCTTAGTGCTTAGTGCACATCTCAAGTGTTTGCCCTGGCACTGCATGGAAGTGCTGATTATTTGAATTACTCTGTCAAAAATCATAATTTGAACAACCCCGTCTCAGAACCTTTTCACGAGCTGAAAATTGGATTGTGCCCCAGCCACCCACTCTGCTGGACGTTGTCGCAGAACCGCTCTCTCTCTCACGCAGGTGCTGGGGGTGTTCATCTGGTTTGGCGTGATTCCACCGCACACCATCATCGACTACGAGGAGCTGCGGCCGCCGAACCCAGAGCTGGCGCGCGGGATCCTGAAGTGCGACATGTCGGACCTGTCGCTCATCTCCTGCCTGAGCTACAGCCTGGTGCTGATGGTGACCTGCACCGTGTACGCGGTCAAGAGCCGCGGCGTGCCGGAGACCTTCAACGAGGCCAAGCCCATCGGCTTCACCATGTACACCACCTGCATCGTCTGGCTGGCCTTCGTCCCCATCTTCTTCGGCACGGCGCAGTCCACAGAGAAGGTACGAGTGCTCGGCCTGGGCGGTGTACCGCCATTCCGTTCCTTCTGGAATCTGAGGATGACGTTGTAGACGTTGAAGCTTCAGTCTGCCTGTCCATTGAACAATGTATATATGTGTTCTCCAGCGTTAATTATTTTTGGGGTAGTCTTTATCTGGGTATGGAGTCTTTCACTACCGCCATTCCTCAATCTTTGCATTAATCCTGTGTATTCAACTGTGATTCTCGTGGGCCACATTACATGTAGGTATTTGCTCCAACCGTACGCAACTACACCTTATTTCACAAATTATTTTACAGTTACCTCCGTGTTTCAGGAAGTAAGTTAATTAGTAAAGTCAGGTGGTGTAGTGCATGGTTCTAGCAAATACCGGCAGTCACTGTGCCCCACAGGAATTAGAATCCTGTGTTAATCATTGCTTTCGATGAATCTTGGAGAAAATATGAAGTCACTTACACATTTTAGCTGTGCGGGGAAAACACAATGCTCATTGAACAAAGGAAAGAAAGGTGTATTTCCACAAAAACGTGTAGCTTGGGGTGGAAACTAGCACTACCAATACAAACATGTGCATAGAAAACTGTATTTCAAGTGAAAATCAAAGCAAGAAAGAGCCTGCCCAAAACTCGATAACAAGCAAACGTTTTACGGCAAGGAGATTTTTCTTCAGAAGCATTCTTTGATGTGGGGATGAGGCGAGAAGGAGGGGGATGAAACGGGAAGAGAATTTTATTCCTCTGTTTTATCTCACTAAGACGCACCATGACACAGAGACAAAAGACATCCCTGCGAATGGCACACTTTGTAGGTTTTAATTGTGGGAGGAAGAAGATAAGAGGAGTTGGTGGGAGAACAATGGCTCGAGCCATCTTAATAAACCTGAGCTGCAGTGCGGAGGAATTAGCACAGAGCAGCCCTTTCAGCCTGTTTGAGATAGAGAGACAACTGGCAGGGCAGCGTCTCACCAAAACCCAGCCCAGCAGGACACATTTTCCCGCTCAGACCCAACCCATCTGCCCCAAAACATGGCACTTATTTTACATTCATTTATTTAAGTGTAGCATCCCCTCCAAATGTGATATGGCCATTTCCCCATTTGTTTTCTTTCATTCAGAACACATCATAAGGCTATTTCTCAATCCAAGCATTAACTGAATCAATCCCCTGTAAATACCACAAGGATAAACCAGGGGGACTTCGGTTGAAAAGAACACGCCAATGTCTGCACATTTCTCTGGAACAAAAAAAAAAACAATTCCATTTTAAAAGAAAATTAGCATTCCTGTAAATAAATGAGCCTCCCTCTACAAAATATTGAATGGGTTTTGTATTCGCAGGCACTGAAATTCAGAATCTGGTTCCCTGCCAGAGCCCTGGGGGACACCTGTGTGCCAGTTTCCTGGTCCCTTACATCTGCATTGTTCTTTTCAGAACACACAAACAATGCAGGAGTACCCAAGATAAACCCTGGGATGCATTGATGATGCTTAATTTTTAATTTAACCTTTTTATGTTTTTATACGGGGTAGGTTCATTTACATACCTCCAGTAGCTTAACTGTACTGTAGCCTATACTGTAGCAAGGTATCTTACCTGGTTTTTCACGAAATAATCCAATTAGCTAAAATTATCAGGAGGGGAATTACAATAAAATGACTGAATTGTACACCGATATGTACCCAGGTATGCCTGTACACAGTGCGTATATTGAAAGCATTTTTTAAAAGCAATTTCAAAGCAACCCTGTCTTTTTCATCAAATGACATAGTGTTCAGCCTTTGGGTAAAAATTCCTCTCACAAACAAGTCCTTTGATGATGGAGAGAGCATCGAATATAGAAGTATTTTCTTGACTAATAATGGCTAACATTAAGAGGCAGTCAGCTGAATATATTTGTGCCCTAGGTCCTTCCAGGTCTTTCTTTCCCCATAGATGAGGAGAGAAACAAAAGGAAATGAGAGGAGGGGTGAGGTTAGGATGATTCTAATGGCCCTGACAGGGGCCCTGAAGAAATATCACAACACAAGATTTTCTGTCGTGGTGGGGCCCCATGTGAGATCTTTCCAAATCCTTGGTGGCACTTGTATCATCTATTGAGACTTGCAGTATTTTGCAGTGTTGTACAGTATGTAGGGAATATAATGTTTCAGTATTCCTTACAACTGCAAAAAATATATACTTTTTTTAATTAATCACTATTTATCGATCTCTTTGGGCAATGTAGGCCATGGTAGAACAATGAAAAATGTAAAGGCCTTGTGCGTTTATGCTAACAAAAATATAGCTGACTCGAGAAAGATGTAGAAAAATATTGCTTCAATATGGAGTTTAGCCTCTCCAGGTTCAGAACTTCTCTGTTAATCAATTAATGAAATAATCAACTCAACAGCTTCATAGCAGTGGAGCCAATAACATCAATGCAAACTGTCATAGGATAACCCACCTGCCACTCAATAAAATTATGCCTGGCTGACTGTATTCAGCAGGTTGGCTGTATCCAGCCCGTATAGCCAATGCGGTCTAAGACCCCTCCATCGTACATCACACTCTGACGTACCTTCCGAGTGACCTACATTAGCACTGCTTTCAGGTCACTCATGTGTAAGGAGATGTTTAGGCTCTTAAAACATAATGGTTTACTGAGAAATGAAATGAACAAAAAACCTAGGAAAGCAATGTGTGTATGGAGGGATTTTAAAAATGTTTTTTACCTTCTGGGTACTGTTAGTTACAGTCGTATGCAAAGATTTGGGCACCCCTTGTCAAAAAGAATTTTACTATTAATATCTTGGTGAACAGAAGTGAACCTGACCTCTAAATTGTACAAAGTTAAGCATTTCTTCAAATTTTAAAGTAAGATTACTTTTTATTTTAATTTCTTACTGTCTCAAAATAATAAAAAGGAAAAGGGCCCTGTGCAAAAGTTTGGGAACCCTTTTGGATTATTCTTTTTCAAAAGATGATCACTGTGACCCAGGTGATTTACTCGTTAGGGCTTCAATGAGTCAACTGTTCTGTGCATGGCCCCGGTGAATAACACCCCAAAAGTATAGCATGCACAAAAGTAGAGAATAATGCATTCCAGGATAGCGGGCTACCACACTTGCATGATCAAAGCTTCAAATACCGTACAGTTAAAAGAAAGAGTCAAAGGAATCCTTTGAGTCCTGCTGAAAGATGGCACCATGAGGTTCATAAAAAGTCCAACTGAAATATTTGTGTTGTATCTGTAATGTGTGAACCTGTAGGCTTGCTATCCATACCTAAATGAGCTTCTATCCTTGAGCAAGTGGAGCAGATTCATTTATTCACAGGGGAAGAATTCAAAATTTGGCTTGGACTTCAAAATCCAAGTCCAAAAATTCTTATGCAAGTTGTCTGCAAATGTACAGACATTCTCAATATTCACATTAAAATGTGGTTTAGTTTAGCCTCAGTTCAATTAAATAAATCTCCAACTGAATTTCATGCCATCACATTAATTTATTTCTGAGTCAGGTTTCAGTTTTTTTGTATGATATCCCCCCGCATCCATGACCAATTAAATTGAAAAAGGATTTGTCACAGTTACAATTCAAACTTCAGGAAAGGGCTGTTTCATTCTATAATGAATGCTACACTAGATACGGATGCATGCGGCCTACGTCTGCGGCCTTCTCCCCGATGCAGATGTACATCCAGACCACCACCCTGACGGTGTCCATGAGCCTGAGTGCCTCGGTGTCCCTGGGCATGCTCTACATCCCCAAGGTCTACGTCATCGTCTTCCACCCCGAGCAGAACGTCCAGAAACGCAAGCGCAGCTTCAAGGCCGTGGTGCAGGCGGCCACCATGTCCACGCGCCTGTCCCAGAAGTCCAACGACAAGCAGAACGGCGAAACCAAGATAGAGCCCGACAGGTCACAGTAAGCGACGGTACGGGTAAGAGCCTCCGCCTCTATTACCTCCCGCTAACGTTGAGCTGTACCTTCCCTCTGTGACTCACCGACTCATTGCTATGCCCTCCCCCAAGTCCAACGTATTCTCTAGGATCAAAAGCCATCAACCAGTTCCATAAGAAAGCTGTTAAATGCATGTTCGTACATTCACTCTGCAACACTGGACGTATCGGAGAGGAAATTACGCTTGGCAGTTCATAAGTTCATCATAACGCCTGTCATGAAAGTCAGTTCCAAGAGTTAGGAAAGCAGCTATTGGGATATTAATTATTTGAACTGCCATTTTGAAACCAGATATTGAAATCATATTTCATGGACTTGCATGCATTGGACCAACTACAAGAGACAAAGTGAACAGCTGTTGAAATGGATTGCATTCCTTTGCTGCATTTGCATCATACACGAGAATAAGCGTGTGACAGAATCCCTTTTGTGAAGCATGTATTCCCACCAACTGCAACAAAACAACAGCATGCAATTTTACATGCCCGCTTATTGTTTGCAAAAAAGGCAGATAGAAGAACAACATATTGTGAAATGAGAACATATTTGTCCCCAAGGCTGTGACTGTCCTTCATGCCCATAACCAGTTTAATTAAGAGAGTCTGTCCAGCAGAACTGGATTACAGCATTGTCACACAAGAGCATTCTCTGGAACTGAAGAGTGACTCATCACAAAGCTCCAAAGGGCTTTGACTAATGCCATCCCTGCCCTCTGAAGGAGGATATGAAATGACCTCCAGGACCAGGCGTTACTCATGTCTTCAGAATCAGAGACCACTCTGAGGAGCCTTCTGTCCCATCAGGCACTGCAGCTCAGCTCACTGCTTAGAGCAGCTGACCAAACAGGGCAGACCCCACTTCTCTATGTTAACCTTTTCAAGGTCCATACATTTTATGTGGAATAAGTTTGCCTGGCAAGATGCGGTTTCCTTTTCAACCTTATAATAATAATACAAATAAATAATAATAATAAAGTTGATACTGTAAGATTTATATCTTATATAGTCCCTGGACCTCTGATATGTTTCTCATTTCTTTTCTTTTTTTCTTTTTTCAGGTGACTCCAGTCTATGCCAATCACAGTGGTCTCAAAATTCAGCTGGATATGCAGGCATATGAACTATGTCTGGAGACAACACACATACAATTCCCACACAGTAACACTGACTGACGGAAAAACAACTCGGGATGTACATGTAATAGAACTGGAAAATGACATTTTATATCATAAGCAAACCATAAACAAAAGAGGACATAAAATGTTTTCTGTTCCTCAAACATGAAATGCTTCAAATGGTCCAAAAGTAAGTAATGGGTTTTTGGTGAATTACACCATCTCAAATTGGATAAGGTATTATTTTTGATGATCAGTATTACAACAGGATAAGTATTGCTATCGTTGGGCAGAACATGAATCTTTGCTTTTATATATCAAAATACTTTCCTGAAAAAATGTTTTCTAAATCCCTTTGATGTTCTCTTTTTCCTGGCCCTTTAGTTGATAAACTAATTCTTTGAAAAAAGATGTGACTCCTCTTTGGAGAAACAGGCTTGATCCTGAGAACAATTTAGCATAGCGTACAGTTTCTTTTGTGTGCGTGGATCACCAACATTTCAGCATGGATTGTCTGTATGTGTGTGCGTGTGTTAAATGTGATTATACAAGAGAGCATTGCTTTTTTTGTGAAGTAGGACGGTACATTGATAATATGGAAAAAACTACCAAGGAAAGATACATGCTTAATTCAGTTAAACCACGCCGGATTAGTAAGAATGAATTTCAAAGCCGTTGACATTTTTTTTGACTTACCTAAGCTTTTTTGTCTAATCTTGAACTGAAACAAAACTTATCTTTTCAGCAACAAAATTATGTCATCATTTTGAACATGCTATTTGGAGGTAAGGACAAAATACTCAATCCCTATCAAGCCCTCTGTGAATTTTGCGATCTTGGGAGTGCCAGAACAGAGCATAAAGAGCATAAGTATTCGTGAGAAATGGTTCGATAAAGCATTTTACTACAGTTCCTTTCTAAGGTGACAGCTGCTTATTGAACTGTGCTTAATATGGGGGACTGTGTGTTTACAAAGCACAATATCTTCCAATAATGATGACTAAGACAAAATAAATCTAACCACTGTTATACGTCAGAGCAGCCACTGCTGTGCTATAGATCAAACCAAACTTGAGGACATCTCTGGTGCTGGTTAGTGGAGATATGTGGTCTTTCCTGTGGATTCTCGACACACAGACCCAGTGCTGTAACTACCATGTGATAACATGAACAAGAACACCCGCTAGCCCTCCGCAAGAGCAACATTAACACATCTGTTTGGTCTCTCCTTACACTCTTCCTTCCAATGTAGAAAGAAAATAAACACATTTTAGGATACAACCCTGAACAAGATTATTGTAAGTTGTAAAATAACATTGTACTCAGAACCTCTGACACTCACCAGTCCAACGGTTCAACCTTCTTCAGTGTCCATACTGTATATCTTCAGTTTCAGATCTCACCTTCTTTAATCCATGAGTATTTCACATGATTTACTATTACTTTTGTACAAAGAGAAATCAGCTGGAAACATATCACTGTAGTAATATTTCCTTGTTTTATCACCCATCACCCCATATCTAAATTGCATGAACTGTACAGAAAGGAAAAGACATTAACTGTCATGAAATAAAGGTAAGAAATATTTTTGGTGTGGTCCAGCGACTGTAGTTGTGTAGAATGTACATCACAAAAGGATAATGCTCAGACAGGCTGTGTTTGTGGCTCAGATGCATTTGTTGAAACTCTAGATTATAAATATCGAGACATTTGTTGAACAGCATGGAATTCTTTATGGCTAGTCCTGCCGTGTTGAGTCCCATAGTTTCCTGAAACATGCCAATTCAAGAGGCAAGCAATAGAGCACACTTCACATTTAATAAAATGGATTATATATTTATCTTCAGTGTTGCGTTTTTGATCACTACACAGGAATGCAACTACCTGTGTACAGAAATGTATTAACTACATTCATAATTTATAGGAGGCGGCATGGATGGTGCAGTGGGTAGCACTGCTGCCTCACAGCAAGGAAGTCCTGGGTTCGAATCCCCGTCGGCCGGGGCCTCTCTGTGTGGAGTTTGCATATTCTCCCCGTGTCTGCATGGGTTTCCTCCGGGTACTCCGGTTTCCTCCCACAGTCCAAAGACATGCAAGTTAGGCTGATTGGAGAGTCTAAATTGCCCGTAGGTATGAGTGCGTGAGTGAATGGTGTGTGTGCCCTGCGATGGACTGGCGACCTGTCCAGGGTGTATTCCTGCCTTTCGCCCAATGTATGCTGGGATAGGCTCCAGCCCCCCTGCGACCCTGTTCAGGATAAGCGGGTTAGGATAATGAATGAATGAATGAATGAATAATTATATATATAAATATCCCCTACCTGAAATATGAACCATCATACCATGAGTAAATAAAATAAAAAATTTTGCCTGTAGGTAGTCTACAGACAAATACTATCACTCCCAGATCTAAATTCCTGTTTGATCATAGTCTTGCCAGTTCATTACTGGTGGAATTGCATGCAAAACATAAATCATAAATCACTTTGTACACAAACTTATAAAAATCGAATATGAAACACTATGTGATGTGTCCTTAAGAATTAGAATACAAAAACGTATTATGCCGTAGATACATTCTGATATTATGATTGGCTAAACCTGTGGACAATTATTTGGATTCCCATATGTTCATTTTGTATTTTTCATTATAGAACTTCATTAAATTAGGACAATACAAGGATTCACCAAGGACAAAAAACACTATGGTATGACAAAGCTTCACTGGCCCACAATTTTAACGACTGTGTTGATTGTCTATACATTGGGCAGGCATGGGTTAACCATATGTCAGTTTACAACATAAAGATATGGTTCTAAAATAGTGAGTTTTAAAATGGATATTTTTATTGGTTTGTGGATGCTGATATTAACTTTTTTTGGCTGTGGCTGTAGGTGGAAATCATCCCACACCCATGTTTCAGTAATTTGTTTTCTGTTCAAAATAATTACAGGCAGCAATTTTGTCTATTTACCATCATGTACAGTAGATATTTTATCAAGGGTCAGTGCAAGAAAATAGTATGATTATACAAAATTGTTTTAAAATTATTTATTTTTTTATGTCATATTTATCATTCTACAGTTATTTTGCTCATATCTAACAATCCTAGGGCTGTAAATCAATTTATTGAATTGTACTCGTATATATTAAATCCATTAACTTTTATTAAAAAGTGATCTTTTCTGTTGAGATTTTACCCTTCTGTGAATTTCAGTAGTAACCAATGAATCAATTTTGTGTTAGTGACTAAAATATTGGAGCCATCTTGCCATTTTTCTAGCATTTAGCTGTTATGAAAATGGAATGAATAATTCAATTAATAATATTAAGCTCGGCTGAATAGTTTTTAAAATGCTGCTAATATTGAGGAGAGATGGGATGTAAAGCTGTAAATCACCTTTAATGAAGGATTCTGAGCATTCTTACAGTACATACAGTCCCCGACAATTATATATTAATATTTTTTTATGCATACCCTTGATAAAGGGGAATAAAAACAGGGCAAAATACAAAAAGCATTACAAGTATTGAACTATATTTAAACTTTCCAACATATGGAACATTATTAAAATTCCTCTTTCAGTGGAATCAACCAAAATAATCTCTTGGGGGGACGGGGGGAGGTCTTCCGCAGGATCTTGGGAATGTCCACGTTTCGAGACATTATCTTGTGTATTTGACGCATTCAACCTCCATGGCAGAAGGATTCAGATTTTGGAGCACAATCTCTTGATACTTGCTGGAGTTCATTGCCCCAGGACCAGTGGATGCAAACCAGCAGCAAATATCAACAACCATATCATAGGTATCATGCTGTTTTCAACATCAGCATCCTTCTTCCAACCAAACCTGCTGTTGGCGCATGTGACCAAAAATATTAATTTTAGTCTCAACTAATCAGAACTCCCAGTTCAAATCAAAGTTACAAAGCTATTGAGCAGAGTATTTTTCCAGGTGTATCTTTGTGTGTGTGTGTGGTGTACCTTGGATTGGTATTTGCCTCTGAAACCATCTCCTCACTATGTGTGCATTTGTGTTCTCTACCAGGCATTTTTACCGCTGTTCTGGTGGTTTTAAACTCTTGAATTCTTATCCTAATATAGGGAACTGGTAACCTCAGTTTAATTATTTGTTTGTAACCATCTTCTGACTTGTGAAGGTCAGTAGCCCTTTGTCTTCTTTCTTCTGACAGCTCCTGATGGCGATGGGTCACTTTTACTTTTATACCCCAGTAAACAGGGGCAAAGGGGGCAGGGGGCACTTCTCCCCAATATTAGAATCAGGCAGCAAACACAGATAGGATACAAGCTGGTCACAAAAGCTATTTTTCAGTATATTTCTTGGCACTGTTTCCAACTCCAACAGTGCACCAGAAAGCCAACAGAGACAAACTTTTAAACCATCTTCTTCATATTTTCATTGGATTTTATTTAAGTGTTATTTGGGCGTGAATAATTGAAATATTTTTCAAGAAACGCATTTGTAAAATTGTTTCCTCTGAGCGACTGTATTCCTATAAAAACATTATTGTATTTGTAAGGCACACAATATAGCTCTTTACCTGTGCTGATTATTTTAAATAATTCATCAAGGGTGTGAATAATTTTGTAGGGCTCTGTGTATGTATTTTAAGTTTTATTTCAGCTTATATTACTTTCCAAGATTGAGGACATAAAGTCAGAAAGTTAGAAAGGGAATGTGCAAAGACCATCATTTAGATATTTTTTATATGAAACTCAGGTTTATGTTGTGTATATAAATAAATGATGCTTTCTCATTGTCATCTCCACATTTTATATGAACTTTTGCTTTTCTTATCTACCAGGTCCCTGAGGGGGCGGGGGGCAGAAATTGGGCGTAGGTGCATTATGTTCAAAGTATGCCTAACTGTGCATGTTAGAATAAATGTTTTAATAATAAAACTCAACTCAACTCAACTGAATAGTTCTCTTACATAATCTCTTTCATTTCAAGGCTGTCCGAGATTCAGGTGCATTAGCATTGTCTTTCAATTACAGAGCTGGAGCCATTCAGAGTGATGTGCCTTGGGGAATTCTCTCTGCTCTTCAAAACCCTTCATTCACAGTATGACATAACACATACCGACCACAGACGCACGCACGTACACACACAGCACAAACACACCCATGCACACACACTTGCATTCACATACACACGCACAGCAAGGCACTGAATAGACAATCTATTTCAATATATTGTCCGGTTGCTCTTTTTGTTTTTTTATAACTGATGGGCATAAAGCCATTGCAATAACCAGAGAAAGTTTAACCTTGAGCTATAATATTTGCATGCTTTTGCTAAGACATTGTTTTATATCAGGTAATGACATAAAAACATGTTCATGCCTTTAAGATTATTAAATCTCAGTGGGTTTTTTCAGTTTCTTTTTTTTTTCTCATGCCATATTATATTGACACGCCCACACATACAGAAGCTAGGTCAGGCTTAGAGGCTAATCGTCAAGGAAAAGGTCAGTGACCTTCAATGCAGATTCTACTAACAGAATATATTATATTTCAGAGAAAATATTAAATTAAATGTTTATTCAATGGCATTAAGCTCTGCACATATACATATAGTACACACAGGCACATTATAGGTTACATGCAGTAAACTATACATTCATAAAGTAATCTAGAAAAATCTTCATTGTATTTTCCAACCCAAGGTTAAGGACCAGTGGATCATTTTCCATTCAAATATTGAGATATTTTACTCTTCCGTATGCAAATGTGGGTCCAATGCAATTAAGCACTAAAAGATAACATCCAACTTTCCACACCCAGTGTTCCCAAACTACAGATTCTTCACATTTATTTAAGCCCCAGGCAAAGACCTCTCAGAGATTTAAAACTCATCCGTAAAATTGAATGCATATGATGTTTAAGTAACTACAGTACAAAGCAATTACACTGTAAAACACTGCAAAGGCTGATTTACCATGATAAGACCCTGGCCGGAACCTACAGCAAGTAAAAATAATGTATCAAGAAATGATCATGCAGGACCCGTGTGGTTTGTCTTGCTCATACACCAGTAGTGAATCAGCCACTGTGACATATTTAGTCTCTCCTGGTTGGCCAGGTGCCTGCAATATGACGGACCAGATGCACATTCAGTGCAGTCCAAAGGTGGAAAATCCAGGTCCACAAAGTGAAAGTCATCCCCGGTATTTCGCTCCAATCACCTGGATGTGCTAATCAGAGGTAGGACCTGAGTTCACGGGTGGAAGAAACACAGGGCAGGACTTTTGCTTCCTGACCCCTGGACTTTCTGCCTCTAGTGTAGTCCTCCAGTACGATGAGCTCACCCAGTGGGTGAGTGAGAAGAGGTGGCAGCTGGGAGAATGAGTTTCGGGGGGACACAAGCGAGAGGTGCATGCTGTTTTGCACCCTCCTGAGTCTATGAGAATGTTGCAGAAGCTACTTAGTAGGTTTCAAACAAAAATAAACAGATGTGCAAATGAACCCACACAGATACATGTAAATGCACAGATACAACATCCAGATATTGTATCTATTAATACTGTTCAATAAACCAATGAACACCAGAGATATAATTGCCAATTCGAATTTGGGATAAAAATATTGTTTCAACTGTAGGCTACTGTTAGACGGGGGGAGGGGGGTCTCCAGCAATAGCCATGCCCACTCTGCAACTGAGTAATGTGACCAGTACAATCAATGTTAAATCACTTGTCCTCTGCAGTGCAGTTGCTGACTGTTTACTTGAAAACCTTTAAGCAAAAATTATAAATACATTTTTTGAAATATAATTGAACCAACCAAGGCAAACATATTTATATTATCAAATTCATGTCGTGAATTATCTTTCATTCTTACCTCCTGAGCAACGGCTGTGGTATGAGAAAATAACTTATAATCCATCCTAAATGCAGCATGATCAAGCTCTTTGAGTATATTTTTAATAATGCAGTTGCTCGCACTGCAGGCTTTCTGTGCTTTATATTGTCTTCCCAAGTGAGTTCAAATGTAGAGGGTACAGAGATCGGCCAGGACCAAGGGCATTTCAAATCAAAGAAACGCTGACGTTTAAATGAACAGATAGTGTTATCCATTGTAAAATGAAATTCATTGATTTAAAAGAAAAATATTTTATTCATAAATGTTTTGCATGGTGCTGTACAGTATTACACTGTCACATAAAAGGCACAATTCATATAGCTTAGGGATTAATATTAATGAAAGTTAAAGGGAATTGCATTCTGGTCATTTTACATAATTCATTGCAAATTCCCCCGCAGTCTGTGTGAGGTTGGATGAAAAGACATTACGTCCACACTGACTCTGCACCGCGAGGTGTAAAATGTGTTTAGAACTGTGGCCTAAAAAAACAGTTCTCAATGACTGAATGAATTGCATTCATTGTGCATTCATTCATAAGCTGAAATTATATGTATGATAAAATGATGTTCCAATTTATTTATTTTTGCTTAGCAGTCTAACCAACGCTGATTTACTTAGGTCACATTGTCTATATACTAAATATTACTAAATATAAAGCAGTATATTTACTTTGCTTGAGGTAACATTCAAGATTCAAACGCCGACTAAATAACAGGCTGTACTGCCATGTAAACCTGGATTTATCCGATTTTTCTCCCCCTGAAAACCAAGCCAACTGAGTATGGTATAAAAAATATTGTCAGCCATATACAGAACTGCAACGTGCAATTCACAAATACAACTTATTTATTTTTTCCATTTAAACTGACCAATGCTTTCAAGAAGTACTAACATTACAGCCACAATCTTGCTCATTAAATTCCTGTGGAAATATTTAAATGATCTTTGAAGAGGGTTAGTGTTTAGGGCATGGAATATGGTACAGTAATAAAGGAGGACGTTCTCGTGGTTTCAGGGGAAGTTGAAGTGGAAAGTTGTTGATAAGTGACAGAAGCCAAGCCTCCCGCACCAAACATCAGTAAACATCGCCATCTAGCGGGAAGCTATATGAAGCACACCAGTGTATGAGAAAGAAGCCGTCAAGCCAACAACCCACGAGTCTTGATTTGACCAATTTCACCACTGTTTAAAGCAAACTGACATTTCCATTAGGCTGAAACACATTTACAATTGTGACAATCAAACAAACTTCACTACTACCTGTCCATGGCGTATCTAACTGATATTATTCAAATGTAGTAAAAAAACATAATGGTGGCTGTTGGAATACTGTAACAATTAAATACATGCATTAGTACGGTCCTGTAGTCAGTAATATTGTACAGAAAATTTCATGAACAGCAAACCTGTTTTAAATGCAAGGTTATGAACTCGCTAATGGCCTACATTGCTAGGATTTGCTGTACTATTTTGTTAGTTATAAAATTAATCTGTTCATATACACAGCCTCTGGAGACATATTGTAGCTTGTGACACAATGTTGGGTGGTAACTGTGTCAGGGCGATGAACAGACAAGACACACAAGAAATGCTGAGGGCTTATCAGCCTCTTATTGTGATCCTTCAGGGCAAGGAACACAAAGCAATGGAAATTAATGTCACAAAATAACAATCCCAATTCCACAAGGCACTGCAGAAAGAACAACACAAAAGGACTAGAAGGCTGACAATCACAAACAGATTGTGGCTGAGTTGCTAAAAAGGGTTCTCTCTTGGTCTCAGGTCCAGGCCTTTACATAGCCCATTAATTAGGCAATGGGTTAATGACGTGGTAAAGACTGCCACAGCCCTGACTGGGGCTTGCGCTGCCAGTGGTCCTCAAGCACCCCCCAGGTAGGGGTCCCCAGGGCACTGGGACAGCCCTCCCTTCTCCTGGTGTCACAACCAGTAACTAGATTCCTTAGAGTACAACTAGAAGCGTATTTAACCTTTGATCAGAAACTTTGAATTGCCACAATACTAGCTATTGTGAAGCCAGCAGGTCATGAACTTGTAGAGTGAATTCTTTCATCTCATAACCAACCTCAATCACGGGAGAGGCAGATATGTAATTGGTTTGGATAAACCAGTAAAAAAATAATAAGCATGCCAACAGACAACTTACAAATGTGAATATGCAAAATAATTTATTCTGTCAGCAAGCCATGTCTTTCACAGAGAGGTGAACGTACACCAGAGCTCACAGCCCTGGTCCTAGTGGCCCACAGGGCATGGTAGGTTTAGTTTTTAGCTCAAAAACAGTTACTGTAAACAGCAAGCTCAGAACCAACAAACTGCGAGGTGAATTATCTGTGTGATCAACTGTGATCATTTAACCCCAGCACCTTCAGCAGCTCTCCAGGACCAGAGATGAAAAACTTCTATATACAGTCATCCCAGTTTGCACCAAGAGTGAAAGTATGGACACACTGCTAATGAACTGCATTTCACCAGGCTGTCAAACTTTTATATAAAACTGACATTAACAGAGGGGCTGACATGGCTCAGGCAGTAAGTGCAGTCATCTGGCATCCGGAGGGTTGCCGGTTCGACCCCCCGCCCGGGCTGTGATGAAGTGTCCCTGAGCAAGACGCCCAACCCCCAAATGCTCCTGACGAGCATGTCGGCGCCCTGCATGGCAGCCAGTCGCCGTTAGTGTGTGAGTGTGTGTATGAATGGGTGAATGAGAAGCATCAATTGCACAGCGCTTTCGATAAAGGCGCTATATAAATGCCAACCATTTACCATTTAATAGTAAAATGTAAGCACATTTCAAATGCTTTTTTTCAGTACAGCTAAAAACAGACCATGTTTTAGATGGAAAATCATTAGAACCCACTGAATGGGAAATAACATCCATTCATAAGGTAATTTAGAATTTTCTCAGCAATAACTCCAGTTGACAGGTTAAAATAAAGATCAACTGTGAGTCCCATTTTCAATGTTTTTTATCATGTTAATCTGAAAGTGTTATTCTTTTTGTGTGGCCATTGGGTTTCAGATGAAAGGGTATCACTCAGAAAGTCTGCCTGGCTGTTTGGCTGAAGTACCCATTAAGTATGCGGCAAGAAAATCAATGAAAACCTGACCCTGACAGTCACTTATCTTTGCAAAAAGTCAGAGGTCAGACAGTGACACTGTTAAGTACAAAATGATTGGGACAGTGAGACAATTCTTGTTGTTTTGGTCATAAACTGCATTTTAAGTAAAACAATTAATGGGGGCACACAACACAAGCAATTTGATCTAATGAACCCATATAGTGATTAAACAGATGCTACTGCCAATTTTTCCAAATTAACTTCAGTATAATGATGAAGTGAAGAGATGGCAAAGTATGCTTCCCACAACTACTCTCACATCTACTGGAATTAGCCAATTTGTCACATAGCTAAATATCTCAATGTATTACTAAATTATATGCAGTACATTTAACAAAAAGAGAAAAAGAAATATTGAAAATACTGGGAAAAAAGCTAAGCTGACCGTTAATAAAAAATTTGGATGTTAACATTTCTTCAAGGCAGGACTGTCAAAACATTATTTTCATAGACCCATCTCACAGAATATTGTGAAGGCTTTGGATCACCAAATTAACTTAATGTGACAATCTCTTCCTCTGAATTCCACGAACTCCAAAAAGTCTCCTGGCAAAAGTGACTTATTTTCCCTCAACAATGGTGCATCTTCTCCCCGTTCTCAAATGAGGGAATTCTTCAAACACATATAATTATAATTTCTTAATTATCCACCAAACCCAAATCCCATAAAACATCTAGCTAAAACTCTGCCAGAATAACAATAACATTTTACACATGTATAATCGGGATTTCATGCTAATCACACTGTCACATCTACAGCAATAAAAGTAATCACCAGTGCTCAGAATGAATCAACGAATGAACACTGACTGTTATTTATAGTTACTTCTAAACCTTTTGATACAGTTCATCAATTTCTCGGTGCAGAAGCAGTGAACGCACGCCAGACTCAATTTATATAGATACTTACAAATAAATATTTATCTTAATTTGACTTCCTTCTTAATTTAATTTTGTTTTCATTAATTTAGTCAAAAGTTAAATGCAAAGTTAGCTACAAGTAATCCTTTCGCAGGTGAATAGAAACTAATGAAGACACTCGGGTTAAGACAAAACATTGATTGTCAGTGTATGTTAATTTTATTTATTGAACTGATGGTAGCACACACCCACTCAACACTAGGAGTGGGTGCCTTGCATTAGGACGTTGTCATCAGTCGATCATTTCCTGCTTCCTGCTCGACTCCGGTGTTCCGGTTTTCTTCTTTGCTGTGGATGAGTTGAATGCTTTCTTTACAGACTCAGACATATATGATTTATCATGGCTGCAACTACGGCTGGAGCTGCAGAACCGCCTGGATTAGAAACCCAACGCAGAGAAATTGAAGCTCTTCTCCAGAATCATGATCTCAGCGCAGGCGACAGTTGGTAAGACTCTTGCCGCGCTCTGGACCCACGGGTCACCGATAAGCTATAGAGCTAGCTAGCTAACGTTAGCTCCACGGTAGGTGGATCCCTGCTTGCAAACGTTCACTATGGCTAGCTGTGTCTCACTTGTGATCTGCCAGTAGGTTTCACTGACTAACTATCTAGTTCTCTGTCATAATAAATTAAATTAAGCGCTAACGTTAGCTAGGAAGCTAACCAGAGCTTACTAACTAGCACCGGTTAGCTGCATTGCTAGATCGCTTGCTAGCTGTTATAACACCTGCTGTATATTTTGTCTTCAGTTGTTAACACTGTCTTAATTTGATTTGCTAACGTTTATATATTTTTCCCTGCTAGAAGCTGCCACCAACTTATTACTTATTCTGTGTGGTCCACTCGGATGTCAAGTCTAAATGAGGACTTCTCAGTTCTTTACAGCGAACGATGACTGAGTTAATAGCTAGCCAACATTAGCTAACGTTATACAATTTCGGAAGATAGGTTAGCACAACCAATCTCTGGCACTTGTTTGCTTGTTTATGTTCAAATCGTTTTGAATATTGCGTTGTATAGTTGACAGATATAGACTAGAGTAAACGTTAGCGATTTATGTTAGCTTGTGGAACGTTAGCTACTTGACGTAGGTAACTTGCAGGTACTTGTAAGTAGTCAGTCGGCTGCCAACGATCAGTTTCATTTTCGCTCAACATTTATATGGCTATCTAGCAGGCTATATAGTCATAGTCATACATTTGCGGAAGTTGTCGTCCAAACAAGCAAATATTAATGTTTTCAGTAAGTTATTAGCTAGCTAATTTATCTGTATTCTAAATTAAGTAGTCTACTGACTTTCACCATGCTTCCTACTAGGTTACGTTAGCTTGTTAAAGTTTCGACAGGATCGGTGGTTTGCTTCCTCAGAGTAACATCGCTAGCTAACTAGCTAACTGACACCAACAAGCTAGTTCGCTAAGGGTTAATGAAACTAACGTCTGTCAGTTTGTTGGTGGTATAACATTTGCCAGCTATTTAATTGCTACTTCGTTTAGCCCGTTCTGTATGCCACAGTACAGTAAATCCACAATTGCTGGCCTAATGTCATATCCTATGGTTGTTGGCTACTATTTAGTGAACATGATGATTTGCCGAATATTCAGCTGTGTGTTGGTTCTGCTTTTAACAAATTATGAACTATTTTTGTTCATTACATCTTTGATATATGTTGTGTTATTTGCTTCACACATGTTAATCTTCATTACACATGAGCATGCTGTACATGCTGTTGATATTCATTACACAGTATTGCTCTTTACACGCCTGTGACTGCCACCCCATACTGTGCAATGTGAAGAATGTTGATGGGGATCAGGGAAGACCCGTTTAAGAAATGAAAACGAAAACTGGAAAAGGACACTCAGTTTCTAGAAACGAAATCAGAAAGCTGAAACTGAAAGTGCATTAAAACATGTTTGGTAGTTTGGCAATTCAAATATGCTGTAATTCTGAGAGCTCTGTGTAAATGTCGCTGAACTGTAATATATGCCACTGGTATTCAAATGGCCACCCATGTTGGGCTCAGAATGTGATTGCTGGTGCACGTGGCAGCTTCCGTATTCTGGCCTTTTGGATATTTACAATATGGGTGCAAGGGCTCCCAAAAGGGCTCCCCTGTGGTTTGTTGCACAGTTTTTCGTTTCATTATTAGGTTCTATATGATATACAAACATGACAAGAGAGTATGTTCATTAATTTGAATCTCAGATGTGTAAAAAAAAAAAACCCAAATACACCGAAAGCAAGTTCAACTACTCCTCTGTTCTAACAGTTCAACAAAAGAAACTGCAAATGTCCGCCAATAGTGTGGATCGCTATCGCTATCTATCTATCTATGTAGACGCGGACGTGCCTGTGGCCTGTATAGCCTACAATGATACATTTATGCATCTTGTGATGGCACTGGTGTATAGGCGAATGACTATGGGGTCCTAGGTTGTCTGTCTGCTAGGACTCTAAACTGCTAAGTGTGCAGTGGTGCAAGTCAAGAGGATGCAGGTTCAAATTCATTCAATTTATTAAACAATGTGCATTGCAGAAATAGAATTGCAATGTGTTACAAGAATTACAAGGTGTAATATGAATGGCTATATGCGAATGGAGGTCGTATTAGCGAGTCTCCCCGAACCATTCCTCGTTCCCCTCGATATTCCAAGGGTTTACAGGAAAACAAGAAATCAACAAATAAAGATTCACAAGACGGCAGTAACAACAATGGTCCTGCTGATGTTATCTCTGTATGCCTAACAAACCTGGTTAACCTTTGTAACACAGCTGGATGCAGACTCACAGGTAACTTGCATTACCTGTGGTTTATTTCCAAATGCTGTTTCACGATCTTTATTCGCAATCAGTGTACTACTCCGCTGATGACATCAAACTATTTCCCACAACATTAGCTATCTAAAGACACTGTATGTGGAAAACCCATGGTTTACATTGTGCAGAGGCAGCACAATGATGGGAGCAATAGTCCTGTATTGAAGAGCACTGTCTTTCCATCAAACCTTGCTGACCCTGTGTCAACATGGTCAACACAGTCTGTTTCCTTTTGGGGGGTCTGCAGAGAGGCACACTTATGTAAAATGCCCTACAGATCCATCCATCCATCCATCCATCCATCCATTATCTTAACCCACTTATCCTGAACAGGGTCGCAGAGGAGCTGGAGCCTATCCCAGCATACATTGGGCGAAAGGCAGGAATACACCCTGGACAGGTCGCCAGTCCATCGCAGGGCACACATACCATTCACTCTCGCACTCATACCTACGGGCAATTTAGACTCTCCAATCAGCCTAACTTGCATGTCTTTGGACTGTGGGAGGAAACTGGAGTACCCGGAGGAAACCCATGCAGACACGGGGAGAATATGTCGCCAGGGTGCCCTACAGATGATTCCGTCAATTCTTAAAAGAATATAATTTTATAGTAACAAAGTTAATAGAAAGTGGTCGCAACTTAAGGTCTCTTTCAGAAGATAATGCACCACTTCACATTTCTGCGTCTTGTGCTTGCACGGTACACACCAGGGTGATGTTGACGTAAATGGGCCATCATGTTGGCTGTGTGTCCATTAGAATACATGCTTGTTACTTGATCCGCTAACTTTTCCCCATCACTACCGTTAACAACACCAATTCTATAATGCTTCCAAACGGTGATCCTCTTAACTGGTTTCTCTCACACACTTTTCAAACTGGCCGACTCCAATGCAAAACAATTGTTTGCTCTTTATGCAAAAATTAAGCTGGCCTTTTGATTTGTAGCCTAAATGAAAGCAGATTATTGTGTTTCTTTTTTCTTTGTTGACACCGAATGCAAATGACATTGCAGACGGCAGGTTTTTACCTGACCGATCCTAAAAAAAAGCACAGAGTTGCGCGGGCCTACCGAGATCTGAAAGGATTTGTGAAGCTGTGTCTGATAAATGGCTGTAATATAGCGCAGTGGTGTGCGCTAAATGAGGATTGCCACTGATTAAACAGAATGGAGGTGGTGCACGCAGCAGCTGGATGATGGCAGAATGCGAGGGTTGGGGTGTTAATCATGTGGGAGACATTTACACTGTGCTGCCACTTCAGGACACTGCTGCAATGTCAAAGCAGTAATGTGCCTCCCGTGATACTGCCAATGCCATACACGCTTATTGATAGGTGTCATTCTCAACGTATAGCTCGGCAACATACTATGGCATGAATTGGCCTATACTTCCAGAAGAAAAAAATACCAGCCTGTAGTAATCTTGTCCCCTTTAGAAAAAAGAAAAAAAAAGTTTCTAAAACTAGGCCTGCATTATGGTAATTCTACTTTTCATGAGTAATTTACTGTGCCTATGTTTTGAAATATATGTATGTATATATTTTTTTCATTATGTGGCATTGGCATATGAAGCTTTCTCTGAAGAATAAAAAGCAAATAAATTGTTTCATTTGCCAATTACTTTCATTTGTAGTTTTCAGTTGAGCTAAAATCAGAGTGCATGCAGGTCAGACATTGCTGACGTACAGCATTGACTGAAGTGGAAGAAATGACACACAAAGGGTTTTGATTGGCTTGTGCTATCGAGGAGAAGAACATGTATCCGTATGCCGCAAAGGACGAGGAAGTCATTAAGCCACCACAGTTTTACTTCTTTCTCTTTCTATACCTCAGAAAGTCAAACCAGTACTGTGCTGATTTCACTAGAATCCTCACGTGCATTTAAAATGAATGACTTGCTGGTATTTATTTGTATAGGACATATCTTTCAAAACTCACCGTTTCGCTTTTTCAGCTTTTCTATCGTATTGTAAAAGGCTGTTGTGAGCTGATAACTTATCACATTTGTTTGATTACTATACAAAAAGCAGCACGCCCACAAGACTATGGGAATCATTCAAATTGCTTATTTTTCACCTCCCTCCTTTCCTTGCTCCTAGCTCCTCCCATTGGAGGAGGCAAGAAAAGGAAGTGAGAAAAGGAGGTGAAGATGGGGAAATTAGAGAACATAAATTGGGGAAATTGAATGTCCTTGCTATCATGTTTTCTTGCTCAAGAAACCTTCCAGAGCCTCCTACTGTAATTCGGCTTCTAGCTTCTAGATGTAATGGTGAACCTCGATCGATTTTGGGCTCAGGCATGGAACAAGGAGAACAGTGGTGAAAAATAAGCAATTGAAATGAGCTCTGTATGTCATCCTGTTTCACTGCAACCACACAAAGTACAAAATGATCCTGCGGTTTTCAGTGGGTTGGTTCCTGTTTTAATCATTTCATATTGACACAAATCCTAAAGTGATTTTTGGGGGCTGAGGGCTGTCTGCTTTCTCACCGGTGCTAAGGAGCTGTGGTTCTGCATGAGCGCAGGTGTCCTCATGGGTAAATAGATGCTACATTTAACCTTTTATCCTCAGAAGGAGAGCAATTGAAATACATAATTTGTAGCCACATTTACAAAATGGTAATATTTACCAACCATAATGGTTTTCTCAATTCTGAAGAACCAATGAGCGATAGACCTGGAAGCCTCAGGCTGTGCATGTATTAATAGTCAAACAATTGGGGGACTGTGTTGTCTGTTCTTTCTTATAGAATAACTGCATTTTGACTGCATTATGACAATACATTTGTGACTATCACTTCTTCAAGCCCTTTGAATGCTCTCACTCAGAGATGAAGCAGATTTTGGGTGCAAGGCACAGAGAGGACAGAGATAGGACATTTCTAAGGAATAGTGAACAGCACAGAGAGATTGAACAGGAGATAGCCCCATATCTGTGGCTGAAACAAAATGTCGCCCCTCTCTGCTGCAGGTATCTTTTAGAACGACGGTGGTATGAGCAGTGGAAGGAGTATGTGGAAACTGGAGATCAGAACTCCTCCTCCTTCCCGGGACAGATCGACAACACAGAACTCTTCGAAGGTGAGTTTCAGCTAAGTCATGGTGCCTTGATCCTAATCTAACGCAGACTGCAAACATGTTTCTTCTTCTGTCATGACCTTAGATTATCAAGATGTTTTTCTCAGTTTTGTAGTATATTTTGTGACTGTAATTACATTACATTACATTACGGGGCATTTAGCAGACGCTCTTATCCAGAGCGACATACAACAAAGTGCAATATACAGGTATCATCAGGAAAAGGGTACTAATGTACTGCAAAGGTGCTAATGTAATTTGGCACAACCGAAATGAACCATTTGAAGAGTTAGGTTTTGGGATTTTTAGAAGTCTAGTCAAAATGGATGTACAACAAAGAAACAATGTAAAGAACAATAAGCCCACAGTGATTGGGTAAATAAATATATCTTTATAGAACATTGAAGAAAAACAAATGGAAAACTTTTGAAAAAGATGACTGCTGTATTGTTGCCATTAACTTGAAACTGAATACGACTGGCTTAGGATGGAAAACATCTGCTATTGTGTGAATGTTATTATACTTCACTGGCATTTAGCAGATGTTTTTAGAAAGGGTGGCTTGTGATTCAAAAGCACATGGAAAGATCAGGGATCACAGTGCCGTTGAGGGAGAAGGTATAATGCCAAGAGAATTTCAAGACGAGCAGAAGATTGATAAATTCCGCCAAAATAAATAAAATATGAATATGGGGTTCTGGTACTTGTACTAAATGAACCCAAACAAAACAACTGGAACCTGCAGGGCAAGGCCAGGCTTGTCAATAGGTCTCGCAATGATAGCCCTGACGCAGGCAAATTGACTGCTACTAGAGCAAGCCAAGAAGTCTTGAAAGCAGCCCTAAAGCATCGGTGCACAACTCTGGTCCTGCAGGGCTGGTCTGCGAGCTGGTTTTTGTTCAAATTAATTACTTTAATTTATTTTTCCAACCGCTCTAGAAATGATGCTGGTTCACTCCTGTACCTGACAGAGTAAAATCTTTAGGACACACTTGCAGTCTGCAGCTGTAGCTGGTGCATATATGAATGTCCGATCAAGACACCGTTTAGCTAATTGAATACGTAATAGCATAAGTTGGCAGAACTCTGAAGCGGCTAGGCCCTTGCCGTGCACCCCTGACGCGGTTTGCTTGGGCCTGTGTGTTGCTGAACGCAGAGCTGGAGTCGTACCGCTTGAAGGAGCGACTGGTGGAGAACGAGGACTTTGTGTTGATACCTGCAGAGGCCTGGCACAAGCTGCTGACCTGGTACAGCATGGTGGCTGAGCAGCCTGCCCTGGAGCGCAAGGTAAACGGCTCCCTCCCTGACCACGCACTCCTACCGCCATGTCTTCTGAGTCCATGTTAACATCTCAGCATCCAATACACTTGTATAATGTCTTTTTTAAAAAAAAATGTTATACTTGAATTTTTTCTGCTGGGTCTTGGGAGGATATTAAGTTAATTGCTTAACGACCAGTGGAATTAACATGACCGCTGAATGGCTGTAAGACGGATAATGACTTTAATGAGGCTGTGTTGACTGTTTTTTGACATGTCTCAGGTGGTGGACCTTCCGAGCACCGTCAAGGTGGAGGTGTACCCCGTGGAGGTGTTCCTGTGCCTCCACAGCGACATGGAGAACGTTCTGACCGCACAGTTCAGCCGAGTGGACTCCATAAGTAAGCCTGAGGCTTTCTCCCGCACGCGGGTCTGTTTGGGATGGGTGGTGCTGAGTCACAGGGCCGTCTGTGTTTATTAGCCTGCGCACGTGGCCCTGCCTCCGTGCGGGACTGGGTTTGAGGTGGTCGCTGACTCGCTGCTCTGACAGGTGCGATCCAGCGGACGATGCGGACGCAGTTTGAGGTCCCGGAGAGCGCAGAGACGCGTCTGTGGATGAAGAGCTCGGACACGAGCTGCGAGCGACTGCGGAACGTTCAGATCAGCGTGCTGGACTCCTGCCTCAGCTCCGGCATGGTACGCCCCTCGCTCCGCTGCGGCTGCATCTCCGCTGCGTTATATCATCTTTGCTCTAATGCAGTGGCATTCTTCTCCTGCTATATCATCTTTGTTGCATTTTTTTGCTCTACTGCAGTTGCGGTTTTGCTCTGCTAAAGCTGCATCTTTGTCCTACTGTATCGTCTTTGTTGCATTTCTGCTCTACTATACCTACATCTTGGTTATGCTATTTCATCTTTGTTGCATTTCTGCTCTACTGCAGTTGGAGTTTTGCTCTACTAAAGCTGCATCTTCGTCCTTCTATATTGTCTTTGTTGCATTTTTTCTCTACTATAGCTACATCTTGGTTATGCTGTTTCGTCATTGTTATGTTTTTGCTCTACTACAGCTGCATCCTTTGTGCTATGTCATCTTTGTTGCTGTGAGTGGTTTCCGTTGTGTTGCAGACTGTTATCATGGAGCTGAGAAACGCTGACGGTACCTGGCCTAGCTCCAGACCTCAGATCATGTGAGTCACTTCTTAACCTTCTGGAGGGGCGGGGGTGTTAGCTGTCCTGCTAGGAAGTTAATTAGAATTTTGATCCCTTCACTCTGTACCACCCTAATACATTTTTATTCCTACCTTTGATAACATGCAACAGATGGCACGTGCACATACATATCTGTGTATGTCATTATAATACATGTATATATAATACATAATATTATGTGTCATTATACTGTCAATAGATACTGTATTTGTAGCGTTGCATTAGTAGCATTCCTTTCCCAGGTTAATTTCAGAAGGCTGTTACATAGTGAAGAAATAAAGTTAAAATTTATAATACTATAATAAGTGATTTTTTTTTGGTGTCCTCAGGAGGAACTCGGTAGAGGAGCAGGACTCGTACAAGGGCCAGCCTGGGGTCTGTGGGCTCAGTAATCTGGGCAACACGTGCTTCATGAACTCAGCATTGCAGGTGAGACTCTACAGGGCTGAGATCTACCCACAGGTCCACAGACTGCGTGGACATTCTGCTTTTCCAAATGCTATTGTAGGGCACTTTACATAAGTGTGCCTCTCTGCAGACCCCCAAAAGGAAACAGACTGTGTTGACCATGTTGACACAGGGTCAGCAAGGTTTGATGAAAAGACAGTGCTCTTCAATACAGGACTATTGCTCCCATCATTGTGCTGCCTCTGCGCAATTCTGCCACCTCAGTGGAATGATCCCAGAACTGATTAGTTGAAATGGCACAGTAGCGGCCTGTAGCGTAGTGGTTAAGGTACATGACTTGGACCTGCAAGGTCGGTGGTTCGATCCCCGGTGTAGCCACAGTAAGATCCGCACAGCTGTTCACCCTGCATTGCCCCAGGGAAGGATTGTCTCCTGCTTAGTCTAATCAACTGTACATCGCTCTGGATAAGAGCATCTGCAAAATGCAATTAATGTAATGTAATGTAATTAACTGTTAGAACAGAGGAGCAGTTGAACTTGTCTTTTGTAGTCAGATAAACGAGAACAAAATGAAATTAACCCTGTTTGAGTAGCATTGGTCAGACTACAAGCGTTTCCATGGGGATTCTTACACTATTCAGCACTTAACTGAGTTACGTGCAGTGAGATCTATTAAGAGTGGCTTTGGAACAGGAGGACAGGTCTAGCTGTCCGGGTCAGTTGTTCTTAAACTTCATTGATTAATTAATATCGGGAGCCAAATTAGAAATGTAGTACCTTTCTAGGGCCCGTCAAATAGCGTAGTCTAGTGGACTAAAGACTCGTTCCTGGACCAAACTCGTATACACCAGCGACCCATTTTGGTTGCTGACCTGTAGTGTAAAGCCCAGTTCAGACCTAAGATTTGTGATACGACTTTTTGCAACATTTTAAAACTCACCACCTGCGATTAGACGTGTTAAATGGCCTGCAACCGATCGGATGTTCTGAAGCGGGTAGTTCACACTGCTGCAGCTCTCCTCTCCTCTCCTCTCCTCTCGTGAGCCTGACGTGTTGCGCTCGTGTCCCGCAGTGTCTGAGCAACACGCCGCCCCTGACGGAGTACTTCCTGCGCAGCGCGTACCTGGACGAGCTCAACTTCACCAACCCGCTGGGCATGAAGGGCGAGATCGCCGAGGCCTACGCCGACGTCATCAAGCAGATGTGGTCCGGCCGGCATTTCTCCGTGGTCCCCCGCATCTTCAAGGTACCGCGGCCCGCTGCACATTTAAGGGCTGCTGCTCTCTACTTTTTACATTTGCATGTGTCGTTTCGGCTAAAGATAAATACAAATGAGTTCAGTAAATTTCCATAGCGCGATAGCACTTTTTAAAGAGTGCTTTTCTCAAAACACTCACTTTTTTAGTTGAGTGCAGTACATAAACGGTACGTCCATATTTGCATTCGTCATGCAAGCCAGGACTGCTGGACCTGCTGTGGATGATGTGGCTGATTGTGTATACTGTGTGAGCCTTTGCTCCTGAATGTTTGTGTGCAGACCAAGGTGGGCCACTTTGCCTCCCAGTTCCTGGGTTACCAGCAGCACGACTCCCAGGAACTGCTGTCCTTCCTGCTGGACGGGCTGCACGAGGACCTGAACCGCGTCAAGAACAAGGAGTACATCGAGCTGAGAGACGCTGAAGGCAGGCCTGACCAGGTGGGAGCATGGCTTCGATAGGCCGTTCTTCGCAGCTTTCTCTGCGCTCCGCGACGTATTCCAGGTCAATTCGGCCCTAGTTTCACTTCCTGATCTTTCGTAAGAGACGAAGCATTATTCATAGAAATGGCAAACCGTATCGCATGCCATCTTTTTTCGTTTGTTCTCCAAATTTTGAATGGCCGGTTTGTAGAGGAGGACTGGACATTCGACTGACTAGTGGAGGGGGGGGGGGGGGGGTAGCCATAGACTATCCTTCAAAAGGATTATTTGCAGGACAATCAGAGAGGCCAGCAGAGGTGGCACTAGCTTTCAGATAGCTGCATTTTCTAAATGTAGCATGCCTTTCTGAGCTTCGCTGGACAGTTTTGTAGGGCATTGTACATAAGTGTGCCTCTCTCCGCAGACCCCCAAAAGGAGACTGTGCTGACCATGTTGACACAGGGTCAGCAAGGTTTGATGAAAAGACAGTGCTCATCAGTACAGGACTATTCAGTGGAATGATCCCAGAACTGATTAGATAGCTAATGTTGTGTGGAAATAGTTTGGTGTCAATGGTGGTGTGGTACACTGGTTGCTGAATAAAGATCTTGCAGGAAAAAGCCACAGGTAATGCAAGTTTGCAAGCATCCAGCTGTGTTACAAAGGTGAACCAGGTTTGTTAGGCGTACAGAGAACATCAGCAGGCTCATTGTTGTTACCGCCGTCTTGCGACTCTTTATTTATTGATTTGTTGTTTTTCCTGTAAACCCTGGGAATATAGAGGGGAACATGGAATGGTTCGAGGAGTCTCGCTAATACGGCCTCCTGTGCACCATTCCTATATATCCATTCATATTACACTTTGTAATTCTTGTAACACATTGCAATTCTATTCCTGAAATGCACATTGTTAAATTGTGTTAATTTGAACCTGCATCCTCTTGACTCGCACCACTGCACACTTTGCAGTTTAGAGTCCTACAGCCATAGACAACCTCGGATATCTGCATCCCATAGTCACTCACTTGTACACCAGTGCCGTCACAAGATACAGAAGTGTATCAGCGTAGGCTATACAGGCCACGGGCACGCCCGCGTCTACATGTATCGTATAGAACCACACTATTGGCGGACATTTTCAGTCCCTTTTGTTGAACTGTTAGAACAGAGGAGCAGTTGAACTAATGAGTCAGATTAATGAGAACAAAATTAAATTAACCAGTAGCGTTGGTCAGACTACACGCGTTTCCTTCACCTCTTAGATACTTCCACCTTTTGGTGTATTTTGGGAGGTTCTTACAATTTATAGAATGAGTTAGCACAGCACCCGTCTCACTGTGTAGTCGTAGCTAGCTAATATGAGATGGCTATGAAATTAGTATGAGATATGACGTTAACGGTATAAGAGTATCATGTGAACTGTGTGGGAGGCTACGTTTTGAGTAGTTGCGTTGCAGTTTGGTTAGCTTGCCTGCCATTCTCTAATGAGGTAGTTGGCCAACTCTCGAACAGATGTTGAATGTGCCAGGTTACAAAATTGTAGTTCCCCTGGGCGGAAATTGTATTTCCCTCCTCAATCAACACGGTTGTTGCTGTTGTGGGTTGCCAGGGATGCCATATTTTGTATTCAGGATAATGTGTGCCACTCAGTAAATCCCAGATTATTACAAAACTACCAAGTTGTGTGCATCCATGCAGATCTCAACTCAAACCTGAACTGATGTCATAGTTGCGTTTTCAGACGGCAGCGTATTGCATCACATTTTTCTCTGTGTGAAAAACGGAAACGTGCTGCGTTACTGCGGCCACTGAGCCGGGTGCTGATGTCACAACTTCCACCGTTTCCTTGGGCAGGAAGTGGCTGAGGAGGCGTGGCGTAATCACCGGCGGAGGAACGACTCCGTGATCGTGGACACCTTCCACGGCCTGTTCAAGTCCACGCTGGTCTGCCCCGAGTGCAACAAAGTGTCTGTGACCTTTGACCCCTTCTGCTACCTGAGCGTGCCCTTGCCTGTCAGCAAGGAGCGGGTGATGGAGGTGTTCTTTGTGTCTCTCGACCCTACAGCCAAACCCGTGCAGGTAACCAGGCCCCACTGCCCTCCATTTTGGCTCCACACCCTCCTTAACAGCCTCGGGGGAGTGTCAAGTCAGTGTTTGACTCAATCCAATGTCTTTAATTCCTTCTGTTCTAGCATCGCTTGGTTGTGCCCAAGGCTGGCAGGGTATCTGATCTGTGTGCTGCACTCTCACAAGCAACAGATGTCCCAGCCAATCAGGTGAGACCAACCTGACATGAGGGTCATATTTTCCATATCTGGCGATAAATTAGCAATGACATTAACGCTCAGAGTGCTCAGAACTGAAATATTCATGTTTATGACCAGCTGCTATACATTTTCAATTTTTTATCATCAATGTTTCAGAAACCTGGTCCGATGTATTTTGTGTGGTTTCTGTTTCAGATGGTGGTGGCTGATGTGTTCAACCATCGCTTCTATAAGATCTACCATGCTGACGAATACCTCAGTTGCATTCTGGACAGAGACGATATCTTTGTGTAAGTGATTGACCTGACTGAGCTTTCGAATGCATTTTCTTGAGAGTGCAGACTCTATAGACGAACCGGATGGCCAGCTCCTGCATTCTTTCGTATTCTCTATTTTCTGAATGGGTTTCTGGTGCTGTACTCATTCAAAACGGCCATTGCCACAGTACCTACTTGAGCAGAGGTTGGCAATGAGAACCTTAGCTGATAATTTGTGAATTATCCAAAACATGTATACCATCTGACAGTTTAACTATATGTCTTGATAAGTGCATGAATGACAGGCAAAGTCTGACCCCATATGCATAGTTTTACTATGATCTAATCCAGTGAAGCAGTGTTTGTGTATACTGCCAATTAACTCCTTCGGCAATGGTAATTTGTTGGATACAAAAACCTGCACGCACACCAGGACCAGAATTGCCCACCCCTGCCTGTACGTCAGATTTGAGTTTTGAGTGATAAGAAGAGCATTGGGTGTGTAGAATTTGTGCTGAGCCCATGTGTTATAACACAGTCTAGGGTCAGACGGTGATGGCATCAGGATAGGGAAATGTAGTCTGCAGACCTACAAGTAACTCTGGTTCTATCTGCCTAACCAAGCCTAATTAAACAGAGCTGGTCTTTAAAGGTTTACTGGTTTCCAAATGAAGAACCAGAGACATAAATGTTGGATAAACGGGTAGTAAATGAAAGATTGTCATCATGTAACAAAGATGCACAAATGTAAACACAAGCTTTCTGTGGAGGTGGTAACACTGATCCACCTGAGCCCTGCCTGTGCAGGTACGAGCTGAGCCCTGCGTGTGCTCTGTGCAGGTACGAGCTGAGCCCTGCCTGTGTTCTGTGCAGGCACGAGCTGAGCCCTGCGTGTGTTCTGTGCAGGTACAGGCTGAGCCCTGCGTGTGTTCTGTGCAGGTACGAGCTGAGCCCTGCCTGTGCTCTGTGCAGGTACGGGCTGAGCCCTGCGTGTGTTCTGTGCAGGCACGAGCTGAGCCCTGCGTGTGTTCTGTGCAGGCACGAGCTGAGCCCTGCGTGTGTTCTGTGCAGGTACGAGCTGAGCCGGGGGTCTGTGGAGGAGGACGGGGATGAGATCGTGCTGGCGCTGTACCTGCGAGAGCGCTCTCACTACAGGGACTACGGCTCGGGCAGCAGCTACGGGACCTCTCTGTTCGGCCACCCGCTGCTCATCGCCACGCCCCGCAGCCAGTGCTCCCAGGAGACCCTGTACCAGCTGTTCCTGCAGCGCCTGGCGTGAGTTCACAACTGCCCTAACTAAGGGAGCCTTGCAGGGGAAGTGATAACACGCTGACGTGGCCCAACGTGTCAGCAGTCTTCTGTAAAATTAAGACGTTTGAAAAACGTATGGATCAGGTCAATTACATAATTGTTTTGGATTCAAAACAATCTACACTTTACTGAGCTTGTCTGGTGTATTTGAAATACTCTCAAAAAGTACAAGCCCCTCCTTCGGGTCTTCTTGCTTGGATAAATTGCATCAGGCAAGATCAATCAGGCATACAAAAGTACTTGAATCCAAAGCAATTATGTAATTGACCCAGGTCTGGTATGGCTTTCAGGCGCTACGTCCGTCCGATCGATCCTTCGGAGGAGGTGGAGGAGGAAGAGGAGGCAGATGAGGAGGAAGAGCTGTACAGATCGCAAACCAACGGTGTGAGCGACGGTAATGTCCCCCTTTCATTTTGTGCGCAGGGACAGAAGCATTCAATCTGAATAAACATGGACTCATGTTTTTACCAGAATGTGTGCATTTCATATGTCCCGTTAATCCCCAGCGGTACTGCTGAGCTCATATTGTGGTTTTTAAACGTGACGGGACGTTTTAACGCTTTCTCTTGACCTCTGGTCTAGATGAGGGAGAGGACGACGGGGAGAAGCCGGGACCTTCCAAGAGAAAAGGGGAGGGGTCTGAATCCGAGGTGACCCAGCCCAACAACTCCACGGAACGGGCAGAGGAGGGTGCCTCCAACAGCGAGGGCGTGGCGGGGTGCAGTCGAGAGGATGCCCCGCCCCCCACTGGCAGCGACGGCGTCGATGCTGACGCAGAGGTTCCGAACGCGGTCGACGGGACGCAGGCAGCCGAACGCCAGCCCTCGGACGAAGACGAGGACGGGGAGGAGGAGGAGGAGAAGGAGGAGAAGGAGGGCGGGGATGGGGAGGGGGAGGAAGAGAACGAGCAGGCCACGCCCCCCAGTCCTCAGCCAAACGAACGGCACCCCAAGAGGAAGTGCTGCCACGCCAAGCGCAAGAAGCAGCTGTTCGCCATTCAGGCAGTGAACTCCAACGGCACCACGGAGAGAGTCATGGGGGAAGGAGGCTGCGCCTTCTCCTTCAGCTGTGAGTGACCGTCTTTCCCAGACTGACGACGGTCTTTCGCAGACCGGCAACCGTCTTTCGCAGACCAACGACGGTCTTTCGCAGATAGTATCCCTATCTTAAGAATTATTGATAAATAATTGCTGGGTGCACTATATAAACGTCTTGTACAATTTTTAGAAAATGTGTAAGGTGGTCTCCCAGGTGTCAAAGACTTGCACTGCTCTTGGACACAACCAAAAGAAGCTGTGTTTACTGAACCTGCTTTAGCGGGAATTCATCTCACAAGTGCTGCATGAATCTGAAACCAATGTGTTTATACAATACGTGTCCACCAGATGGTATTCTAGCAGAAGGGCTTACGTTTTCATCACTGTTTCCAATGGAGAGCTTTGTAGCCTTTCGCTAGTTTGTGTTTTCATTCGAGTCGTTGGTAAGATGGGAACCAAATTCTCATGTCACTTGCCTCTCGTTTGCAGATATCGTTGTGAGAAAATATCTTGTTTAGTGAGAAATTTAAACATGCAGAAACTACTACTAGCTGTATGGTTTTGATTCATTAGTTTTATACATGTTTTACCTTTTAAAATGGATCATGCTCATCCAACAGTGTATGCGGTATTAACAGTAGTGTGTTCTGTGTTTCCTCCACAGCCCAACCTTACGTGGCCATTGACTGGGATCCTGACATGAAGAAGAAGTATTACAATGAGAATGAGGCTGAGGTAAGGGCCGGGCGGTGATGTTTCAGTGCTCTGACCAATGGGAAGCGCTCTGTGTGGTGATGTCAGCGATCGGACCAATGGGAGTTACTCTGTGTGGTGATGTCAGCGATCGGACCAATGGGAGTTGCTCTGTGTGCTGATGTTTCAGTCAGTGCTCTGACCAATGGGAAGTGCTCTGTGTGGTGATGTTTAGGTGCTCTGCCAAAGGGAAGCTCTCTGTGTGGTGATGTTTGGGTGCTCTGACCAATGGGGAGCGCTCTGTGTGGCGATGTTTAGGTGCTCTGCCAATGGGAAGTGCTCTGTGTGGTGATGTTTGGGTGCTATGCCAAAGGGAAGCTCTCTGTGTGGTGATGTTTGGGTGCTCTGACCAATGGGGAGCGCTCTGTGGTGATGTTTGGGTGCTCTGACCAATGGGAAGCGCTCTGTGGTATGTTCTTTCATGCTGTGGGTCTGGTCTCTGCAGAAGTACGTGAAGCACCAGAGCATGGAGATTCCTCACAAGCAGACCACGGTGCAGCTGCAGCAGTGCATTGAGCTCTTCACCACCATGGAGACCCTGGAGGAGGAGAACCCCTGGTGAGGCTTTAACCCCTCGGTTTGGGGGCAGAAACCCGATCCCACTGTGGCTCTGGTTCCCATGCGACCAGGACCGAATCGCAACCTAGATTTCAGCGCCTCACGCCTGTTCCACTCACTCTGACGACTTGGCCAGCGACAGCAGGCACCGTTAAAGCTGGCAAACGTTAGACTGTCAACATGCCAAAAGTGAAACTATAAATTACAAGTAGTAAAGTATTATTTTGAACAATTGTTCAATTACATGGTCTTTACTATAATAAAAAGACATTCTTTATGGTTATTTATGGTCTTTTTTTCTTTTCTTTTTGAGGAAGGTACCTGCACAGTTTTAGAATTCTAAATGATACCCATCTCTAGTTGCATCTTCTGTTCTACTGAGGAGATGGATGGTGACAGATTAGACTGACTGATGCAAGGATAAAAGTTAAAAGTTTTTAAAACAAATTTGCTGTTAACACTGTGAATGGTGACAGTCTCTTCTGTTTTTGAAAGCGTGTCCTAAAACATGTCTGTCTGTGTGTCACAGGTACTGCCCGACCTGTAAGAAACATCAGCTGGCCACGAAGAAGCTGGACCTGTGGTCGCTGCCGGAGGTCCTCATCATCCACCTGAAGCGCTTCTCTTACACCAAGTACTCCCGCGAGAAGCTGGACACCATTGTGGACTTCCCCCTCAGGTGGGCCACGCTCCGCACTCACGCGTTCTCATGATGCGCGCGTTTGAATGGGTTAATGGTGTACAATACTGCGCTCTCCATGCTGTTTTTATGCTATGTTTGAATTTGCCATTTATGTTTTATGCTGTTCTCACATGCCACTTATGAAGGTAATATTTACCAGCTGCTGTCACTTGGAGAGTGAGAAGAAACGTGCCATTGATATGCAGGTGGAAGGATGCTGATATCACGCTGTTGTGCTCCCGTGTTTATTTTAAGATCTGATCAGACGGGTGAGGAGCTGTTGAAACGCCACACTTCACATTTCCTTCACGCTCTGCTCATTGTCTCTGTTTCAGGGACCTGGATTTCTCTGGCTGTCTGCTGAAGAAGACGGGCACGGACGGGGAGCCCCCCAGCCGCTACGACCTGATCGCCGTTTCAAACCACTACGGAGGCCTTCGAGACGGCCACTGTGAGCTCACACCTCTCACCCCTCGCAGCCCATGCCACTGCCCACAGTGACAGCCCTACTGTTCCATCAACAGACACAGCTGCAAAGCTCTCCCTCTCCCTCTCCCTCTCCCTCTCCCTCTCCCTGCCAGATGACACCATAATATCATTTCAGCGCTATTGATGGCATTCTAGAACAGTGTTCAAATCATTCGGTGGGCTGCTGAGTGGTGGCATCCTGTACACACATACACACACACACATACTGTAGACACACACAGTACACGGACGTATACACACACTCGCACTGAATACACAATTGAGCATTTGACATTGGAGAGAAAAGGGGATCGAATAATTTAAGAATAAATCAAATAAATCATGTTAGTAAACAGAAGCCTGCTTTGGAAGTGCAGTACAGAATTTAAAGTATGTTCTATATTTGCTTCTCTTCTGCAGATACCAGTTATGCAAGAAATAAGGATAACGGCCAGTGGTACTACTTTGACGACAGCAAGGTGACTTATGCAAGAGAAGAACAAATCATGGTAAATTCAAAGATCTAAACCGCAAAATCACACACACTCGACATGAAAGTGTAAAATATGGACAGTAAGTATATATACATCTACAGTATATAGTAGATGATAGATATGGAAAGAACAGGACTTTATTGTCAAAGTAAAAGCTTGGACATCATATTTGTTCTAGAAATATTTGATGTGGATCTGCCTGGAAAATCATAATAGAATCTTGATACTTTGTCCTACCAGTTTTTAAATTAGCTTTAACCCTTTAAGGTGTGAGGTCAAATATGTGATTACAGTGTTCTTAACTTAACATTCTAAAGCTGATGTAATGCTCAGTACTGGTCATTGAGATGGTCAACAGAACACTGAATGAACAAAAAAAAAAAAAAAACATTCCAAAAAACCAAGCTCTTCAAATTGTGGATGCAAGGGACAGCTTTGCCAGTCAGGGCCAGCTATCCTAGATGTATGCACTTTTCTACAAAACTCTCCTTTCTTTACCTCCCTCCAAGACCAATGCTGCCTACCTCTTGTTCTACCAACGACAAGACAAGATTCGCCAGCCCACGCTCCCCACACCCCAAGACGGCTTGTCCTCTTCAACCCAGTCCGCCAACGAGGTCACTTCCCCTCAGGAGGATGGGGGAGACCGAGCCACTTCCTGTGTAAACATGGAAACGGATTGAAGCAGCCGCCTTGTTTTTATTTTATTTTATTTTACATTTTTCATCCTTTCTTCCCCTTTTGTTTTTTGTATGTTGGCGGCGGGGCAGTTAGGTGTTTTGTTTTGTCCATTTTATTTTTTTGTGTTTACTTAAACTTGAACCTACTGCCTCTTTTTCTGCAGCGAATAAGGAGTGAGGGGGTGGAGGCAAAATTCTCAGGCTGGTGCACGTGCATTGGGTGGGGGGGGTTTTGGGGGGGGCAGACAGTCCTGAAATGGGTGAATGCTAATTACAAGACATACTGAAGCTGAAATCGCAAATCCAGGGTGGTTTTCATGTCCTGGTAAGTCTGAGGATCAGCCAGGACATGCAGTGTTTTCCCCCTGTGTTTCTGTGGGAGGAAAGCATTCCTCAATAGGAAAAGTAAGTCATGCCACAACAGGTCGAATGGGATGAGGTGGAGTAGCTGGCTGGAAGCTTTCGAGTCGCACACTGCTTGGATACAGGGGAACACAGCACATTTTGTAATGATAGTCCATTTTGGAGGAGCTGTGGAAATCTATTGATATGCCCCTGTGTGTACGTTATTGACAGTAAATCTGATCGTAATTCAGTCCAGGCAAGTCTGCATCGCTCGTATCAAGAGCTGCACATTGCAAAGTGATGTAATTGACAAGAAACACAAACAAAACAAAACAAAACGAAAAAACTTAAGTAACATTTGTTTCATTTTGTTGTTCAAAATTGAGGACAAACCACTTTGCAGTTTCTGGGCTTTGATGTAATTACTGAGGAATTTGAGCTCTGTGTATTGTTCACTTTTAAAGAATAGATTTTATATCTCGTAATCCTAAGCCAGGAGTTGTTAAAAGCAGGTGTAACGTGTTTATTGTGAACCTACTCGGTGGGCTCGCAGGATTCAGCCGCATCTGCCCCCCAGTTCCCCCACATCAGGGTCTGAATGAACAGAAATGTCAGATGTTGCAATATGACTGCTGTGGGCAGAACAGTCCGTAGCACTGGAACATACTCGTATGGGCTTCAGGCAGCCGCTTAAATAATAGCTTTCTTTCAGTTGCGTGATCAATTATTTATTTTTCAATCAAACTTTGTTCATAGCACGTCTTTTTTTTTTGGGTTTTTTTTTTGGGTTGTACTACTTGTGCAGCAAACATTTGCATTTTCCCCCCTGAAAAATGCATACGAGTGCTTTTAGATTTATTTTCACTTTGTTCTTGTGATCAGTTTTCTTTTCTGAAAAGTATATTTTTCAAATTCAGATAGAATTTGTATTTTTTATCCTGGTAAAATATGGCACATGGCAGTTTAAATATTTCATTTTATTTTATTCCTGTCGAATTTCTAAATGATTATAATGAGCAATGAGAAATTTATTTGCAGAGTGCTTTGAATAGAGCTCTTTGCATACTGATTTTTAAAGCGCAGTTGTACAGTATTTTTGTATTGTAATTACAGTTGTATTATCTGGATCAGATGGGCTGGGGTTGGGTGTCCTTTCATTTTATTTTGTTAATAACAGATGGAATATTTTATTGTATACTCATCTTTTGATATGAATAAATGACAATGCTACAAATCGCGGTAGATTTTACACTTTGTGCGAAACACCATAGCTGCCAGCCTGTGTTTTGTCTGAGCCTGTGGAGATCCGGGTCGTGTTTCTGGAGCAGGCTGAGAGCTGCTAACCCATTAGCCGCGTGTTTGGCGGGCGTAGACCACGCTGTAGCGGTTTCCTTCAGCGAGGGAAGCATCCTCACTCCTCTGAGCCAGTGGGTCTTTAGAGTCAAAGCCTAACACAACCTCCCATGACCGGTTCAGTCATTTAGGCTTCATATTTTTACACGCATCTGTTGATCAGGAGGAAATAAAGCAGAAGATACCTTTTTATTTTTTATGTTTTACATTTATATCCCTCGGTCGGACTTTGTGGACTTCTTTTTAAATCCAGTACCCTGCTCTGGTGTCTGTACATGACTGCTGAGGTCAGCGGTTTCGTGAGCACAGACAAACGGGACTTCGCTCCGTGTGAACAAAGTACTGTAACCGCAGAGCGGGTATCCTCTGCCGTCAATGATATCCCACGATGCACCAGTGCGGTGCCGCGTCTTGACCAGCCTTCATTCACATACGGTCTGCTCAGGGAGAGCGGGTCGAGGACGGACCAGGGCGGATCACTGCAGGGCTCATATGGCAGGGCTCATATGACAGGAAACATGGAGTTTGTATTATTATTTTTTTTCCCTTCTCCCATTACTACAGTCTCCTCAGCAATAATGTCTGTGCCACTGCATCTCTATTATCCACATGTTAAAATCCATATATAGAAATATATAAAAGGAAGATATTCTCTTTCATGAGAACAATCATCACTGTAGTCATTAACTGGTTTGTTGTATGTTTGGGAGGTTGCAGATTTTCAGAATCAAAATGGAGTTTTCTTTATTTGCCAGATGTAATGGGCACCGAGGGTGCGCATGGCGAAACGGTTCTTCCTGAGCCAATGGCAAGACCTGTTTGTCATTCCTCAGTGTCGGCTCCCCTGGTGACTCACACGGGGCACCAGCGCACATTATCCCTCATCTGTGATGTGTCCTCTGAAGGGTTCCGTCTGTAATTGTTTTTAGTTTTTTTTTTTGTGAAGCGTGCATTTTTGACATGCAGCCAGCAAACAAAGCTTTTCCATCTTTTTTAAGTTTTCTGGTTGAAATGGGAACGGACAGATGTTCCCTGTTGCACAAAGCAGTTCTAATGCACTGACATCAGTCACTGCCTTCACCCACGTGACCTGCAGCAGCAGACAGGATGCAAACAATGCCCAACCTTTCATATTTCACAGATTTGCTGTCCCCTCTGAGGAGCTGAGGTCTCTCTATATTCCCAGAGGTCACTCTGTTGGTGTCCACATAATTACACTGTGCAATTAAGATGTTGATCATCTACCTTTTATTTTCTTAACGGACTACGAGGATGGGGGGGATATTTTCGAGGCACACATTTGCACCCACGATAAAGACAAGTTTGATGGTTGTGTCATCAACACAAGTGCACCTTACTGCAGTATAGCTATGGATAAGGGATTTCCTAATATCATTCAGTTAAAATATGGCAAATTGATTAGTTCATGTAAGTTTGTGTAGTTTAAGTAGGACCAGATTGTAAGACAATCTGGTTTAACAAGTACAGAAATACTTGCAGGTTTAAAATTCATGATAAAGCAGTGTTATATGTTAGGTCAAAAGTCATACCAGAATATTGAAATCACAATTTAATTGTTGCTGGTTTTTAATTATATTTTAATTTCAAGGTTTAATTAATGTAACATGGATATTCTACCAGCTTTAACAAAGTGTGTAGCAATATTTCCTCCTTAGAATCACAGTAATTAAGTATACCAGTCATTCACAGATTCATTAATTACAAATGTGAAAGCTCCAGTTAAAGTGATTAATCTGTTCATTTGTGCCAACAATGTTAGTTAATTTAAGTCAGACTGCTTGAAAACAAAATAAAACATGAATTATGAATTTCTTATTGTACATGTAGAAATCCCATACAGGAAAATGAAATTCTGTATTTGTATTATCTTCGTTTTGATGCGTTTCACCTTTGGACTTCCAGAGAGGACATTACTGTTCATTTTAATCCATGTAAGACACAATGTACCAAATATATGTACTTATGTTGATACATGTGCGATGTCTGTATATAATTACATTGACTTTTCATAAATTTGCCAATTTTCACAGTTGAAATTATTGTAGAGGGAGTTATTTTTCTTGCATGCTGTAAGAAAATGTAAATAAAATGCTATTTAAAAAAAGGTCTGCACTATGTCCAAAATGGCTTTTTAATGCCGTTTAGTTAATAACAACTTTTCCACTATTAACATGTACAGGCCTGGACAAGTTCTCCAGTGCACTGGACCCAGTTCTGACAGACAGACAGACAGACTGTTCTGAAACACAGGGTTATTTCTATACGCACTGTAGAATGTCTGGAATAGCAATCATTGTCACAGTATTCCAAGACTTGACTTCACATTACTTCAAATCTAGTTTTCTGCTGCTATTTTGTTTTTTATGTCCTACGCGTGAAGCTGGTTTCAGCTTTCTTTCAAGTCTACGTGTTGAATTTGAGGAACTCCAGTGTCCTTCTGAAAGGTCCTTGCTCATTATCTTTATCAGCCTGTGACTGGAATGTTTGGAGTTTCACTGCAGCCTTCTGTGTTAAGAAACTTTTGGCCAACGCAGGCTTCTACAAACCGTTCACACCCAAGGTAAACGCACTCCGGGTAGACAAAAACCAGACAAAGAGGTTCAATAAATACTTCCTTTATTTCAAAATCTCAACAGGCATTCAGACAAGCAAATTAAATCAATATTTATTCTTTAAATAAACTGCTGCAATTACATGCAGAAAGCATTTTGTACCAGTGCTTTTACATTATGTTTATATTTTACACCTCATTCAAATGAAGAATACGCCTCCCCCTAAAAGTCAAACAGAGGAGATGATTATTTTATGAAGTCTCGAGAAATTGAGGTAACCTAAATATTTGGCATTCAGTGAAGCGTACAACATACTGTACAACCTTTATTTAAATTTTACTTTGGGAGCCTTTCACCCCTGATCCAGTTTATATGCATGTTAAAGCCCGAGTCTCAGCTTACTTGGGTCAACTGTATTCTGACCTGGGTTGTAAATGAAAATAGAGTATATGAAAGGGAGTTTGTTCAACTTATTTCTAACGTAGTATTTCTAAATAAAAATGGTTACCTGAAGTCAGTACTCTGCTTGATACAATAATTTGGCTTAGTAGGTCAATGAACTGTTATGATTGAGAACAATCAACTGAAATCAATTTGTTTCACTAAGAAATCCTCAAATATACTAGAGCAGTGGTCTCCAGAGTAACAACAAAAACCAGCAGACCCAGTAGCTCACCAGGACCAGGGTTGGAGACCCCTGTACTAGCGGTAGATGTTAGAAATATTGAATAAACAACCTTTGTCTTGTAACCCATTAGTACAAATGTACATTCAACAACATATCACACATATCCCAGAGATTACCGGGTGAAATACAGATTGTTTTTCATTCAACAGCTCATCAAATCTAATCAGCCAAAAGCCAGCACCAGAAACTATGGTTAAAAGTCATAAGCAAATCATAAGGCACAAAATTGTGTTAACTAGCAATATAAGCGAGTTTGCTTATATTGGCAAGTCTGCACCAACTACTGTCCTCTAAAGTGAGTCCTTGAATTGACAAATTCAGAATTACAGCAAACATACAAAGTGTACATGTGCACATAGTGCATAGGCATCTCAATGGAGACCAGATTGAATACAGCACTAGGATAAGGAAGCAAGGTCAATATGCCTAAACTAAATACAAGTCATTGAACACTGCAAGGCATTAGCACTAAAGAGAATGGAGTGAATTGCTGTAAATTAAAACACGTTTTTTATTTTTAATCCAAAATGACACAAGGTTAAAGGGAGAGTGAGGTAAATCTGATGCACATTTACAGTTAAAAACAAGACTTGACAACTGGAAGATCAGTAAAAAGTCCAAAAAGTTGAGAAACGTAGAGTGCACATAACAGGGAGAGTTGGGTTGCGTCCCGTTATTTCACTGGTGGTAATGCAGCCTTTTCTCGTGTTTTTCTATCAAAACATAGCGCCTTTGAGCTCCCGTCTGAAGAATCCACCAAAATTGAGGTCCCGAGACATGAGCTCATCCTCAACATTCTCCAGGGCCCACCGATGCTCAACAATCTCCAGTGCTTCCCATTCACTCTACAAAGTAATAATAATCAAAAATAAATAAACGCAAACACAAAGCTCACAATGCACTGTTATACATGCTCTAAACCTCCCTGGCCCCTGATCACTCTCTACAGCACAATTTAGAATAAATGAAGAAAATTCTAGAATAAACATTTCAGAACTCAACACACAATCCTCCCTGGCGCAATACGAGGTTAAGGGCCTTGCCCACCGGGGCTTAAACCACCAACCATCCGGGTCCCAGTCATGTAAATACATAAGCCGCTAGGCTCCAGGCCCATGAAATGGTACCCTGATTCTCTTTACTTTGCCTACACTTCTAAAACAATACTCACAGTACTCCCTACTCAAGCAATTTTGTTAAATTGCTTGTCGGGCTCCTTATCAATTTCTCAATTTGACTGAAATTGTGTGCTCATCTGCGGCTCCGTTTGCCAGCCGTCCTCGTCAACATATGAAATTCAGCCGCCTGAGTCATCTTCCCTCCTCCTCCTCCTCACCACCGTCTCCGTCTCAAACGGTACTCCTCTGCCGGCTCCTCTCCATTGGCCCGTTTCATAAGTGGCGACCATTAGTCAACCGCTATGCTACTGCCTGCCTACATATTCTGAATTTTTATTATAGTTCCATGCTAGCATGTGTGGATGCGATGTTGCCAAGATGGGCAGATGCATGAACCAAATATTCATACTGCATATTTACAACCAGTCACGACTCTTTGAATCTGAACATAATAATGAAGGCTCTGCTTTTTAACTTAAAGGGGAATTCCACTGTAAAATGAATGTTTACTTGTAGAATAGTAGCTGGCCTCTTGATTAAAATGAGCCAGCTCATTCTGTAGTGAGTGGAGAGATATAGCGCCAAACTACTGTGCATGCTCCAGGCACCTGCTTTACTAAAGACCACAATGACTGAATAGGCTTCCACATGCTTCAATGAACTGGTTATACAACGCGTTGTCCGACCAGGTCAGCCAGTGTTGTTAATATCTTTTCTGAAGTAGCTAAACCTGAAGGTGTCCATCATCAAAGCTACATTCAAATTACCCTGCCCACTGTATCTGAGGAAGGGTAGAGGTGTACATCATACCTCTACCAAAATGTGCACTTCTGATATTGCTGTACAGAGATTGCTTTAGCCAGCCACACAGAGAGAATTAAATCAGTTGCACCTTTTTCTATAAAATCAGCTAAATGTCATTTTGTGGTGGAATTCCCCTGTTCCCATGTCAGACAAGGAAATGCTGGTGAAATGTGAACACGGATGTTACCTTGAAGGCCTTGTTGGGATCGGGCGGCATTGCCATTGCAGCCCCTGTCATCTGATCCTGCATAATCCGTGACTGATCGGCAGCTGAGTGGGGAAGAGGCAGGACATTTTAGATAAATGGTATGTGACCATGCAGTCAGGGCAGGCACGATCTTCCAGTTATATTTCATATCTCACTTATATACCGATGGTCTGTTTAATACGACTCAAAGCGGTTACACCCAATCAAAAACTACACACTAATACTACCGCTGTCCACATTTCAACTTCTCTTCAGATTCTCTGGAAGAATCTAGCATTATGAAGAGACATGTCTATATGAGAGAGACTCACTTACCATTGTCTTGTCCCAGGATAAGGGTATACATACTGCGCAGTCCAAAAACATTGAGAAAGTACCAAGAGGCCGAACTCACCCTGAAAACACATTTAAGAAGATGAAGTTGTTTAAATTGTTAAATTTTTAATTACCCAGCCTTTTCTCAACATAAGCAATCACACAAATATTTCCCAAACATAATTTTCAGTTGGAGGAATAAATGGGAAACTTTCGCCCAACACTGATAAATTGTTTAAGCAGTCAATTGCAGAGTATCAAATGTAGAGAAACTTGAGTGTGGCTTTTAGAAAACCCACACAGTGGACAAAAATTGCAGGACTGTTTAATAAAATGCTTAAATCTTTACCAGGATGCATCAAGGGAAAGTAGCTCAATTCCTCGTTGGAGCATGGGCTTAAATCTCAAAGTCAGTGGGAAGGGAACCTTAGCTGTGAAAAAATGAGCAAAACATTGAATACGTCATGTCAGCACTTTCTGAAACATGAAAATGCTTTTGTATAAAATGTGTTATTCTTGAGGTTTTTACTTGAAATAAATAGCCATGTTAAAAATGCTGTTATTATTTCATTACAGAACTAATGAAAGCATCTGCTTCTGCCGTGCAGTTTGGTTATGAATGGAAAGAAAACAACAACATAATAAAAAATAATCTTACTAGTGACAAAGCCAGAAAAGGCCCAATTTATCCATCCACCGATTAAAATCATGGGAAGCACATTTGTCAGGTTTCCTTTCATCATGTCGGTCACCATGCCAGTATCTAAACATGAGAAGCAAGACATGAGTCAACATTTTTCAGGCTTGTCGTTTATTTTAGCCCATTATTATACACAATGCAACGATTATACACAAGGGAACCTTGATGATGAGGGAGTGAGAATATGAATTCTTACCAGTCATTGGGTTTTTAGGAACGACCTTCCTCTTAACTTTCTTGAAGAATCCAGTTTCTGTATTATTAAAGTAGTGTTTGCGCATGGCAAATGACTGAAATTGGGAAATAATAATTGCATTTAGAAAAAAGCACCTTCCATCTAATAAACAAAATATAATGGCTAGCTAATTTTGCTAGGTTAAGATAACACGTAAGTACCTGTTTCGGAAGGTATTTTCCATTTTCCCTCAATATCCGGCTCCTTAGTAAGACTTGACTGTGAAAATGAACATACAGAGAACCAGATAAATAAATCGTGAGGGGCATTAGCTATGTAAGCGAGGCAAGACATACATAAGAACCTATATTACGTATCAGGTTACCTGTCAGACACCTGTTCGACTTCTACCGTCTTGTCGCTATGAAGGAGTTGAGTAACGTAGTGCCGAATGACTCCAACAAAGAATGTAATGAACACTATGGGTACGACGACCCACATTCGGATATTAGAATCCAGGAGTAACTCTGGTCCAGACATTTTCCAACTAGAAAATACCTAGCTAATTAGCCTCAAAAATTCAACCTAAATGACAACTAATACCTAATCAATTCCAATATAAGCTCACTACCCAAAGTTCAAAGAGACACACGTTTAAAGTAAATGACCCCTATGTGACCTTTGAACTTTGGTCTGTAACGTGACCTTATTTGGCATTTTTTATTTATGGAATATTTATATACATGATGAAAACATCGTAGTGGAGGCAGAATCACTATACAACACAACTATGAGAGCAACTATGAGTTTATTTTATTTATTACTCGTTTTAAAAAGCCGTAAATTATTTTCATAAAGTCGCCGATCAGTGACGTCAGAAGGAATTTCTTCCTCTCCCATTTGCGGAGTTGATAATGCGAGGCAGCAGTGTGGCATATTGCAGGAAATCAGTCAAACCAGCAGTCTACGATATTATGCCGCTTGATTGTGAGTTATTGGTGTTTCATCTAACCATGTCGCATTCCTGTAACAACAGAATCGGTCGGCCGTTTCTCTGATTCTCTGACCGCAGTCTCAGCGGTTTGTGTTCACAAAGTGAATGTGTTTGCTTTAGATGGATAAGATGGCCCTGGACCGATTCATGTAAAAGAAAACATGGTCGTATTTACTTCATTCGACCACCTTTGATGAAGTTTGAATATTTCGAGGCACGATACATGACTATCTTCGAAAAACACCGCAAATCGCACACACCGTCTTCAAAAGGAGTATTCAATTTCATGAATTGGCACTTAACATGGACTCTCCCATTCTAAAACACATCAATGACCTCTTCCCATACAAGTTCTGCGGCTATTCTATATTGGCTGAGAATATTGTCACTACGCCATGTTCTGATGCCACAGTTTTCAGAAGATTCTACTGTCTACCTCTAGTTACCATCGCTTGCTACAGTCACGTTGCAAGCGAACAATATGATTTTTGTTTTAGGCGAACATGTTTAATTTGTTCAAATGTGTAGTTAAATGGCACCATATATTTATGGTTTATCACATAACCATCAGGGGGCCAATGAAACTGCGTAAATGATTTTAAGACGACCAATTAAATATAAACGGTCACTTCCCGTTAGATGACCAATGAAAACAAAGATTCTTAGACGGTTCCGAGGCTTACAATCACGTGACTTACCACCCTTTATAGCTAGCAAGAAAAGACAATAAAAAACCAGACCAATACTATATGCCCCATCACCCCTGTACATTTATTTACGTTTCTAAAGGCGAACGGTCTTTCATTACGGAGATTGATTAGTAACTATAGCTAGCTGCTAAAGTAGCTCGTACGATTAACCACGTGCAGCCAGTCAGTGTACAGGCTAGCATTGCATTTATGTATTGTCCTTTATGAGTAAACTTAGCATTTCTGTCCTTTTTTCCACGTCAAATTAGACTGGAATTACGTATACGAATGAGTTGAATCTATTGCCAACGCGATGACTTCAGGAATGTCCAACGTTGATGAAAAGGTGCTACAGTACGAAACGTTTATCGACGAGGTGTTGAAGCAAGATTTACAGTAAGTAACGTTAAGTTACCTAACCAACTGCCAACCCAACTCTTTAGGAATAGGTTGCACGCTCAACATCACTTAACTGTTCATAGTTGGTTACCTAATATTACTTTTGTAGTAAGCCTTACATGTTTGTGGAATGCTTGCTGTCCTTTCCTTTAAACTGTAAAAGTTTAATATAGATTTATTCAGTGCGCATTTTGTGATTGTATAACTGAGGTCTGGATACAAATACGTTTTCATTGTCATTGTCAATTTTTCAGTTTCACTTGTTCTATGAAGCAATATCTGCACGTGATTTGATAGATTTGGATCTTGACAGCAACAGTGTTTTTATTATTTTATCAAAAAAGCCTGGCACGTGCAGGAATCTCATCGTATTTTGAATTACATTTATTGTGAGCACCTATTCTTGCTGACGTTGGGTGTTTTGACAGAAGAGTGTTGGAGCAGAGAGATGGTGTGTATGAGAAGATTGCTCAGTACCTGCAACTAAAGAACACCATTGAGAGTCTCCAGGTAGTGTCTCTTGATTAACATTTTCTAACCAGGTCAGCGTCCTGGTAGCAACAGGGCAAGCAGAGCAGCTCAGATTAACTCCACAATGTTTCCATCAGTTGCAAATGGGCTCAAATTTGATTCACTGATGATTATATGCACGTTTAGCATTATCTCTGTAAAGCTACATTAATATAATTTGTAGTTTAAGATTTCTTTCATTGTTATTATTGAGCTTTGAATTTCGCACCATTTCACATTCTCCAGGAATCGGGATGCAAGGATCTGAAGACTGAGGTAGACCTGGGATGTAATTTCTATGTCCAAGCTCATGTGTAAGTCGTCCCCTGTGCCCTGCCTTGTGTCAGAATTGTAATTCCATAAGCTGTGGATGTAAATTTCAATTGTTTGCTTTTACCAGTGAGGACTCATCCAGGATCTTTGTTGCTGTTGGCTATGGATTTTATGTGGAGCTCACTTTGCCAGAAGCTCTGAAATTCATTGAGAAGAAAACAAGCCAGCTGACTACGTAAGTGTTGTGTTGGGTCAATGTCATATTTATTGCTCCAGTTTCTTTTGTCATTTGTGTGACTACATGCATTTCAGCATTACAAGTTCACCACAATGAAACAAGATTCACACTGTACAGTTGGTGTGAATGACTTAAAGAATTTTTGATAGTAAAATATGATGATAAATATTTCTTCTTTGAAAGCCCTTTTTTGCTGCACTTTTCCACTCCTAGGTTACACATCAGCAATACATTATACAATTGGATACCATGGTGCTGTATTTTTTCAGTGTAAACCATGAAACAGTACAGTGAAAGAATTGTAATTTGGACAAATATAACTGCACTATAAAGTGTATTTGTGCATGATTTGCTATGAGGAAATTAAAGCAGTTACATGTACTTGATTGCATTCATCTGAAAGGTGTTTGTAATGTGCATTTAAAACACAGTAGTACATTTTCATATTGTAGCAAACCCTTCTGTTCCTGTATTTGTATGTTTAGACATACAGATGCATTAACCAAAGATGCTGCAAAGATCAAAGCTAACATCCGCATGGTATTAGAGGTATGTAACCACTTTTGTTGCTTTTAAATATTTATACCATTCTAAAAGTTTTATTTTCATATGTATGGTACGTAATGCTTAATGTGTACTGTAGAACATTAAAGAAATGGATGCACAAAGTAATACATGATTATTTTGGTCTTCATGAACAGGGGTTAAGGGAGCTTCAGGGACTGAAAGATCTTCCAGAGGAGAGAAGGAGGGAGGTGTACTAGTTGCACATTTGGGGTCTTCTGGGAAACTAGATGACACTTGTACTTTCTTCCCTACGTGGATAAATATCAAATTGATATTTTACTCTATACATTTTAGATGTAATTAAGCCATTGACAAATGAATATAAGTTGACAAAAACTTTAATGTATTGATTTTTTAAATGTAAAGTTGTATTAAACTAATTTGGTCTGTTACCACCAAGTTTCATATTGATGTCTGGTGATGATTGGTGGTGGTTGAGGCAAGTTTCCCCCTTATCACTTTAAGCGCTTTGAGTGTCTATAAAAGCGCTATGTAAATGTGATGATCCATCTATCTTTGTCTCCTGTAAAAATATTTAATTTGTTGGTGCTTCTCAAATGATGCAGTACTAATAAAAATGGCACAATTGCTAATTCACTGTAAATTACTGTAAATGTATTTAGACCTCAATTTCCTTTGTTTCTCTCATGGAAAATTTAATTCACCAATTTAATTTGCAAATGAAAAGCTCCATATTTGCTTTGTTTGTCCCAGAATGCAGCCAGTTTTACATTTCAGCTGTGCTTGGTTTTCCTGCCGTTTATGTGTAGCAGAAGCTGTCTGTACACATGTACACATTTGATGGGGAATACAGATGCCCTGTGTGCTTCCTAATAAAAACAAACAAATGGAAGCACACACATTCTGTAAAGCAAGATGAGCAAAAATCTTTAAAAAAGAAAAAAGTTTTTTCTCCCAACCTTCGGTTATGCAACTGCGTTTGTACATTATGCTCGTATCACAATGAATGCCTAGGCAAACATACACTTAATAGGTAAACCATGTATAAATTAAGAAATAAATACACTTCCTCCTTTACCTTAAGTGGCACTCACAAAATTCTGCTCATTCAGTGCATTTGCATGCAAGCCTGAGGATGTGCACGAACATGCACGATGTGTGCTCTATGAAGATAGTGAAAGTACTAATCTCTGCTGTAAGTGCTTTTGTGTCATTTCTGAAAGGCCCACTGACAACACACCCACAGCTTCAAACAGAACAGTGAAAGACAGAGCAGTCACAGGAGGAACGAAAAACCACCATTTGGGGGAGGGGGATTCTTTAGGGTTTATTCAGATAAATCTAGTTTCTGGTTGTCTTCATGAATTTTTTCATCTTGACGTCTAAGTTGGCAGGTTTTTTTCAAGTGGCTAGACCAGGCCATGTCAAGGAATAAATTATTTGAAAGGATACTTGGGTCATATACAATATTTTGACTGCACAACACTTAAATGTTTTTATTATTAAGTTCAGCACTGAAAGTAATGCTTTTGTTTGTGGTGGGGGGGGGGGGGGGGGTTGTTGAAAGGGAGAGCAAATAATGGTTAGAAATGAATTTAAGCCCTTGACAAATCTAATAAATTGCCCCTTCCATGCATTTCAAACCATTTTAAAGTGAAATGGGGGGAGACTGCTCAGTGACACTGATGTCTGGCACCCATCTTGATGAGGTATGACACCCATTCTGTGCCAGAACACCAACCACACACCAGCTGAGGTGAGGAGAGATGGAATTTAGCCAATGAATGGGGAGCATGATTCAATTGTTACGTTAAAAAAGATACCAGAAGCCTGCAGTTAGTGTCATGGGATCACATGCATACTGTACAGTTGCAATTCCAGGTTATAGATTGCTGTATAATTAAACAGAACAAATGCAGCTCTAAATGTCATCATCCCATAATTACCTGTGAACAAAATGGGAATAGGAGAGTAAAGGCAAAGTAATATTCTCACTGAACCAGTTTACCTTAATGGCACTGTATTACATTCTTTGGCATAAGTTACCCATTGATACATCACCTGATGTCACAAATCTCAATGTGTACTATGATAGGCAGATGGTAGAATCAGAATTTGCTAAACAGCCTAATAACATACCTAATACTTGTTGCTGACAATTGCATCCCTTCATGGCCACAGTCTTACCATTTTTCAAATGGGCACCCCCAGCAGTATGAAGCTGGTTCCACAGACATGACATTTTACTGTACAGTCTCCTTATCTCAGCGCAATCGAGTACCTTTGGTTTGAGGTGGAAAGGGTTTGCATATTTATACTGAAACCATTTTCTGAAATGATGGTTGCTCTGAAGTTGCCATGTTTTCTCTCGTCCTCCTTTGGCAGATGCCAAAAGAATTCTGACTTCAGAAACCTATAATAAAAAATAATAAATAAATAAAAAACTCTAAAATGCTATTTTCTACTACCCAATGTATGATTAGTGTTTCATGATGGAGTTCCCATTACACTAGTAACAGTTGCCATGGAAACTGGATGTTGAATTGCTGCAGGAATATAAGGCCTGCCTCCCAAAATAGCATTATTTTTCTTATTGGTACCAGCAGGAACACGCTGACATAAATGGACACATGAACACATGCACAGGAAAAAACACATACTCTCACAGTAAACGTGATATAACATTTGGACGACAGAATATTTGCCTTCTTGTTTTGTTTTTGTCTAAAAACAAAACAAGACGGCAAAAAGGCTTCATTTGTATGGTTAAAACACATTTAAATGTGCAGTGCAAAACCCAGCATGCCATCACATTGTAAGTATTCTTGACATTACTGCCAAAGGTCTTCATTCGTAAAACTCTGCAGATTAATTGCATTAATGTATTTTGCCAAATGCTTTTTATTGAAAGTTCACTCCAGTTATTACGTTTGAAGAACACATCTGCAGATACTAGTCAGGTTTGTCGATTTTCGACTAGGCCACAACACGCTCCAGTTACCGTTTGCTGTGGAACACTTATATTCTGTTCCAGACCTGGGTCAAATGCGTAATTGTTTTGGATTCAAATACTTTCCTGTGCTCGATTGAGAAAGTATTGACAATATCCCCACATTATTATGGATTATTTTTCAAAACCTCATATCGTTTTTCACTTTAGCATATAGAACCTTTTCTTAAAAAAAGATTAACAGTTTCCCGTTTTGCTTTTTTTTTTTTGCTTTGTTTTCATAAGTGACTGATCGGAGGAGGCTACAAGATGTAACTGACATAATAAACACATTGTTACTCATTCTGCCTCATATTAAACAAAATTGTAAACAAAAGTACACAAAATTGTAAAGTAAACCAAATGAACTCGTCAGTTTGATGACAATGCTATTATTGAACTGCACTTCAATAACGCTCGAATTGGTCTGCAATGTGTAAGATTCAGCGGCATCAGTTCAAACATCAAATATAACCCATATCCCCTGACGCTGTGTTTTTCTGGAATCCGTAAACGTCATGGACTTCGTGACGTTTGTTCAATTTGCAGCTTTGCAGACAGCTAGAGACCGAGGAGGCTGAGAGCGAGAGCGCAACGTGAAAGTGAAGTAGCCGAGGCGTTTGTGGAAACAGGAAGCAAAGAGGAAAAGCAAAGGATTGAGACCGCCTGCAGTCGGACAGTAAAGGGAACACTGTTTAGTGACCGATGTGTATCATGGACCACCATGGAAAATCCCGTCTATTACGAGAGAAACAAGAACACGTTTTGAGGTGCTTCGAAAAGAGTCATTTGGTCTCGAATTAACCAGTCAGCAATCTAATGTTGTGTCTTCAAATTGTCACAGTGCGAACGAAGGGGAGTGACTGAAGGGGTCCTCGATAGGGTGTAAATTCTACAATTTAGCTAGGTGGCTATCGAGGGGCTCTTGGAATGAACTAGCTACGGAATTAACAACAGCAATCAGGTATTCTAGAGCTGATAGCTGACCAGGTAGCTAGCTAGCTAACCCTGTTGCTAAAGAGAACAATTCGATAAGCAAACAACATTAGCTAGACCGCTAGCTAGCTAACCAGCTACCATAGCTAGCTAGCGGAATAGCTAACATGGTGGAGATGTATCTGTTATTATCAGAGTACTGTTACATAATTCCAGAACCTCGATCGCATCACGCTGTTTCTCTTTTCACTCAAATCGACTTTTGACATCTTCATTGACCATAACCAGAATGGATGCAGCAACAGAGAGGGAGTAAGCGACATCGAAAAACATGGATTCGAATCCTCTTATAAGTGGTAAGATTCACTCTACATGACTAACTGTTACTGTCAACTGGTTAGTTATGCTGTCTGCGCTAATGTACAGTTCGCTGGCCAACCGGTCAGCCATATATAACCCGATTACGAACCAATACAGGTTTGGTAGGTCACTTTGCCTATGTGTGGTTTTTGTTTGTTTACTTTCTAGCCGTAATGTGTCGACACGCTAGCTATAGTTAACGACAGGAATTGTAAACAGTTGAATCTAGCCATTCATACACAAAGTACGCAAATCCTAAAATACACTTGAGGGCATCAGTTCACTTTGGTACAGCAGGTCCACTGCTTCCTCGATTCAACCCAAACTGATGCCTAACCAAGTTGGCGGAAGCAGTTCGATTTCTTGAAATACTTGACCACCAGTATTTAGAAGTTTAGCAAAAACTGACAACGCTTAGGTAACGTTAATAATTTAATATGTAAGGACGAGCGAGTAATATAAAGCTATTCTCAACTGCTCACACTGAAGAAAACGGATACTTATGAGATTACTTAGATACTGAAATATGACATACACTACTAGTAGGATAGTAACAGAATAGGACAACCCAGAACTGAGCAAAATGTAACTGAACCAAGTTTAAAAACAATTTTCAGAAATGTATATTTAATTTCCTCCTTGCAAAGGGAAGAGTACCATGCAACACTCAGTATTCTCAAGAATATATTTGTAGATTACAGATACAACAGTACTTTACACTTCAGTTTAGTTCATTAGGATCCTCATTGACAAAATGACAGCTCGTCTCCTTGGGATCCACAAAACACAAAACATACAATATATAATACTTAATGGCAAGCTGATAAACAGGAATGAAACATTCATTACAACAATTGCCAGTTACAGCCATGGTAGAGTGTTTGATTTATAGCCCCTAATGGGGGTAGTTTGTGAGATTGCCTGCCTCACAAATGCTGTGAGGAGCTACTGATGCTACATTTTCCTTGCATGGATTGGATTATTCTTTTGATAGAGGATTTCAGTTGCAACACAGATGTGTTCTGATCACTTCACTTGGTTGTCTATTGATATTGTAGCGGTTGTCTGAAGTAATAAATTGTGACAGAATTGCTATGAATATGGGGTGACATTGGCTCAGATGGTAAGAGCAGTTGTCTGGCAGTCGGAGGGTTGCCGGTACGATCCCCTGCCTGGGCTGTGTCGAAGTGTCCTGAGCAAGACACCTAACCCGTAAAATGCTCCTGACAAGCTGGTTGGTGCCTTGCGTGGCAGCCAATCGCTGTTGGTGTATGAGTGTGTGTGAGAATGAGTGAATGAGAAGCATCAATTGTACAGCGCTTTGTATAAAGCCGCTCTATAAATGCCAGCCATTTACCATTTTGCCATTTAATATTTGTGGGATGGCAGGTGGAAAGGGAAGTGGTAACATTGAAAAGAATATGCATCTTATTTTACACATTTCCGCTGCTGCAAATGCAAATGAGAGCCTGATGACATTCACAAATATGAGATTTTGTTAGATGGTCACGTAATAACATGACAAGGGAAAGATGACCTCCTGGGGATTTTATCCATGGTAGTTCAGATCATTCAAAAGATGCGGCCATTTAACCTTCCTCATCACTGGCATTGTTGGGGGTCACTTAGTCCCTTTTCTAGCGGCATGTACCTTAAGTAACTGAAATATAAAACATCAAAGTGGCCAGGTTGACATCCAGGTCAGAGTAAACTGCTCACATCTCAAAATGCACAAGCGTTTCTAGCTTAATTTTGGCTAGCTATGCATTAAAAAATATTTCCCCTTTAAGCCCAATAACTTTAGCTTCCTTGTCCTCCAGCTACAAGATTCCAAAACTGAATGGGCACCTCATTGACAACAGGAAATCTCATGAATAAACTGAAAGATGATAGCAATATTACAGACAGGGCTTTAATTTTAAACATTTCCAGTGAATTCTGGGTGATTTCACTCTTTTGAAATGGCTATTTACAACAGGCTTTCCTGGTTGGAAAATCATTTGAATATCTTACCAAGAGTTACAGAGAGGAGACACAGTACTGAGACTTTTAAATTAGCCGCTGTGGAACATACAGATGGCAATTTACATAAAATGCAGGGAATGAACATCGATTAGATTAGAATGGATCTTGGAGACATGCAGAGTAACGTTTTAACTGAAGCACAATGTGCTTTTCTGATGCATGTCTCATGGGTTAAATACATCAGTGCTTTGGATTCAAATACGTGTGCGACTGCGCCAATCAAGAGGACGGAAGGCGGGGTTTGCACTTTAGAGACATTCCTAGGTTCCAACACCCCATACAAGCTCAGTGAAATCTATAAAAGTATTTAAATCCAAAACAAAATTACGCATTTGACTCTGGTCTGGTCTCAAGTGGCGTTTAATGTTTTCCACACTGTGGGCCGTGCTGTCCTACTGATTGGATCAATCTCTCGCTGAGATTGAGATCTGACACTGAGGCTGTGAGATTCGTAAGTGTGGTTGGTAGGAACCTTTGTAGTGATAGCCTAAAGATTAGGGGTCAAGGGTGCATAAGAAGGGCTGATCCAGTTCAAGATTTTGTGCCGACTTCTGCTCTTAGTTATTTCATTAGCTCAATCGTATTTGTATTAGCACCTGCTGCAGACACAGACCGCAAAACTCCTTGTGCTCAAATACAGGAGGCAACCAGCATAGTTTATAGAGCTGTCCAAAACCAGGACACACTGGACCTCCAGGGCTGGAGTTGTGCACTCCGGACCTTGGTTCTTTTAAACCCAGACAACATGGTAATCTTTAACCCACCATACTTGGTCATTTTTAACCCACCATACTTGGTCATTTTTAACCCAGCCTACTTGGTCCTCTTAAAGCCACCCTATTCCTGGTGGTACAGGACCAATTTTGACTCCCAGCCATAGTCTTCTAATGACAGTGCTGAAGCAGTAACCATGGTGCGTAGCTTTGCCTCTCTAAGTGGCGTGTGCCTTTGCTGAGTCACTCTTGACCTTTAACAAAAAATGAAATTGTTTGAAACCATGGATCAAAGTTTTAAGTGCTAAATAACCAATTACTCATAATTAGTATAAAAATAAAAATAAATTATAAACTGAGATGACTCAAGTACCACAATGAGATTATTGTTAATGACAGCTCAACAGATGGCTTCATAAAATGGCTAGACTGGCACCTGTCCACTGGAGTACTGAATTGCAGGCTCTATAACCCATGTTTCTGAAAATACAGGGCCCTGCTAATGGCCAAATAAACCTGATTTTCACAAGTTGGTTAATCTGAACTGTCACAAGAATGCAGGGGATTTCTCACTCAGTCCATGAGTGTGTGTAAAGTTGCCTGTTACTCATGCATGTTTCCTGACTAGAGATGTATTTACAGTAGATACTTTGCTTTAGTGTGTGTGGGTTTCTGTGCATTGTGGGGGCTTTCTGCCATGCCTCTTCAGTGTGTACTGTGGCTGCTGGGTGCTGTACAAACAACACTTATGAAAAAACCCCAGCAGAAGAATGTGCAAGTGGTGGTTTGTCACAGCTCAACCGTGACACACGTGCTAGCTGGGTAGAAACGGATCATACTGCGTTTGGTGGTCTTTGGGAAATTCAGCAGGTTTCTGTATCGTTCATGTACTTGCCATCGTGTTGTAGGCATGTTAGACCTTTTTAAAGTGACTTCTTAAAGTCTTCAAAATAATAAATTATGTATAAATAAATAAAAATAATAAATCTACATTATAGCCTGGCCACGTTTGTTTGACAGATTATTCAGGGTGTTCTGTTTATTAGGGGCTATGCTGAGTATCTATAGTATCTTTAAATAAACCTTTTAGGTAATCTTTTGCATGTGACTGCTTAACTTAGAAGAAATACATATTTATCTACAGCACACGGTGTGCATTTCCAATAGGGTATTTGAGTTTGGATGCACCTCTACAGTACATTTCTCACATGACCTGTACTGCTGAATTGAAATGAGTGAGATATTTGCAGGTAAAGGACTTTGCACAGACATCATTTTCATGTCCTTTCAAGGGGTCAACACGAGTACTTAGTGTAGGCACTGTATTTGAAATGGGACTAGTACACAAGTGATAAACATGGAATTACATTTATCAGTATATTCACATGAAGTTGGTGAACAGTAAAATGACCACGTTTGTCTTGGCTGTCCATGTCATGAACTCTTGCGATAAGAGGTTTTCTGAAGACTGACCTCGAATTAGATGGTGCACTGAACAATTCTTTTGACAAGCTACAGGAATTGGAAATGTTATTTTTTGTTTTGAGAAGTCCAAGGAATAAACTAATGCCTTAGGAAACTGGACTATTTGAGCCAGGCAGCTGTATCATCAAAAACTGTGTGGAAATGCTTTGAGAAAGTACCTGCCAAAATGTTGGTACTGTAGCATGCAATGTTTGCAATGAAAAGCTGGCATCCCACAAAACCACTGGTCTAATGTGTCACCATACAGTTGCAGGTTGTAGACAGACCGTCAGGTACTACAACCCACAATGGAAAGCAAATGTCAGTTACTACATTTGCTTGCAAAACAGTACAGCTGCCTTTATAATCCACTGACCATGTCTAAGATTCAGGTATGTGGATGGGTTTAGGATATACTGGTGTATATTTTCGGGGGTCCAGGTGGTTTTACTACACTGCATGTTGGGTGTGTATCCAGTGGTCTTCTCTCAGCATTATAATTGAAACCAGCTTCAGCTAACCTGCTACTTCTGCCCTCCTTGTGCCAAGAACCGGACCTTCCCAGATAATCATCTATATGTCGTCTGCATAATTATTATTTGAATAATGTATTATTTGTATAATTATGTAATTAATCATATGTATATGTTACATATAACACTACTGTTAAACTCACTGTTTTCCCATCGCCGGCCAGAAGCAGATGGGCTTCCCCTTCTTTCTTCCTGTTAGTCAGGGGGGTTTTCCAGTGACTATGTCGCCCTAGGCTTGCTCTTTGGGGGTCTCAGGCCTGGGTTCTTTGTGAGGCTGCTTTGCGACAATCTTGTATTGTAAAAAGCGTGATACAAATAAAATTGAATTGAAATCCGATTGCCATATTGTATTGGGAAAGGGCACTGGGAAAGCTCACCGGGGCTTCAGAATGCTTCTCAATACGTTTCTGTGCTCCATTGATCTTTCCAACCAAGAGGACCTGAAGGTGGGGTTTGCACTTTTTGAGAGTATTTCATTGGTTCAAATACACCACACAAGCTCAGTAAAGCATATAAAAGTATTTTGAATCAAGTACAGTGTCACTAAACTGTGCAGCTCATTTAACTTCCACAGGCACTTCCACAGGCACTGAACACCAGTGCCTGGCATATTCATCCATTTACAGGATTCTCTGGACAATTTAAATTAAGTGAGCATTCTGCCATTTTCAATTGTTTTATTAAGGAGGTGGTAAATATCACGCACTCCTCCTTTTAAACTATGATGTCAAAAGTGAGCAGTGGTCACGTTTGAGAACAAGGAGGTGGAATCTTGAGATATTTATCTTGATGGGAACAGTATTTTGTCATGAGAACATCTTGCATTGATTTGCATTCGATTAAACATGGCCATTGTGTTAGGTAGGCTGCATGTTACTCCGCTGAACTCTACATGTATTCTTTTTCATTGTTGAAGGGAATGTGTTATGGTGGTGTGTAATAAATTGAAATAATGAAATCTGGCCAGTAAAGATCAGATTCCCCACAGCCCCTGGAGGCAAAGGCAGTTGTTTAAGCAACAGAGATTTATGCTGCTCCTCTGTATATTTTCCATTAGTTTGTAATGCTACAAGATAAGTCATGATATGCTGCATCTGGCCCAGGGAAGCCAGTGACCTGCAGTGTACTGCTCAGAGAAAGGAGCCGTAGGAAAAGTGAGAAAACGGACGTTTTCTGTAAACCAGCTTTTGCAATTAAACCAACCACCTGTGAGCCTTTTCTATTTAATCCTTTTGAAGAATAGGTTTTTAGTGTTCTAGAACTCCATTGCTTTCAGTTGCCCGTAGTGACTGTTACATCAGCATTAGGATGTTCAGTTCAGAACATTCTAATCACAGTGATCTCACACCTTACAGGGTTAAGGAGTGCTGCTCCTGGCTTAAGCAGCAGTGGTTATTGGGGCTGCCATTACAGAAAGATATGCAGGAAAATTTCAATAGATCTAGGGTGCCTTGAGAGCATGAATTATGCTATAATGGTACAGAAGAAAAGCTCAGAGGGCAAAAGTAGCTTTTTCAAGGACATTTTCAGAGTGGATTTTAAAACAATGTGGACATTTCCTTTCATTCGAACATGCCTCCCTTATGCGGTTCTTGAACCTACGGTAGTTCTTTGGTTTTAGGCCAGTCTGTCACTTTGCATCCATACACTTTGGCAGTATCATAAGCAGTGGCAGTAGAACAGGGCTTGTAACCAAAAGGTTGCAGGTTCAATTCCCAGGTAGAATACTGGAAATTTACCTTTGAGCAAGTCACTTAACCTTCATTGCTTCAGCATATATCCAGCTGTACAAAAGGTTACTATTTAAAAAAGAAAGAAAGAATTTAATTGAGGGTTGTGTATCTACACTGGATGAGTGTATTTGTAAAATACCCATAATGTAAAGATATCACATTTAAGGACATTTTAGGTGACATGGAAAATTAAATCAAGCAACGCCCTTTGCTCATCTCAGATTATTTTCGTCTAAGGCCTGCTAATGCCCACCATTGTTGAAAGCAGACTGGAAACGTCATGTGAATCCCTTATTGGCCAGGGTGTGATAAATAGTTTTATTCAGCTTTAGAAACTGGACCCTGCTAGCTGTCCGCTCGCTCACGACTCAACAATAGGCACATCATTAACGGGAACAAACATGCCTGACGCTGTGTGAAAGCGCCCAACGCTGTGACATCAGGGTGCTGTGCTCACTGAAGACACTCCAGCGTGCTATGGGTCTGTTCTAACAGAGGGGCATGTTGCTGTGTGAGCAGAAATAACATGCAGGCTTACCTTGTCAATATCTGCTGCAAATCTGCAGCTGGAATTTTGAATTTTATTATTTTGTGTTGTCAATTTTGTCCTGCCGCGCCAAATAGACGTTTCTGGGTAGGAACATGTCACACTACACGTCTTCTTTTTTTGGGGTTTCCCTAGAGGTCACTTAAAGGTCACAGACAGAGGAAATGATATGGAACAAAATGAACACTTTGGTAAAATCAGATAATGAATTTGTGATAACATCTATATTTTAGCACCGAATTATAAAAAATAAAAATTAAAACTGAATTTAAGAATTTTTGCATTTACAGATCTCTTCCTGAACTCAAGTACCTACATTTAAATGCTGGTTTTGAAATGAAATAGAAATGAGGTTTTCACAAGGAGGATTTGTGAAACATGTCCGGGAAAAACATCCCCACCTAAATATTCTGTGATAGAAATATTATATGATGCACTAATGGAATAATGCATTGGAGCACCTGGTTGGCTGGGAATCATCTACAGGGGTTATCAACGTCCCGCACTTGAGCCTGACTGACTGTGTGCTTCGTCACGCAACTCAGCTGTCGAGGGTGTCGTGCGAATTAGCCCTGAGAAACGGTGTCGTGCAACACTTTTGCCAGTTTCAAATACCTCAGTTTTGTAAAACGACACTTCTACAAAATGGAAATTAGGCTTTATTGGGCACTGGAAGCGTTCTCTTTTAGCAAGCTACTTGGATCACAAAAGGAAAATGCAAACTACAGATTTCTCTGAGGTTTAATGACAGAGTAGGTGTGTAAACTGACACGGTTATCTGTATTGTGTTGCACCTCCTATTATGCAAGCCTGGGTTGTCCTCTTTAGTAAGTACTGCTGTTATTCACCATTAGACACCTAGTTCTCAGTAAAAAAAATGATACTTTGTTGTATTCTCACTTTTTGTGGTTATCTGACTATTTGGTAATACAGGGGTACCCAAGACTAACTAGAAGATTTTAGGAAGCAACTTAATAAAGAGCCTGGAATGGAAAAGATCAAGCTAGATCAGGAAGTGATATTATTTGTTATTGCCGTTTCACAGGAAATGCATTTTTTAAGGAGCGGAGGCATTTCAGTCAGATCAACCAGTTTTTCCTGAGTTACTGTATGCTTTTTGTAAAGACCTGTGGGTTTTAGCGCTGCAGTCTAACACCTGCATTTATTGAAATCTCTCTCTTCTTAGATCGGTGTCCAGCCAGGGCTGTCGAAATCTGTAATTGTTGTTTTGCTGGAAACTATTCCCGTTACGTTAGAAAAAATCCTGAACAATTAAGTATGTATTGGCTATCCTACAAATACACACATGCATACATGCACAAACACACACAGGAACATACATGCACACACAAGCGCAGACACACACACACACACACACACACACACACACATACACAAGCAAACAGGGACACACACAGCCACACATGCATGCCCGCGCACAAGCACACACACGCACGCACACGGTACTCCGTGCTGAATTATTATGGCTTTCATGCTGTTTGATGCACTTGTCAGAGCCTCTCATCAGTGCACATGCACAAAAGCAAATGAGACTCGGCTCTGTTATACATCAGGCTGCGCGTGAAACGTCTCTAATGTGCCCGCACCGTTTTTCTGCTCACCGTGTAAGCGCTTAACATTTACGCTCGCCAACTGCGTGTCACTCACCAATCCATGATCAGTTCGGGGGTTTGGGATTGACCTGTTTCTCATGTCTGTGTGGAGAGGGCGACGCTGTGTTTTGAGCGATGTGGAGTCAAACAGTGGTGCCGTGTGGCTCCTTAAGCACCTGCCCACTTATTCGTTCTTGTGAAAAGAATGACACTCTTCTCCCGCTCGTCATCCTTCATCTGTGAAAACTTACAATAGTTCTGCATATTACCAACTGGCAGACATTCGCAGCGAACGCCTTTGAACGCTAATAACTCTGCACCGTCTGCACTCTCGCGTCATGCACCCTCACTTATTCATTCACAGTTTTCACGCTAGACGTCAGAGGACATTAGCACAACAATGCCATCCTGTCCCTTAGTAACAGTTGCCTATATGCTTATTGCCACGGAGATGGTTTCCAGGGTGTTTGATGGGAGCTACGTAATTGGGGGAAATGGTAATGGGGTTCATTTGCATGCTTAACGCGGCCTGCCTTAACTTGTGTGCTGTAGCCTGTTTTTTTTTGTGTGTGCCTCGCTGTGGGTTTGCCAAAAAGATTCAGCGCTCTATTGCTCTCGGTGACTACACTGCCCAGATGAGCCGTGAAAATGGCCCAGCAAACACAATATTCTCGCAGTGATAGTGGAATGTCTTGTTAATGTTAACATTAGAGAGACAGCGAGGCATGCATATCCAATTAATAATAGACAGAGAAGCGCGTGAATGAAAGGCAGGAAGCCCGCACACTGAACTGCTCCGTACACTTAAATAAAAAAGACCTGCAACAAACCACCTGATCCTCCTGATCCAACGGTGAGACTTCACTACTTGACACTGGTATGCAGGGAAGGCAGAGCAGGAGAATGACACATTAAAAAGTCTGTACATATTAGAAAAAATGTATTGTAAAAACATTTAGTATAAATATACACGCAGTAGTATACAGTTCAAATGTCAAATACTGATGTGCATTGCATTCCTTAGTGGGGGAAAACATCAATGTATACGACTTTATAAATAAATATATATAAGGAATGAAGCAGTGAACCGAAGACATTGGTCCATTTTGTTTGTCTGAATCACTTCAAACAAAGCAATTAATAAAGGAAATGGAACTGTACTGCGGTGGTACTGCAGTGTTAGCCACAGAGCTGTACTGTACGGTGTTACTGCAGTGTTAGCCACAGAACTGTACTGTGGTGTTACTGCAGTGTTAGCTATAGAGCTGTACTGCGGTGTTACTGCAGTGTTAGCCCCAGAGCTGTACTGTGGTGTTACTGCAGTGTTAGCCACAGAGCTGTACTGTACGGTGTTGCTGCAGTGTTAACTATAGAGCTGTACTTTATGGTGTTACTGCAGTGTTTGCCACAGAGCTCTACTGTACAGTGTTACTGCAGTGTTAGCCACAGAGCTGTACTGTACAGTGTTACTGCAGTGTTAGCCACAGAGCTGTACTGCAGTGTTAGCTATAGAGCTGTACTTTATGGTGTTACTGCAGTGTTAGCCGCAGAGCTGTACTGTACGGTGTTACTGCAGTGTTAGCCACAGAGCTGTACTGTACGGTGTTGCTGCAGTGTTAGCTATAGAGCTGTACTTTATGGTGTTACTGCAGTGTTAGCCACAGAGCTCTACTGTACAGTGTTACTGCAGTGTTAGCCACAGAGCTGTACTGCAGTGTTAGCTATAGAGCTGTACTTTATGGTGTTACTGCAGTGTTAGCCGCAGAGCTGTACTGTACGGTGTTACTGCAGTGTTAGCCACAGAACTGTACTGTGGCATTAGCCGGGCCCTCACCGCTTCGCTGGGCTGCATGTCTGTGTGTCTCAGCAGCCATGGACCCGTCCATCACGCTATGGCAGTTCCTGCTGCACCTCCTGGAGGACCAAAGCCACAGACACCTCATTTCCTGGACGTCGAGCGACGGCGAGTTCAAGCTGCTGGACGCCGAGGAGGTGGCGCGCCTCTGGGGCCTCCGCAAGAACAAGACCAACATGAACTACGACAAGCTCAGCAGGGCGCTGCGCTACTACTACGACAAGGTGCGCTGGCCTGCCATCCGTACACATTCTTACATTTCTATCTGTCCTGGAATATGGGGATGTTATATATAGGCATGCACCTGTCTCATATTTAAAGTTTCTGGGTCCTGCTTACAGTGCTGTTGTGCCATCAGGTTTATTACGGGCGATGCTTATCGTACCCATCACTGCATTCTGTACCAGAAAGTTGGCTGGTCATCACTTTCTGTAAGGAGACATATCCATTGGTGTCTGTAAGGCACTTCTACAAAAACTACCACCTTATCTTTCAATGCTTCTGGCCTGGAGAATTGGTATCCATAGGACACACTCTCAGGATTGGTTGTCACTTCAGGTTTGTGGGGTCAAGTCAAATTTAGGAAAAAAACGCTTTTAGATTCTGTGCTCCAGATACTCCTTACAGAAAAACCTGAAACTAAATACCACAGTGTCCGTAAGTTAATTCAGAGTTATGATAAATAATTTGGTTAGCCTGAATTGTGAGTGTTTTAAGTGAAGGTTTTAAGGTATTAACTGTCATATTAAATGTTCAAAAGATCATTGTGTTGGTAAGTATGTTGAATGTTTTGGTTTTTTTTGGTATACATCTGTATAATTTCCACAGAACATCATCAAGAAAGTGAGCGGCCAGAAGTTTGTGTACAAGTTTGTCACCTACCCTGACCCGACGGCCGCGGAGGGGATGCGGCCGGGGGAGGAGTCACAGCGACAAGAGAGCCAATCAGCAGACGTCGCCCTGGGCAAGCCCGGCGTGGGGGGCGGGGCTCCGGCCAGCCTGTCGAAGAGCCTGCAGGTGCAGCGCTCCTCCCCCAGCTGTGTCCAGCGCAGCTCCAGAAACGACTACATGAAGTCAGGACTCTACTCCACCTTCACCATCCAGTCCCTGCAGACGCCCGGAAAGGCCCAGAAGCCCATCAAAACTGAGCTCTTACTGCCCCTGGAGGGCCTCCCCAAAGTGAGCAGCGTGGAGAAAGCTCTACCTGAGGTAAAGTCTCCTCCTCAGTGAGTTCACCTTGTTTAAGTCATACACCTGTCTCCTCCTCAGTGAGTTCACCTTGTTTAAGTCATACACCTGTCTCCTCCTCAGTGAGTTCACCTTGTTTAAGTCCTACACCTGTCTCCTCCTCAGTGAGTTCACCTTGTTTAAGTCATACACCTGTCTCCTCCTCAGTGAGTTCACCTTGTTTAAGTCCTACACCTGTCTCCTCCTCAGTGAGTTCACCTTGTTTAAGTCCTACACCTGTCTCCTCCTCAGTGAGTTCACCTTGTTTAAGTCATACACCTGTCTCCTCCTCAGTGAGTTCACCTTGTTTAAGTCATACACCTGTCTCCTCCTCAGCGAGTTCACCTTGTTTAAGTCATACACCCGTCTCCTCCTCAGTGAGTTCACCTTGTTTAAGTCATACACCTGTCTCCTCCTCAGTGAGTTCACCTTGTTTAAGTCATACACCTGTCTCCTCCTCAGTGAGTTCACCTTGTTTAAGTCATACACCTGTCTCCTCCTCAGTGAGTTCACCTTGTTTAAGTCATACACCTGTCTCCTCCTCAGTGACTTCACCTTGTTTGAGTCCTACAACTGTCACCTCCTCAGTGAGCTCATCTTCTTTCAGTCTAAAAGATGAGCATCACCATCAATACTTGCAGTCGATCAGCACTGAAGTTTCCATGTTTCTATGGTATGCAATCAGTACATGGATACTAGGCTAAGCTATAACTATAGATACCTACTCTGTTGTTTGATGAGCTGTATTAGGGAAGATATTTCTTGTTAGAATATGATAGCCATGACAAGCCATGGTTTTTTAGAGGAACACTTGTAATAATAGATGTGTTTTTTCACACTAGGCCTGCAGATATAGCGCTGAAATTAGCATAATGCTCATAATGAGTTTCTAGCCCTGCCACAAAAGCTCCTCCTGAACTCTGTTGTCTAGATAAAATTTCGTTAAAAACATCCTGTGGAGAAAACTTGCTAAAAGTTACTGGCACCATGTGATCCTAAAACAAGAGTCAGAATCGAGTCTATTTGTACTTGTGTGAAAGGCACTTGTTTTTATGCCTGGTTCAGATCTCTCACTTCCCTCATTTCACTCCTCCTTGAATCACTAATTGCACCAACGGCTTATGTCACCTCTATGCTGCGTCACAGACATTGACCACTGCAGCAGTTTCAGTTGCCATAGTTGGTCATAGTTGTCTAAAGCAGGGGTTGGCAACTCACGGTTCTCGAGTGCCGAGAACTGCTGGTTGTCCACCCTCCTTTTACTTGGGAGTTCAGTGTGAAGATGGCCAATCACTGCACCAGTTACCAGGCTGTAACTGTTTAGAGGCCCAGCGTTTGATCCCTGCTCTCTCCTCTCTCAGACACGCATGAGCTCGCTGCAGGGGCGTGGCTGTGTGGAGAACAGCCTGCAGGTGATCGTCACCCAGCCCTCGCCGTGCGCCACGCCCGCCCTCAGCCCCCAGACCCCGTCAGGCTCGGCCACCGGAAGCTCTGTGAGTGTCCGTCCCCTCAATTCTCCACCCCCAGTCCCTTCTCTCCTCCATCCCCAGTCCCCTCTCTCCTCCATCCCCTGTCCCATCTCTCCTCCATCCCCCGGCCCCTCTCTCCTCCACCCCCCATCCCCGTCCAGGGTCACTCAAAGCAGGCTCTCCAGGCCAGGAGTACTGCTGGTTTTAATTCTTCACCTCAAATCAAGGCTGATTTAAACCTGCGACAAAAACAGAAATGGCCTTTCAGTGCAAGTGATATGTTCTGCTTTGCTGTTCATGAGTAGTCCAGTAGCTGTGTGGATCTAACGTGCCATTCCCTTCCCATGTTATTTTGTGCCTCAGGTGCAGAAGGTCCAGAGTGCGGGAGACCCCCCTCAGATCTACCTGACCAGCGTCTCGGACCCCAGCTCTCTCACCCCCCTCATCCCGCTGGCCCCCGTGCCCCCCCACGGGGCTTCGGGGGAGTGCGTGGGGCCCCCGCCCCAGAGCCACCAGGTGTTTGTGGTCATCAAGCCTCCAGCAGCCAAAGAGGACCTGCCCTCCGAGGACGAGCTGCTGGAGCTGGTGGGCCTGGAGGACAAGCGCCTGGAGGAGGTGCCCCACAATTTTTAACATTCCCTCTTTCTACCGTTTTGGGGAAACCGGTCAAATGTTTTAGCCAATGGTCTCCAACCCTGGTCCTGGAGAGCTACAGGGTCTGCTGGCTTTTGTTGTTACTCTGCTCTTAATTTATCAACTGTGTAATGCTCTAATTAACTCGCCTCACCTTTTTACATGGGTCTGACATGAGTGCTGATTTTAACAAACAAAACAAAAACCAGCAGACCCTGTGGCTCTAGAGGACCTGGGTTAGAGAAGACTGGTTTAAGCCACCATAATGTTGTGTGCCAGTTTAGGAAAATGCAGGCAAGCAGGGCCATCCTTCTAAGCAGGTCCCACTGTGGACCTCAGCCAAAGGGTTCAAATGCACGCGCGACCTGTGAGGCATGTCGTTCTATTGAGAAAAAGAAAACTTTATTGATGTCAGCACTGACCTTTGCCACCTCTGTCAGGTACCGGAGGCCACCATTGTGCCAGACAGGGCTGAAGCTCTGCCCTCAGTGGAATCTCCTCCCCCCTGTGTTGAACCAGCCACCCAGCCCGTGGGGGAGGGGGAGGGGGGCGGGAAAGGCAAAGCAGAGCTTCCAGGTAAATCCAGAATCGGCGACACAGCAATACACTCTCCTGTTAAAACCCGCCAATCCATTTCTGTCTCTGGGTTAATCTGAAGAACCATATATTCAACTATGCTGAAACCTACATTACAAAGGACATTCATTACAAATGTTTTCACTGCAACAAGACACTTGTATTATGTAAAATAAAATGTAAATATTTTTTTCTGCTGGGTCTCAGTAGGCTATGTAATGTGGATCCACTGCTATGGGTATAATCTGGAGTAAAGCACTGATCCACAGTGTTTAATCTCATTAAAAATGTAGGGCCGGCCTGTAGCGTAGTGGTTAAGGTAAATGACTGGGACACGCGAGGTCGGTGGTTCTAATCCTGGTGTAGCCACAGTAAGATCCACACAGCCGTTGGGCCCTTGAGCAAGGCCCTTAACCCTGCATTGCTCCAGGGGAGGATTGTCTCCTGCTTTGTCTAATCAACTGTACGTCGCTCTGGATAAGAGTGTCTGCTAAATGCCAGTAATGTAATGTAATCTCATTACTCCACTTTCAGCTGCTCCGAACATACTGGCTTTCATGACTACGATTTATATTTTTAAACATAATTTTCACTTTAAAAGTCAGTGTTCGGCACACATGAGACACATATAATCAAGAGACACACCAACTGAAAGAGGAGAGTTTGCTTATTCTGTGCTGCACGGAAAGGCTGGAAATGCATCATTGGGTGGTGTAAAATGGACTAGTAGTCCATTTTGGGGGGAAAACCTAAAATGTCATGGAGGTCCAGGATATGCTTTATAGTGCTTCATTAGCCTGCCCAATTTGCGAGTCGTGTTCTGCACAAAACATCAGCCATGTTAACAAGAGGACTGGGGGTCTTAGTTGGCATGGCCAGCTCAGGCAAGTCAAGTCACATATTTCCAGAACACATTTAAAAACAACTGCTGCACAATGTGAAACTAAAAGAAAACTGATATCAAATATATAAGTTAATACAGACCGTCATAAAGCACATATGTATTTTATGACTGTGTCTGTAATAACCTTAGTACAGATGAATCATAAAATCCGTAATACTTAAAACATAACAGATGTGAATTCACACAGTGCATAGGTGACTATGCAGAGGACAGCAGTGCAGTCTTATGCTAATGGAATTTTAATGTGCTTTTACAGTATTATGCTAACGGGATTTTAATGTCCTTTTATTCTCCCGCAGAAAACTCTGTGACCCCAGCAGTCGCCCTGCCCAGCTCCTCCCCACAGGAAGTTCAGCCCCCGAAAGCCAAGAAGCCCAAAGTCCTGGAGCTGCCGTCCTCACCCACACTGCTGCCCCCAGGGCTGTCGCTGGACAAGGCCAACGCTGTGGTCAACAGCCTGCTGGCCCCCGGGAGTGCCACCAACACCCTGACGCCCACCGTCATCACCTCCCACGCACTGGTGAGCCTCCTCGCTGTATACCCTGAAATATTCCTCAATAATTCTGAAGTATCCAATGGTATACTTCAAGTGTACCATTTCAGCATAATATATTTTCACATGGGATAAAGCAGAGTATTTCCACTAGCACTGTCAAATGAGCCAGGTCTCTCTCCAGCCCGGAATCTAAGGCCAAAGTCCCTGGTATACATCTGTGTGGACAGTTCAGCACACCCTCCTATAATTGAGGGCCAGATGAATCAGTGTGTGTATCGGTGTGTGGGGGAAGCACACTGCTTTCTGTCACTTATCAACTTCTTGGAAAGCAGATTTAGTCCATAAAAACTCATCCTGCTCCCCTGGCATTTAAACTTGATTTACATTTTTTTTGAAATAATAATAGAATATTTTTATAATAATAGAATTTGGTCTGTTTTTAAGGGGTAAGTTCAGGAGACAATAGTCAACGTTGTTTCTAGGCTAAATGGGCAGATTATTTTGGTTTTAACCTCTCTGCTGCACTTTCAGACCCCCGTCCTGCTGACGCCCAGCCCCCTACCATCCACCATCCACTTCTGGAGCACACTCAGTCCCATCGCCCCCCGCAGCCCAGCCAAGCTGTCTTTCCAGGTACGACCTGCTCCAGACCAGCTCACCCGTACTTTCACTCTCACTCTGCTGCACCGCACTGCCCTGCCCTGCACACCGCATGGTCAGGCTGACAGCTCCCCCTGCTGCAGTAAAGTAGTACTGCAGCAAGAAGTCCGCAACTGGAGTCCTGACTTATTTTAGGCTCTGAATCTAAGCTTGAAAATCTGGCAATAAATCAATCCGTAGTCGGTACTTCACTTTTGTATTTGCTGTGGACACTGTTGATGTCTTTGTCTATCTTGTTTAATTGGGTAAAACATTGTGTCACATGCAAGTTTTTTTTAATGAAAAGATAGGTAGTCCATATTTTGGGATAAGTATGAAGGTTTATTTATTTTTTTCCAGTTCCCCTCCAATGGAAGCAATCATATCCATATCCCAGCTCTGAGTGTGGATGGGCTGTCCACTCCGGTTGTGCTGTCTCCAGGACCACAGAAGCCCTAAGCCATGGCCTTCGACAGTCTCCCTGCCCTGTGCGAGGGAGCGCAGGAGGGTCAGACTCCCTACCCTACGGGGGGGTATGGGGGGGGCACTTCCCAGCTCAGCCTAGGGCTGGACTGAGCGCAGGCGAAGGTGCCACTTGTTGCCGGTGGAGTCCGGAGTGGAGTGCCCAGTGCCACTGTTTTACAGGCCTGCGTGCACTCTGGCGCCACCTGCTGGCCCACCTCCTGTGCCTGAGAGGGTCAAAGGGCAAATCAGTGGCTTTCTTGGCACTGCGTCTCAAAGGCGGTCTACCTGCCCTCGTCTGTGTGTGCCGTTTCCCGTTATTTATTTTTTTAACCTCAACAGTAGATATGTAAATGCATCCTTCTCTCTCTCTCTCTCTCTCTCTGTTATTAAAACTGAAGAATTGATCATCCTCCAGGCTATAATCGGCCTAGAAAATGGTGTCTTCACCAGCTTGTGTTTGTTGTTTTCCGGAGGAGTACTAACATGGAATGTTTTATTCTGACAGTTCTCACCCATTCCATGGCTTCTGCTCTTTCTCCGGTCGCATTGAGTCGGGCCGGTCCGTTTGGAGGACCTCTGCCGGCCGTGCTTGTGTGAGAGTGGGACTACATTTCGGGGGGGGGGGCGATTCGGAAGACCATGGCCATGCCATTGTGCATATTATGCCATGTGCCCTTTCTTTTTCCAGAAGTCATGTCGTCCAAACGCCACAGGTCTCCTCCTCCACGGGACTATCAGAGCCTGTCTCTGTCCCGCCGTGACGTCTGTTCCCGGGTAGTTGCAACGTTTTCGCAATCACGGCGTTTCATTTTTTTAATCTAGAAGGAGTCACGTTTTCCTGGAAACGGCCTAGGAGGGAGCGTCCAACGCCAGGTGGATGTTTTTCAAAGCTGTAATGAAAGAATTGTGATAGAGTTTATTTTTAAAGGAAAACTATGGGATTGCATTCCAGATTTATTTTTCCATTACGTGTGTCCGGGTTTCATTCCACGGTCATTCCAGTCTTTCTTTAAGACATTCCCTGTTTGTCTAACTGTATGTGAAAGAAAACACTTAGTAGACAATGTGCTGATTTCTTGGATGGAATTGGGTCTTTGGAGTGTAACGTGCATGTGAAACTTTTCTAGTTTTATGTTTTTATGAATTCTTAGAGGAGACCAAAGCCAGCTGTTTTGATGAAATCTTAAAACAATGTTTATTTTTAAAGCTACACTGTTTGCTGTCATTCACAAAAAAGGGCTATAATACTCTTTATTCTTGTATTCTACCAAATGCTGAAATTTGAAAATCCAGAGTTTACTTGAGTAGTACGTTAGAGAAAAGGATCTCTGGGTTCTGGGTCATAGTTTTACTGGATGTAAGAATAGAATGATGTATATTGTTGAAGATTAATGAAACTATTTTAAAGAGAGGGTATTGTGTAAAAAAGAAAATGCCCAAACACAAAAAAAAAAAAAAAAACTGACTGTACTGACTGAATTTAATAATTTGAATGTTTTTTTTAATGTTAATTGTATATTCATGGTATCTCGACTGGATATGCAGATATTTGTTAGGTGGGGTTTGTTCAGTTGAGATCATGGTGTTCCATGCTAAGAGACAGGTTCTGTCTGCACCTGCGTACATGTCTCTGACGGGGGCCACGCAGAAGCCAAGGTAAATGGCAGAGCATATTTTTCATATACTCACACGTAGTTGAATGGTTTGGCTTGGTTGCAGTCTTATACTATTAGTATTGTAAATAATACTAATTATCATGACTGCTTCTGTGCGTTTAAAAAGACAGAGCCTGTTTATTGTAATTGGTTGGTATTAGTAAAGAAATGCCTGTTGCTTTTTAAAACAAATATTTGTATATCCATGGAAGTACTGAAGCGTTGAAAATTATGCAGACTTTTCAAGTGTGTGAGTTGCATTGTTTTTCTAGCTTACATTCCTGGTTTGGGTCTTACTAGATGCAAATGTCTGATAGAGATAACACCTGGATAAACATGTTCAGCATTCAGGGCTTCAGAAACATGCCTCTCCATTTCAGAGGGAGTACTTTACACATGTTCTGAACACGGATAAGTGGTCCAGCATCACGTGTTATGGCCTTTCCAGTGTAAACTTGAGTAGAATAGCAGTCTTTTGAAACACATGGATTTTGATGGTTTCTTGGAGTTCTAAAGCAATCCAGCTTTAGACATTAAGGCAGCACTTCTAAAATTGTCCTTTAAGGTTCATGGTGATAATGTTTCAAAGTCTGTTTTTCGCACTTCGAGCTTGCAATCTGCATAATAAGGACAGTGATAATTAATTGTTGCTGTGGTTACTTGGTTATGTGATTATGTCTTGTAATTATGGAGAATATCTGAGTAATTGTAATTCTGTGGGTGGGGATTCAATTCAAGTGCAACGTTTTTACCTTAACTCTTTACTTTAGATTTTTAAACAAAATTCCCTTTTGTCATACAGCTGAATGAAATGTGTAAGTAACTGAAACAGTAAGAGTTTTAATTTGCAAGCTGAGGCTATGCCCCTGTGCTTTGATTGAATCGCCATCTTGGACAGCGGTTGTGCTGCATGTATTTAGCTCAAGGTGAAATCCAAAAGTAGTGATTGACTGTTTGTATCTCCCTGTCTGTGAACCTGTGCAGCCTCTGCTTACAGACGCAGGTGACCAGCACATCCAAAGACATGTTTTAAACGGTATTATCTGCAGCTGAAATGATGTCATTGCCCATGAACAGCACTTACTGAATTGCAGAGTCTCAGCACTTCTGCAGGGGATAGGTCACGTGACCATCCAGCCCCCCCCCCCCCATCCCTCTCTCACCTTATCTGGAGTATAACCAAGGCCATACTGCGAGGTACCAGTGATTCCGTTTATTGCACTTTACTCATTAATCAGCCAAACCTTTAAAGAAGAGGACTGTCCTGGAGGGATTCCGGTCCAGGATTTGACCATCCCAGTTGGAATCCCAGGGATCATCAAATCTGGCCCTTTAATCCAAATCCAGCCCTGGTTTCCTTTACTCCTAGGTAATTAACTGAACAACTAGTGCTACTGAACTAGTGCTAGGCTTCACACCTGACTCCCAGGTAAAGGGAGGGTGGAAAGCCAGCCATGATTTGATGATGCCTGTTGTAAACCATTAATACGACAGCCACATAAATGCCATCTAAGTACACTTTAACCACATTTTCCTTTATGCATTTGAAGCCTGTACACTCAACATTGTACATTTTGTGCTTATCGTAAAGTACAGATGCAAGAGGGGCTAGATGCCCCCTCCCTTATATTTACACTGAGAATACCCTTTCATCTTTCTAAAGTGGAAGCATTGGTTACTGACCGAATTATAATTTCATTATTGCACCAGCAACTGTAAAAGAAAGAAGACTAAAAGAAAATCAATTTCTAAACGGATATTTCTAAAGAGATTCATGGAATGTTCATTGCTATTGTTTTACGTGACAGCATAAATGATACTGGTGAGCTAAAAGATACATTTCTTTGTCTCTTATGTCCTGATTCTGTTAAACTAAAGTACCTCTGTGCTTTTTTGGAATCTTTCGATTATTACGTGGAACCTAAGGGCAAATACGTATTGTAACTGCAAATGCATTTCTTATCAGACTTTGCTGTTCTTAAACTGACTAAGTCAGTTAAGTTGAAGTTAATTATTGTGCTTAAGCACAAAAAACAGCACAAGGTAGCACAAAAATAGCCTCTCAAATGATGAAGTTATGGATATTTATTATACAGTATACAGGAATGTTGGTTGCCATCGTATCTCACAGAGTATGTACAGCAGCAGCTCATTCTGAATGTGGGACACCAGAATACGGACCGTCTGAAAGACTGCATACATGTAAACAGTCAGTGTCATAAATAAATTGGTTTGCAATGAAAACCTAAACACAGAATCCCTAGCTATTATCACTGTTAAGTACCAAGGCCCCATTTGCAGATTTTACATTTAAAGTAAAAGCAACAGACCAAGTGGATTATATTTGCAGAATTTTGCAGAAGCCCATATGATTTTGGGAATGGTGGCTTTAGCTGAGGTGGGATCCAAATAAAAACTTAAAATACTTAAAGGTGAACCACTACCAACAGGTAGAGGAAAGCATTAGGGTCATATACTATAGCCAAGTTGATGTCTGGACTCAAAGCCATAACATGACATGTATATAACTAAAATATTTTAATAAAAAACCTTTATTGACATGGCTGCACTTAAAACTGCTCCAATCATTTGGGCATTGTGAACTACCATGATGTAACCTTCATGTGAAGTACCATTGCACACTCCTTCAGGTTAATTTCCTCCTTTCTAACAATGTGCCAGAGAACCTCAGGCTGTACGTTTGTAATGAACATATTTATTAGTATTATCATGATGCTTTTCACACACAATGTGCCCTTGTCCCTGACTGGCTGAAATGTACCACATGGTGTATGTAACCCAATCAGAGGAGACATCATTTATGGTGAAGAGGTAAAAGTAACATGCCATATTTGATCCACTGGAAGTATTCTTACATTTTTATGTAGGTTTGATGTACGTAGTACTCTGCGGTTCTTACATTCTTGTTATATGTACGTTTTTCCACGTTATTGGAGAGTCGCAAGTAAATAAAACATCTCTTTTGATCTCATTATTGGAGGTATATACACTTTTACTGAATCCCAAGACCATTGAAATTCACAAGGCCATTGGAGGATGTTGATAAATTCTGCATTTTCAAGGCAGCTGTAAAGCTCAACCCCTTGCCCGGGGACTGTGACCTGTGATGATTAGTGCTTCTGGGATGCATGTCCTTCACAATATGTAAAGGAATGTGTTCGCTGGCAGCAGTCACCCTGAACGTGTTTATTGGAGGGTGGCAGAGCTCCAAATGAGCTTTTTCACATGGGAGACCCTTGTTCATATGCAGGTACAACAGCAGAAAACAACGGATCATTTGACAAGGGTTTTTTAAGGTATTGTCCTTACTTTGGAAGGTTGCTTTGGCTTTACAGAACATACAATATCAAGCCTGCTCACTGTGACCTTCAGATTTAATATTAGCCATTCAAAAATCAAATCTAAATTCCCGAATGTGATCCTAACAAATATGTATACGTCTGCTCATGAAGGTGCTTTATTTTTGTGATAAAGGCTTTGCTTTGAGCCACGATGCATTGCTACAGCTGTTGTGCTTTCTGTGACAGGAGTATGTGACTTTCTGTGTTCCTGCATTTGTAATGTTTCCTTTTTTCTGCACCTGATCTTTGATGTATGTACTGTAAATGGATTTGACATGATCATTTATATCCCTTCTGGAGTAGGAATGAGTAAAGCTCTATTTTAAGCCTTTAATTAGGCAGCCTTTTGCCATGCTGTCTCAGCTCTCCATGCCTCGGAGGTCAGATCATTAACACAGGACGCTTGGCCGTTGAATCCTGGGCGTTGGACCATGGCTTTGAACTATGTGCTATATCATTTATTCCATGGGGGATTGAATATTTCCAGGGGAACAAGTTTAGGTTTGTAGTTCTATTGGCGAAGTCACCCTGGGTTAAAAATATTAACCCTGCAAACAAGCATTTCCTACTGCAATGCAGTGTATTCGCTACCCTTTCCCTTATTAGCTATGAATAGATGATGCTTCTTAAAATAGTGAGCATTACAGTATGCTTTTATTTCCGTTATTTACATGTTGTCTATTTTCTTTAGTAGGTCTGAGCAGTGTTGTAACTGGGATGGATGTCATGCTCATCCTGTATGAACAGTTGACTGTTGCTTCTTAAGGTTCTTGCAGGTACGCCAGGCCCCTTGTCTCCCAATTGGAATCAGTGCAATTTGGTTAGATCTCGGCACTAGCAGCTGGTTTTTGTGAATGCAATCAAATGTCAGGTTATACTGAACCCCTTTCAAGACTGTTAAAGTTTTTCTATCACCACGGTAACCCGCCATTCAAAAGATGAAACCAAAGCCTTAATGATTGGATAATAATATTTTGTTGATGTTGATTGTCTGTGGAAAAAAAAATTACATTTGTTTATATCTGTTAAAAAGATGTAATTGTCCACTCTGTCAACTAAGAGTATTTTAAATCACTTAAAACCGCAAGTCAGAATAGTTGAGGACAAAAATATTGTCCACATGATATGTTGGCATTTTTAACAATATAGTTTAAAGAATAAAAATGAAAAATGTGATGGTATATGTATTTTTAATATATGCAAAATGAAAACAACTGACAAGTCAAATCATTTTATGTAAAATGAAATGCATCAAAATATATCAGTTGGCACACCATTGCCCATGAACAGCTGCTCAAAAAAGTGCCCTAAAACACAGTTATGGCTTGGTGTACAGATGTGTACCCCTTGGTTTCCCAATCAAGCAGTAACAAATACCACAACAATGGCAAATAAGTAGTCTTATCAAGAACACCATCATATAGATCACCAGCTAAGAAAATACGACAAATACGATGTGGGTTTAAAAGCATCTTGAGGTTTACTTCCTGCACAGAGCTTGTGTTGATACTGACTTTAATCGTGTTATTTCAGCATGTAAGTCTTGTATATTCTGGTGCGGTATTTCTCTGTTTACTATTGAGACCATTAGCAGTAGAATAACCAATAACCTTATCATTATAAACCCTGGCCAATTCTAAATGTAGACTGGTCTCATTCACCAAACACTGGATGTGCATTCTAACATTACATTATATTTACTGGAGATGCACAATGTCATAATGCATCATCCATTTGGGGAATATATATATACACACACATGTGCTTGAAATTTCAATTATTTTTTTATAAGACAAAAGGCTTTGGTCAGATGCCTCATATCAAAAGAACTGAATTATGGGCTGCAGTATCTACTCTCTTTTAAAAGTACATACATATTCTTCACACCTTGAATCTAAGGAGACTGATTTCTTTTAGTATGCTTTATATTATGTAATAAAAATCTATATTATATGGCTTTGTATATTAAGAATGTATTTTCCTGTGTGTTGGAGAAACTTGATGTAAATGTCTGTGCAAATATGTCTTAGAATTCTGGCTTCAATGAGTAAAATGACAATATTGTTAAGAAATATTTTCTGTTGCTGTTGCATAACTTTGCAGATGTGCATAGGGACCCCTCCCTTTCCCAATAGTGCCACCACTACTGGGGATTTATTTAGAGAAGGGAGGGGTCGCTTTTATTTTTAAAGATTTCCCAATATATTGTACCTACTGAAAAGAGATAAACTATTTTTAATCTGCACTGTCTACTTTGTTTATATATGTTAAAAACATGAATATTGTTTTCTAAAAAAAACTGGAACTGACATAAAAAAAATAATAAAATCCTATTTTGTTCTTTACATTCCTGTGATGTTTTTTCTTAGTGTTGTTCTGGGGAAAGTTTTAAAATTAAGGCAAGAGGTTGTCATGGCAACTTGTGGTTATTTTCAGGGCTGTGAGGTGGTTAAATGTTACAGTTGTAAACGCAGGCCAGTGAAAGGCTAAGTCTCACTATGCAGGTTACCTATAAGTAGTTTGGAACCTCCTGTATACTTGACTATTGTGTTTTACTCTTGACAGAGTTCTCATGGTAGTGAGTGATTAGGCCAATCTGGTTGATAGTGTGTGTTACTCTAGCGCTATTTAAACTATAATTTAATATGAATATTAACATTAACATTTACATATTACCAATTGCAAAATTACATAACGTATGTGCATGAGAGCCAGGTACTGCGTAAGTAATTGAGAAAATCACCACCACAGTTTGTTGACAGAAAGTTAGGCCTCCCACTAAATTAGGCACTGCCAAGCAGAGATTTCTCTCTTTCTCTCTGAGAGAGAGAGGAAGAATGTGCGTGTGTCATCTGAGACTTCACTACTTTTGGTGTGTGTGTGTGTGTGTGTGTGGGTGTGTGTGTGTGTGTCTGTAAATGTCTGCATGGATAAGGTATAAACAATAAAACAAATTGAGCTTGTTGATATCCTTTCTGATGTACTCTGGGTATGTGTTTTGGTTACTAAAGATGAGAACTCATGCAGTTGAACATTTTCAGCAGTATTCCTGTAGGCACTCCAAGTTCAGCAATTGTTTGGCCGTCAGCACAGACACATGACCAATTCTACAGTTAATGGATAATTATGGGCTGTTCAGATTTTAAAATGATAATAAAATGTCAGTTTCTGTTAATTGTGGAGGAAGCAAAATTTGGGCACAGTCTCTTGATTCTGGCTGATGAGTAATTCAAGATCCCACTGGTCACGAATGCACACAGACAGATTTTATCTGTTCACATATTGCGGCTGATCTTTATACCAGAGGACACATTACAGCAAACTGCCACTTAAAGATGCATAAACACGCAAAAGCAGCAATTTGAGACAGAGACAGGCGAGGGATGAAGCGGCTGTCAGAGAGAGCAGTGAGAGACAGCGTGATTTCATTTACCATTTAACACAGAGCGCAGGCAGAACAATAAACTGTCAATATATTAACACATTGAAGGGGGTGACCAGAAAGCTCCCAGTAGTATAACCTTGTTCAACTGAAAAAGAAAAACATTTTCAGCTATTTCCAAGGTATTTTTTAAAATAGCCAAAACAAATTGGTAGTCTGGCTCTGGATATCGAAGTCAATTCAATGCCAGGCTTGATAAGGACTGTTGATGTGCTACAATTACAAATAGTGTGCTAGGGAATGCGTCCATATATCTGTGGATCAATTCGATATAGTGGACAAAAATACTTTGCAACACATCAGTTGTTAAAAATTCTTTTCACCAAGAACTCTGTGTTCTTTGTGGACATTTAAATTAATTGCTGCCAATGTGTTACATTAAGTCTTTGGACATTGTAGTCATGCATCTGATGAAATGGAAATGGAATGATTAACAGATTATTCCCATGAAAAATATGTATAGTTTAATCTGTGTCATGAAACAAAGGCTTCATCAACTGCTGAAGGCCTGAAATTGTGGGAGATATTAAATGGTAAATAGTTGCACCTCTACAGAGCACCTCTATCGAAAGCACTGTACAATTGATGCTTGCTTGCTCAGGGACACTTTGATGCACCCAGGGCGGGATCAAACAGGCAACCCTCCGATTGCCAGATGACTGCTCTTCCCGTCTGAGCCAATGTCGCCCCATATTATTTACAGCAGTGAGAAATGATGAAGTCACAGGTGTATGTTTCATTTAAACCCTGGGGGAGATGCACTACTGGGCCACAGTCTCGCGTAGTCAAACGTCACGTCTCGCAAGCATACCAGCTCATCCAGAAATTAATTCATATAGAAACATTAGGGGTTTATAAGCGTGTGTCTGATACAAAATGCAGAAGAACCTCCCTCCACTTGCGCCGATGAAGAGGTTAACTACATTTTCTTCGAATGAACTCGGTGGTTAATGGTGAAATGAAGAGGTGATTTGTTTATTGTGGCCAGATGAGAGGCCGATGACGCTCGCAGACCGCAGGGCCCGTCCTGCCCGGGGTGTCTGTGCCAGCCGCCTGTGCGCGGGCGGCAGCAGGTGGCTCCGCGGCACCCGCGGTAATGGATCACGGAGACGCCAAACGCTTCATTTCCCCGAATTGATTGGCCTTTCAGCGCATTGCTGTTTAATTAGACATGCTATTCACCCAGAGCGCCGCCACCGGAGCTGCGATGCTGCCGCCCGTCGCCATGGACCAACTGTAGCTTCTCCAGTTCGCCGTACCGCTTGCGGTCGGACCCCGGTCTTCCTGCCCGGCGTGTCTGACCAGGAATTCCGTTCTGACCGCAGCGGGTGTAGTGTCCCCGCATCATCGCTGCTTTCTCCGTCTTTGTGCTCTGGACTCTGTTAAAATGTTCTCCGTGTTTGTGTATTCATTCAGACTGTCTCTTCTGGCTGTCCTCTAACTGGCCACAAGGTGAATATTAATGAGGAGCCGCATTAGGATGACATCACACGCACGCACACACACACAGACACACACACCTACCTTACCTGTGCCTATTATATAAAACACAATATAATACCATATGTCAGTTATAGTTATTTATGTAGGGAATGCTGGAATACCTATATAGCTTATATTGTTCACTGTAAAATGTAATGTAAAAATTTTTTTTTAATGCAGGGACTATTCAATTATATTTAAAAAACACACTGGAATGTAGATTATTATAATATAGGTATACATTATCTCCTCTTTGTCGCTGCTATAGCTTCTAATTAGGCCTTATTGATTAAATCAGCTCCCTGACCTACCCAGAGATTTGCCCCCAAACATTCCTTGGTTTCCCTGGAGATTCTCTGAATCTCCACGGTAACATGAGAATACCTGTGATTTGTGGTATAGGCCAATCTCAATTCCTGCATGTGATCTACACTGACAAAAAATATAACTAAAAGGAAAATAAACATGTACTGTATGTCTCAAGATATTTGTAATTCATTTACTTACAAATATTTTTGTAATTATTATTAAACTGAACAATATAGTATAATAGTATTGATGTTGTTGTTGAAAAATCTATTATTGCCTATTTATAACCTGACATGCTGTACATAATGTTAGACCTTTAAATGTAACTGTATTTTTCTACAAATGGGGTCATGAGGCCACATCCACACTGTCCACATGTGAAAGGATTTCAGTCGGAGTGCTTTGCTTATACGTCATTTTTAATGACAAGAACCATACATGAAATGGAACATTAAAATAATATCACGATTATCATAAGCCCCATCGTTTATCTTGTAAGTTGCCGATTACATTTACCACATTCTGTCCATTCACTTGCTATCAGTTTACTGCAGATAGTTTAAAAATATATATATTTTAGCCACATGCATATGGATGACCTGAAGACTATCAATAAATATCAGTTTACAAAATTTCTAAATCAATTACAAAATTAAAGCCTGATGCTGCACACATGGAAACACGATAAGGCATTAGGAGGTAGGCAAAGAAAGTGCTTACAGTAGACTGCAGAGATCAGTCTCTAGAGCAAAACATTATTCTCTTTAAAAAAATACACCTTTCCCCATTATGCTAACATAAGCATTTCCGCCATCCGTCATTCCTGAGCCCATATTGAATTGCTATTACCCATTCTATTGATGTCCTGCCCTAATTAGGCGGTGCGTCGAGGCCTCGGTGGGGAGATGGCCATTAGAAAAAGGTCTGCACTCTGGCATATGCTCACAAAATGACTGAGTCAGTGACTGCTACACTGCAGCTTACATCAGCCGCTGAAATGTCCTCACATTACGTTATGAAGCAAATGATGTCAGCCCCCATCTTAAATAATACATTGCTGCTATATGACATTCCGCAGAGCCTTTTAACCCGTAATTTCAAGAATCAAGAAACAGGATATTTCCCACAGTATTCAACTGCTGCTACGGGAAGCGATAACAGTGTCCTGTGCTGTACATACGTATTCATACTGTACATGAACATAGAATAATTCAGTAAACTTTCTGCTGGCAGGGTTAGATTATGAGGTTGCAGATTTGATTTTAGAGCACATTTCTCTGCGACTGAAGCCTGTTTATGAGGATGGGAAGCCAGGGTAGATCCTGGAACACTGGAGCACTTTACTGGCCCAATGATGATTCAGCGTTGTGACCTAACACCAGATCAATGGATCCCATCGACCGTAAACCATAATGATTTTAACACAGTCAAGATACAAACTCATTATTTCTGAATAAAAGGCATCTGTGCAACATAATTATATGTTATTCATGAAATAATGTGCTTCAATAATGCCTTTTCACTGTATAAAAACAAAAAGGGAAACATGTTGTGTCTTTTGAGTTCATTACCAATGACAAAGAGTTTGGCATTGTGCCTATAATGAAGGTCAAGCATATGAGATAATATATTCTGGGATAATATTTATCATCCCATAATATTTATTATTTCAAAACACAACTAAATTCAAACTTGAATGGAGATTCTCCATACAAAACTGAATTTAGCCCATTGTAGAAGTGCACTTAATAATCCCACCGTACCGATATAGACCTGTTGGCTGTGGGTGTTTCTGTTCCAAACACAACGTTACTCTTCTCCCAGCGAGGGACCAAGCCCGGGCAAGTACAGCAAAGTCCCATGTACAAACCCAGGAGAATTAACATTTGCCTACCTAATCCATCTTAATCCCGGATTTCAAGGGATGTGATTGTTTTTCTTCTAGCGCGGCAGAACGCCTCGATGGACATGCAAGTCCTGCACATTAACTGCAAAAATCTGCACGGGGCACTTAAAGGCACAAATACGCCCTGCGTTTGTGCGTTGTGTCCACAGGTTCTGCCTCTCAGTCGCAGGCAAGCATTCAGCAGTGTCCTGGACTGCTCACTTTCAACATCTGCTGCAATTCTGGCAGAGCTGATTCACAACCGCAGTCCCATGACAACATGGCAGTGTTTCTCCACTTACAGAACCCAGAGCCTGCCATCATGTCCCAACCACAAAGATCACAGTTACACTTTAGTTATGTGCACTAGTTCATAGGTTATGAACTAGGTTATTGTAAAGCAGATAATGCAATGTTAATATCATTAGGAATCTTTTGCCAGTAGTCCCCAGCTTTATACCAGACTGATCCGACACCAAACTTAAAATCACTACCACTTCGCAAAGCATACTTTGGTTCATGAGTACATTTGTAGACTAGAGAGCAAATGTTATGCCAAAGCCTATTAGATATACTTCCATCTTTCTATCAAAAATGCTAAAACCGCAAGGTGTGTGTATGTATGTGTGTGTGTGTGTGTGTGTGTGTGTGTGTATGTGTGTGAGAGCTTTAAAGGATGGAAGGGTACAGTAATGCAAATTAATTTGGTATGCTTTGTTCATTATTTTAAGTGCTCTCTTGAGAATGAAATTATGCACGTCTTTATTATAACTAAGCCTTTAAAAGAAGTCAGTAAATTAATTTTAATAGCATTACAATCATCAAAAAAGCTGTGACCAATTTGACTACATCTTACATATATGTAAACATATTGCGTGGGGGTATTGTGCTAAAATATGTTCCATTTCAGTTAATTTGCTGCCTCCATTCAGAGAGGAAATTCATCTTAATGTTTTATTGCAGTATCCTATTTGTCAGCAGTGCCTGGCCAACCATATCGCTTTTAATGGAATTTAATGGGATATATGCATATTACTATGGGCTCAGTATACACATTTATGTTTCACTACAGGTCAGTGTCCTCAGATTAGTGAAGCTGGAGCTCACTATGCATATGTCATGTAATGAGTCTTTAGTGTGATGCCATTTATGTTTAATACAGAGTGCATTACAATGCAAATACAAGTGCAAAGGTCAGGGGTCAAAGTGCAATAATTCCCCAGAGGGGCAAGTATAGACCCAGGAGAGAAAGGAAGGACAAGAGCCGACATGATTGACATCTTGTCAACTGCCCTACTGAACATTGAACCAAGGCTGTGTCCGAAACTGCTTACTTTCTACTGCTACATATGTAAATTGAGTACACTGGAAAAGTAAAAGTAGGAGAAAGGTTTATCTATATCTACTGTTGATTATATGTGTATTTCCAGGGTTACACTAATACACTCAGCAAACCCCCAGAAATAGAGAACATTTTGCCTACTTAACTTACTCATCCTCTATACTCTGCATTCTGGAGCACTTCACATATTCATATAAGTAGGCAGTACTAGTAGATAGTACATATTGAGGACACCATAGTTTGCAGCCTGTTCTGGACGCATCAAGAACAAAACGCCGATAAGCCCTGGAATGCACAGCGGCAAAGAACGACAGGCTCTAAAACAAGTTGCACCTCATTAGGTATTAGCGCTAGGGGCATGTCCCAATACTCATTACCCCAAAAAATGTATCCCCCTTTCCTCCATGCATCTCTTTCTATCCGGATATATTATTCATTATTAACCTTTTTTTTTTATACAGGGTAGGCTGCTCTTTTGCAGCAACCCCCCCCCCCCCCCCAATGCCATACTAATGCCAACCACATGAAATAAGGAAAGAATGAATAGCAATATAATTACAAAAAAAACAAAACAATGTATAATATGAATGCCCCTCCGATGTACATTAATGAATAAATGCCTCCAGCATTTTAAGAAAAAAAACTACATTTATTTTTGTTCCTTCCCTTTCCCTTTATTATTTACAATCCTTTCTTTTCTATCGAGCAGCAAATGACAAAAAGGACTTTGTGGATAGGAGGAGGGTAGAGCTAAACTAAAATAAAACACTCAAACCTGCAGGGCTAGACAATCATTTGGGCAAGTAGTGTAAAGTCTAGATCTACTAGTCTACTAGGTGTGTTTGAAATGGAAGACCTTGAAAATATCAGGGCTTTGCAATTTTTACAACTTATCCTCCATAACTCTGAAAACCAAAGCAACAAAAATCTCAACCAAACAGACGTAAAAAAGAATAACAATGAAAAAAGAAAAGCACAGTTCCAAATTGAAATTAAGCTGCTGACATGAAGAGCATTGCATGAGAGTAGGATCAGGAAATTAAACCAGATTCTCCATTTCCTGTCTCTTTTAATGCCAACAAGAAGGGTGTCTTCACGCTCTCATTGGACAAGGGAAAATGCACCACAGCTGCTCTCAATCACCAACTAACTGCCAGTCTCCAAGACACTGATCAACAGCTGATCTAAATAGCCCTGTAATCAAGAGTAGAGTCAAAGGGATCTCGAATTGAGTTACGAAATCGAGATTACAAAATCAAGGATAAATACACAACAAATGCACTATAAGAAAGATATAGAGGTGCTGGAAACAGTTCAGAGAAGGGCAACCAGATTCCATGTATAAAAGTTGCCATTAACTTATGTTATGCTATGTTATGTTATGTTATTTTACTCAGACTAAGATGAAACTGAGCATTGACTATTCTAAATCAAAAATTCAAAATAATGGGCCAGTTTCATAGACACAGATCAAGCCAAGTCCTAGACTAAATTACATTTTAAATGGAGATTTTACATACAGAACTGAATTTAGTCCAGAACTAAGATTAATCTTTATCTGTGAAATCGGCCCTATATCTATTGAAATCAACTTTTCATCTGCAAGATGAGCACTTTCTGTACAGCATGTAAAAGATTACTGCCACAAAAATCAAATCAAACATTTTGGCTTTAAGAGGTAAGCAATAACTTCACGCAGGTCAACTGAGCTTAAAGTGTCAACAAAATGACAAAGAGAAATTAAGTCAATGGGCTTCAGTGGGTGACAGGATTGAAAATCCAAAAGTATTTAGTTTACTCTAATCCTAATCTTTGCAATCCATTTATCTGGTTATTGTTTCAAACATAGCTGATGTATGGTCTCCCTTTCCACAAAACAGCGAACAGCAGCTATCTTTCAGGAAATCAGTAAATATAAAATCTAGGTATTCTGAATAAATACATACCTTTTTTAAGAGTATTTACACATAAATAAAAACAGTGATAATGACAGTTAATAACTATTAATCGCTGCCATCAAACTTCCCAATTTGGCTTTAATTTAAATCATATACCATATTTGCTTCATTACTTCCCAAGTTCTTCTCCCACCCTGAACATTTCTTTAACTACGAGATGAGTACAGTTAAAGATTGTTAAAAATCACAATTTAAAAACGACTTATTATTCCAGGAACTAGACTGCAGACACCCCATTGCGATGTAGATGGGAGGTAAAGCGTTGGCTTTTAAAGTGATTTCTTTGTTTTAGAAATACATGATGGACATCAACGGTACAAGTGCTGTTGCTTGTGTTTTACCTTAAACTGCTGAATGTTATCCATATTTTTAATGTGCAATAATGACCTATAAAAACATAGGACCAGAGATAAGCTAACTACTTTAACATTGTTTCAATTTCATTCCCAAGATGACATATAGTTTGTTGGGAATTTCAAGTTCTCCTTTTTCCTCCTTGCCATATGAAGGTTTTCACTTTTTTTTTTTATCGCTCAAGTTCACTCAAGTGCTGTACAGTATTCACAGACTTGCCCTATATATAGAATATATGCCTCAACTTTTCTCAAAAAATATTCACTGAAGTGGTATTTGATGTTGTGCTCAAAATTGGCAGCGGTGTATTCTCCCTGCTGAGCAGATTTCAGGACTGAGATTCATAGAGAAGCAGAGAAGCAGCGACTCAGAAATAGTAACAAAGAGGGAGATAGAAGTCACCTATTTTTGCAGTTTTTTCAACGTATCAAGGGGATAGCCAAGGCTCTCTTAAATTCAAATGAAGTGCTGCATCCGACGATACCGCACATTACTTTCTGATGCTCGCCAGTTTTAAAACGAGCTCTGCATTTTTAGTAGTCTGATACTTTACACCTGTGTCGCGTGCTCCTCGTCATTGTAAACTCATGGAATGTGAGAAGCCTTACATCTTCAGATAATCAGAATACTGAACAAATAGTTCCAGCTTTGCTTCTGTGCGGAGTTACGTTAGTGCCTAAATGTTGAAAATACATCAAACTCACAAATATGCAATATTTAAAATTCAATCCATTCATATAGAGATCGATTCCCAAGTAGAAAGAATTCCCTAATATAGACTACAATTCACAAATTATATACCATGTATATATATATACAGCATATTAAATCATTTGTAAATATAAAGTAAGTCGGGATTTGCACCTTGTGGCAAGCTGTTGAGTGGAGGTTTTGTTCAATACAACTTCAAACGTTCTTCCTACTGCATCAGCCCTGTGTCTTCACTGCCACAACTGTAAGATACATACAAAGACCACTGCACATGTGGCTGTACCAGCACATATTCTACACTGATTGTTTTGGTTTTGGTGGTCAGGTCAATGCCCACTCTATCAACATCATCCCCTCACTGCATGTAGGGTTTAAATGATGGAGAGCTGATTTCTCTCAGATTAAATCAACGTTCCCCTATAGGCAGCCAAAATGACACTTCTGAGACATCATTGATCTTTTTCAGTAACAGAATGAAAACCAGCAGGCAATTTATTATTTTATCAGCGATAATCATCAGCAGCACGATGATGGTTTGTTTATTTAGCACAACCACAGGCATATTTTTAAACAAGCTATATAATGTTATCATTGCAATTATTATTATTATTATTATTATTATTATTATTATTATTATTATTATTATTACTGTTGTTCTGTTTGTGGTCGTTGTTACTGTTGTTGTTGTTGTTGTTGTTGTTGTTACTGAACTGCAAAGATTATATCATTTTTGATGCTTACGTCAAGGTATCACGTAGGTCCAAGTTATCAGTGATGACACGAGCCACCCGAGACAACTATTACAATAAGCCGTCCAGTGTATTAAATCATCCCGTTACTGCTGCATGTGTGGTAAATGTTAGCACAGAACCCAAACTGGACCATTACATCATTCTATGAAGAAAGGACGACCGCCTCCTCGATCTCATTGGAGCAGCCACGTGGCCTAACAATATTATTGGTTAATGACAATGTATCTGGCGGATGTAAGAGGCGTGTACTTCAGGGCGCGTACGGTCCTTCAAATACAGTGAAAGGCAGAAGGAGACAGGCTATTATGCGCCGATGCGAGGAAGATGTTTGAGGCGATTGTACAGCAAACACATGCGGAGTGAAAGAGCATAAATTAGCTTTTAAATAGCACAATCCGTTTAATTTCAAAAACTGTTCCAGTAAGAGAACGTTACGTCCATTTTTGCAACATTGTTTTCAGGGATACATTGAAAATTACAGTGAGTGCAACGTAAGTGCATCTTCTCAACTGGACTCCGCCTGGTATTGCTAGAGGTAAGGGCGTTACTTTACGCGGCTCACTGATTCCAGTTCTTGCAGACCCCTTTCATCTTAGTATATTTAAAGTTAGATTTTTAAGACAGCTACAAGTTCACCGCATTTTTATTTACCGGCTGGCATGGTGGGTACGATCTCTGTCCAAATCCGTGTGTGTGTAGGGTGGAGGGGTGGGGGTGTAGATGTGGGTATGATGATGTGTGCCCGGGCCGGGCATAAGGTTAATGTGCTGGCACAAGTTTAGAGGATTTTGTATTTTTGGTATTTTTTACTTTTGTTGGATGAATACGCTATTTACAAAATTCAGTGATAACAGTCCTCCAAATTCAAGTTATACCGAACTGATATATAAAATCACCATCCAAATCTTCTTTTTCAAATATATAGCCAAATTATATATTTAGGTAGTAGATTAAATTGTGGAAGACAGCAGTCTTCCAGATGATAGCAATTTAAGTCATTTCCCAACTGAAATGCGGGAATTTGCATTTTACAAACTGAAGAAATGTACTTAGGCATGCAGTACATAACAGCATCTTACAAATATTTAGAAGGGGAATAAATGGTTGATAATATACTGCATGTTCGTGTCCCCAAAACTTTTTTGTTACAACAGTTCTTCTGTTGTTATTTTATCTTTGGTAACATTAACAAATGCATGCTTCCAAATTGAAGAAGAAAAAAAAAATCATGAATTATTTATAACCTTTATTATATTTTATTCATATCTAACTACATAGAGCTGTCTGATCTCATTGTGTATGAATCTGCCGGAACACCTGCTCAGGATTCATTTTTTAATTAATAAAAAAAAAAAGAAATATATATATAATTCAATGGCATTTTTCAAAGTGGCTGAGATAACCAAGTTTATCTATTTTTTGCTACTTCATACATGGCTTGGTCTATCCTTCACACTTCTGTAACATGGCAACATATTGCTTTGCTGTGTGCTGACGGTAGTAGCATGTAAACAGATGGGGTTCTTTTTTAGTGAAATGCGCCCACTCACTTGGAACGCTGAATGCATTCAACCTTATAGCTCATAACACACTTGTGAATTGTTTATTGAAATGACTTGCATTGGAAAAACAGACTGCTTACTGCAAGTGGCACTACAACTTCTAATTGTTTTTGTGCATAATTTGGTTTTGGCTTTGAAGTGGAAGTATATGTTTTAAATAGCATCATTGCCGTAGATGCACAAATTGTTGTTTTATAGCTGAGTATTTGTTCATAAATATAAATAATATAATAAGTGCCATATTCCATAGTATTTGGAAAAGTAAATTGACGGCAGACACAGCACAAAAATGTGTTTACAGTACGCCCGACCACACCTCTACATAGACCCCAGTAATCAGCTTTTCCTCCTCATTTTTCCATTACCGTTACCTTCAGCGATACAACTTTCACCCAAACAGAAGATCAATAAAGCTGATTTGTTTCCTACCGTCTTGAGACTACAGTAGAAGTAGCACTGTGAAACAGTTCTACACAGAGCACCGAGACACAGAGCACCAAGTAGCACACAGAGCACTGAGACACAGAGCACCAAGTAGCACACAGAGCACCGAGACACTGAGCACCAAGTGAGCACACAGAGCACTGAGACACAGAGCACCAAGTAGCACACAGAGCACCGAGACACTGAGCACCAAGTGAGCACACAGAGCACTGAGACACAGAGCACCGAGTGAGCACACAGAGCACTGAGACACAGAGCACCAAGTAGCACACAGAGCACTGAGACACAGCACCAAGTGAGCACACAGAGCACTGAGACACAGAGCACCGTGTGAGCACACAGAGCACTGAGACACAGAGCACCGAGTGAGCACACAGAGCACTGAGAGACAGAGCACCGAGTGAGCACACAGAGCACTGAGACACAGAGCACCAAGTGAGCACACAGAGCACTGAGAGACAGAGCACCAAGTGAGCACACAGAGCACTGAGACACAGAGCACCGTGTGAGCACACAGAGCACTGAGACACAGAGCACCGAGTGAGCACACAGAGCACTGAGACACAGAGCACCGAGTGAGCACACAGAGCACTGAGACTCAGAGCACCGAGTGAGCACACAGAGCACTGAGCACACAGAGCACTGAGCACACAGAGCACTGAGTGAGCACACAGAGCACTGAGAAACAGAGCACTGAGTGAGCACACAGCACCGTGTGGCAACTCAGAGGCACTTTGAGGTGTTTCCTCAGCTTCACCACCATAGAGTCACTGCACGGACTCTGCCTCTCTTAACCGGCATCTTTTATCTAGCCTACACTCGCACGGATCAGTCTTTCAGTGCCAGAACAGGGAGAGCACAAGCAGGGCACGGTCGGTACGTATTGTACAGTGTATTTAAATGCAGCCAATAACTGTGGATTGTGCATTTCTGTGTTGTGCTCAGGAAGTGACAATGCCACAGCTTCTCAGTAAGGTCAAGGGTCAAAGCAGTCGGGATGTGAACCTCAGGCTTCACCGCAACAGGATACGATTTCCATTCTTCGAGCAACGGCTCGATATCTGGCAATATCACAAATTGTGCTACGACCCACTCCAAAAGGATCAAATATAGTAAGAAATGTATATGATCCAGCTAACACAATCCTGCTACAATGTACACATAGAACCAAAATGAGGTGCAAAAGCGTATTGACGTCATCTTTCACAGCAGGAAAAATGGCACTAGCATGAGCATGATGATGAGGTCAAGTTGGAAAGATAAACGTAATGATGTTGGCAGTGTTGCTAGTGAGAATACTGAATTTATACAACATGCAAAAATTGATCCATATCATTATGAATCATAGCAAAATATTTATTTAAAGGCTAGAATAAATAAATATTTAGCTATGATTCATAATGATATGGATACGTTTTTGCATGTTGTATTAACTCCATTGGATTATTCCCTTTTGAATGGATACATCCATGCAGATCAATGTATGGGTACACGCAGGGGACCAGGGATTGACATCCCCCTGGTAGCCCCCAAAGTCCAGTGGTTACCACAGGTATTGCAGTTTATTAAGAGTCTGGCGCAAAAAAGCAATGTTACCCTTTGAAGTCCATCAAAAATGATGAATTTATTCTGGTGAAATTAGACTATTTTGGAAAATACTGTTAAATTCTGAATTTTCTTCAGGCTGAACTAATTACTCACCAGGGACCAATTCTTTTCTGAGCTGCGCAGAAGAAGATTATTTTAATTCCTGTTCATCCCTTCAAATTTAGGTACCCAGTGCACATACTCCGGTGCCAAAAAAGGCCCATAGTCAAACATGACATCCTCCATGAACAGGCTTCATGCACCACTGAGGAGCTCCCATAGGGATCCACTGAAGTTCTTGGGTATATATATCTCCATGGTTACACCCCTACAAAATAGGTGTGGCTGGGAAGTGTAGTTTGAGTATGAGAGCCTTTATGAAGGTCTCACTGTAGTACTGATTGGGCAGTCAGTGGGACAGGAGACTGAGGTAGGCTCAAGTAGGGTGAGGACATTCACAAATCAAATCAGACCTGTGGCACAGAAATAAACATAGACCTGACCCAAAAGGGACCCAATGACTCCCAGACTCCCAATGCATCAAAATAAACCAAAATAACCTGCTGCACTTTCTACACGTGTGTTGTGGTCATGATCTAATATTGCAATATTGTTTTGACAAGTTTATCTAATATTGCCATATTGTTTTCGCAAGTTTAAGTTAAACTGAATTATAAACGAAATGGTACGGAATATAAAAATGCATCAATATTGATAACAGGTCAAGTTCTCCATTCTCTTTGTGAGGAGTCAGTTAGCCGATGCTCATCACTTGCTGATTTATGAATTTATCATTTGGGGCCCAAAAGGCAGGCGTACATATCCAATTCCCTGCCTAATTTGGAATTATCAATTATCTGCACCTGCGTTAATTCACAAACCCCACTGCCAATTCTTGAGAGAGCAGACATCCTCTGAGACGCGTGGTGTCGCCAGCTGCTTTTTTCACATAACAGTCTTCTGCCAGGCTGGCGCAGAGCGGAGTCAGAGGAAGACCTTTCGCATGCGGCTTTAACATGCAGTCCACGGCTGCCCTATCGACCAGTGGTGTTTGCCAGATCCCCATCCCATATTCCCAATACTCTGGGTGACACAACTGCCAATTCTGCCTAACTCTATGGAGCTGCAGTACCGACTGCAGTCAGCCTTGGCACGGTGTAGATTTGACTCAAGACACTTGAGCTCTCGCCCAACAGTGATTGGTTGATTGCCGTGTGCATAACCTTCCCTTCTGAGCGTGAGAGTACAGGCTGCTCCATGATTGGCCACAAATATTTGCATTAACAAGCTGGTGTGCAGGTCTAACTAATAAAGTGCTCACTGCGTGTATATTAAAGAGAAATATTTTCAGTTGACTAACACATTTTTAAAATTAATTCTAGTTGATGCATATTTTTTATATTATCAATAATGGGCTGAATCTTCAGATAGGTTGCATCTGAAGATCAATCTTGATTGACAATGATTAATTTATCTAGGATTTAATCTGTCTCTAGGGTTCAGTTATGCTGACACATCGTCTGATGAAGGTCACCAGATCGAAATGCTAGTAGCTTATGAATAAAAAAGTACTTTGTGTGAAGCAATGTTTATGAACCAACTGTAATTATTAGTCTTTAGTCATATTTCTTTACATGTCTATCAATAACCCCACCAAGCGTGTCATTTTAGTTTTATTTTTGCATTGCTTTGACATTAACTATTCAGTTTTTTAAAAAAGATTTAGTTTTTTCTTTTTTGGGGATTGGGGTATCATGGTTGCTGACAGCACTGCAGTCATATCAATGACACTTTCTCTTTACCTTTGAAGAAGGGTCAATTAAATTCACATGTCAGTTATTTGTAAACATTTACTTATTAAATAATACACATTTTCGGATTTCGGATTTCAGGTTCAATCACAGTCAGTTTCACGTCTGGAATACATAAATGGTAATTATATTATTTTTTATTAGTGATTAAATTAACATTTGAACATTTTAATATACTTTGACCTGAATCAGAAATAATTATATAAAGGATCTCCCTACACCTAAACACGGATATTGGAGAGCGGTTATATTTCTAGTCTTCCTTTTCCATTTTGTTCTGCCATTGTGTTATTCCTCTCTTCTCACTGTATTTATGCATAATCTCACTATATTCATGCATGATTTGAATTTTCAACGACCTTTTGATTCCCATATTCTCGTACGCTGGGCTGACACAAAGGAAATGTCTGCAAACAGCACCACTGCTGTGTTGATTAAGACGCATATGAAGCCTTTATAGCAAACAGTATATCCACTAACCCCACCTATATGATCTCAATCTGATATTAAAACTCCCATAATTAGAGAAATCTTGGTGAATCATCATGCTATACTATATGATAATAGCGTGGCTTGTGACCAGAAAGCCTTGCGTACATTATGGACTAATAATAGTAATAATAATGTCTTGCATTATTACAGTATGTCGCCCTTTTCTCACAATCAAAGCACTTTGCAGTAATGAGGGGGAAACTCTCTTCAACCACCGTCGATGTGTAGCACCCACCTGGGTGATGCTTGCCGGCAGCCATTTTGTGCCAGAATGCTCGCCACACATCAGCTGAGGTGGAGAGGGAGAGAAAGATTTTTAGCCAATTAAACTGGGGATGATTAGGCGGCAGGTTGAATTTATCCAAGACACCAGGGAGCCCTACTCTTCGCACTACAGTAGTGTCATGGGATCTTTAATGACCACAGTGAGTCAGGACCTCGGTTTAACATCTCTTCCAAAAGACATGCTATCCCCCCCCCCCCGCACCACCACAATTCCCTTGAGGTTCTTTATTTTGATTGTTCCGGCCAAACCCCCAGCTGAATAAATTGATTCCTGATTTAATTCTCCCTTGTGTGTGTCTCCGAAGCAACAGATAATCCTCTACAACGCAATTCAAGTGCAGAATGAACTGAAATACAAATTCTGTCCAGAAAATATCGCCCTGTAAACTCTCCACTAGAGTTTTATCACATGCAGCCATGTACCATATATAGAATTATTTCTGATGTGTAAATTAATCTTAATCAAAGCCACTGGGTGTATTTCTGGCAAAGTAAACGACAGGATTCTGCTTTGGATTTTTAGCACTGAATCCAACAGCATTGCCAGAAGTATTCACAACCACTGGGCCTGCATTGCACTAGGTGGGCCTGAGCTATCCTAGACGGACATTCACAATTGGGTGTAATGGTTCAACCAAACCAATCAATAGGTGGGCCAGGCTACGATTGACGCTTTTTGATACTTTTTAAATTTCCACAGCTTAAAATGCTGGGAATGTGGCTATTTGAACTGTCCAGTGTACATGCTCAAGGTGACGAGGCAAAAATATTGCAGGAATTCACATTATTCCCAGTGGCAATAAGAAAAATACCTGACATATGTGGAGTGAACTGAGCTGCTGGCACAATGTGCTGTTATGAGTCAGCCAGAAACAGCCTGCTCTTTCATGTACGAGTCATCTCTTTGTTATTTAAGCCAGCAACGAAATAAAAAAGAAACGCTGCCATCGCTTTGCATAACGTACAGAATAATTTGCTTGAGGATCAGATTTTTTGTTTTAATTTGCCGAGCTAATAAGTGAACTTGAGAGATTTTATCATTCAAAGCGAGGGGATTCTGTGGGAGGAGAGGGCGTTGGAGCTTTTTATGTCCCAGAGCGAATGCACACGAGAGAACTCTGAGGCATGTCCTTGAGAGAGAATCATTCCCCCGCAGTGATGCATTTTAATCCATCTATCTATATCTATCTACAATATCTATCTATCTATCTATCTATCTATCTACATAACGGAGAGGCCTAGGACTTCGGGCCATGGGTCCATCGCTCTCAGTATAAGGTAACTGCACTAAACAAAACAATATTGATAATAGTATTGTCTGCACCGTTTGTTTCCCATTACAGTGATGAGTCAGTTATATATGCAGCACAGTGCACACTGCATACAGTAGAAGAAGATTACCACACTAATAGATAGGCCTCTTATAGCACAATCAGGGCATTAAAGCCAATATCTCACTTTAATTAACGCATCTCACATTCAGCTCTTTGTTATATTACAACAAGTTGTGCCCTGGCAAAAAATAAAACAACAACAGGAAATCACTTATTTGGCTACACAGTGCTTGAATCACTATAATAAGATCAGTCTACAGTATATAAATGTTTCTCCCTATAACCTTCAGAAGTAATTCTTAATTACCGTTATTAGTGCTTAATGATAGAGATGCTAAGGTACTATGCGTCTCATACTGAACACTTGTTATTTACATTAATACAAGATGCAAAGCACAATACAGTTTTTCTCAATGGCTTTGGCCCAATCCCGCAACATTTTTAATGCTATGTTAATGCTTAACTGTAGGAGCATTTGCCAAAATATTTCATTTATAATTTTACATTGTTTGAAATGAAGACAGTCAAACGGTTCGATATATTGTCATTAAGACAATTAAACCTGAAAGATTTTTTTCTGCAGTACAATATTTCACATTGAAATATGTAAAAGATGTAAGAGACTGGACAACAGTATTACTTGTTGAGAATCAATTTTATTGATACTGTGACACAGTGCACTACAGTAAACAGAAACCACAACAATGCAGGGGAATCGGTTGGAAATCACCTATACATCACAGTTCATGTTTTCTTTATGTACTTCAAACGTGCATTTACTGCAAACTGAAATAGCATGAATAATTACAGTATTGCACAATTGAGCACCTGTTTTCTCTTGGGAATGTATGATTGATGACACTGCAGACTGCCCCACATTAGGTTGCACTTTTCGTCCAGGCTCCGCCATTGTAAGACCATGGTTGATTACATGGTCAACAACAGTGGCCCCCACTGACAACCATGTGCCTTTGTCCTCTTCTGCCTCTTCCTCTGTTTTGTGGTCTTCTCCTAACCATACTGCCATGCATCTTTACTCCTCTTCCTCTTGGATAAGCAGGTACCCCTGTTCAATGTCTGAACAGGTTCCTCCATGCTCAGTGTAGTTCCACCTGTGCCTTACACAGTAATTTTGATCTCAGGTGTTGAAACTAACCTTAAAAATTCACGATTCAACCATGACAAACAGTTTTTTGTTTTTACCATGTCACTAAAATGAGTGAATATTTACTTGATATATTATGATGGTTGGATAGACCATTTGTGATATGATGACATACACAAAGAGTAGTTGCACAGATGTGTTTGAAAGTAAAACTATTTAACAGAAAAACAACATAATCTATTCTGATCAGCAAGACTTATGCTACTGATAATTAGCCCAATTGTACATTATCATTTGCAAAAATGTGCTTCATATTTACAATTTGCAGAAAGCAATGAGAAATGGTGTTCTGTTGTGAACAAGTGATGTTATGGCGTGGAGGTTTTCCACATATTATTTTGAGAACTTTAATTGTCATTCGACAACTGAGATTGAGAAAAACTGTTTCATAACAAACATTTGCAGTAGAAGAGTCATAGAAGAGGATATTTTGCATGTTTACACACAGTACTTACTGTAGAGCGTAGACTTGGAGAAGAAAAGTACTCTCACTCTTTATTTCCTTTATTTCCTGACTCCACATTCCTCTTCCATTCAACGGTGTGCTTCTTTACAAGCCTGTCCTAGCATAAAGCTAACAAGCTCAGGTTCTTCCCATTTTCATGCGTGTATCAACTATGTACAGTAGACATAGAAAGGTTATCATCTTGCTCAAGCGAATGCTAATTGAAAATATTTTATTATTTGATTTATATACTTTTTTAGGTTTAAATACTTGGACCTCTGGATTGGAAGATTTGCGTGTTTCTCAGTTGGTGAGAAACGCACAAATCATCTTTTATAATCATAATTATAATCTTTTATGATTATGATTTTTTTTTTAAATCTGAAATGTCTACCCTACGATATCTGGAATAAGTGCTTAGACAAAAGCAATAATAATTATCACAACAATATGTTATTATTATTATTATTATTATTATTATTGAAACACTGATGATATTGGTTAATAGCACAATAATTTGGTTTGAAAGGCATTTATTTTAAATATGTTTCAATAACTTCGAGGCATTTCAATTTGCATTTAAAGGAAAGGCACAATAAATGTTTTCAGAAATGTTAAATCAAGTGTTTGTCTTAATTCCATTTTAAATATGGCTTTGTTCTACCAGTCAAACGTGTTGTATTAAATGCTCAAATAACAAAGAAGCCAAGATACTTCTGAGTTTGCAGACAGTGATGGTAAACATGATGATTGTCTTGCAGAGTTAATAGCATAAGTCATAATAATTTATTTTTCATTCCCCATGGTCAGGTCCGGCTGAGGCTCTGGATGTTTTTTGTTCAGTCTGATTGCAATCTCCCCTCAGCACCGACCCCCCCTCCACCACCCTGGTCCCCGATTTTCCGCATGATAGTGCCCCCCCGGCCCCCTCACAAGGGCTAGCCCTCTGATCTAACGCAAAGCTGGAAGGGCCCCTGGTCTTGATGAGGGTTTTATTTTAACTCTGTCTAATGTGCCCAGTGAAAGTCGTAAAAGGTATGAGTGGTGTGAGTGACTGGTTTGGGCTCAGGGCTTCTGGATAATTTGGAGAGGGAATTTTCAAATATTCCAGGAGGGAGTAATCCAATGTGAGATAACATCAGGGTTTTTTTTTTATTATTACTAGCTGGAAAACTAAAATGTGACACTTTCGATTTTGGAGCTGGAAATGTATGGGGGCAATTGCTAGGAGCAAGAAATATTGAACTTGAACACGTCATAGGAAATATATGTTAAATCATTAGCTCTGCAGGTTTATAGTCAAATAAGGGTGTGTATGCAGAAACCGTCGATCCAAGGACAGTGCCTTGATGGACACCCATTAAGAGAATTGCTAGAGAGAGAAACATTTCAAGCAGCATGTTTGGTGGGAAATGTAGACGGAAATATAATTTTTGGGGGGTGCCTGAGAGCCAGTACTGGAAGAGGGGGTCAGAGAACTCATGTAATCAGTGGAGTAATTACATGATTCAGAAAGAGAGAGATAACGCTTCTGGTATTGGTTAAGAATATAAATCTCTGCGCAATATCCACCTTGGAAGCCAAACTACAGAGGAGTTAGGAAATCATTTTATAAAAAAGGAAAGCAGCTTCTATCTATCAACACAGAATTCTAAAGAGAGTATCCCGCCTGACAATGGGGGGGGGGGGGGGGGGGGGGTCCAAAAGGTGTTGACAAACTGTAAAACTCCTGGAGCAAAGCACTCTCTCAGGCCAATTAACAGACACTTCGTGTTCCATCCTAAAAGGCAGGAATAAAAATTAAAAACCTGCCTGCAGCTTGCTTAATAATTAATTAAGCGGCCATGAATTTTTTATCGACTTCAATACGGGTTGCGAATGCAGGGAAGTGCGATGCAGATGTTAAGCCATTGAGGACTTGGGGAAGAGAACATGCTCTAACAAGTACAGTAGGATGGGTATGAACACCCTCACGCCTTCAAAGCCATCTTATAGTAAAATGAAATAACGATGTGTTGCTACGTAGGCATTTCAAGGCTAATGTCATATCTTCTATTGTTATGCACTGGTATACATTTGAAGCTGAACTACAAAACCGCTGTGAGCATTTGATTGGTCTGATCAGTTGGTTCGCACAATGGTCATCCATCAATTTCCTAAACCTCTTACTTGTGGTTAGGGTCATTGGGGGGTGAGTTGGGGGCTTGAGCCTATCCCAGCATACACTGGGTGGAAGGCAGGAATATGCCCTGGACAGGCCACCAATCAATCACAGGGCCCACACACCATTCAGTCACACATTCATACCCCAAGGACAATGTAGACTGTCCGTGACGCACTAATGGTGGTATGGACTGTGGGAGGAAAGCAAACCCACAGCAAACCAATGTGGATATGGGGAGAACATGCAAACTCCACAAAGAAACTCGGTGCCTTCTTCCTGTGAGGCAACAGCGTGACTCACTGTGCCACTGTGCTGTCCACGCTGTTCATTCATCAGCGTATTCCTTCACCTACCGTTGAATTCTAAACACGCAAATTCTAAATCAGTGTTCTGCTCCATTGTTTTCATTTACCAGTACTGATTGTCACATCAGCATTAGAAGGTTCAGTTAAGAATGTCCTAATTGCATATTTGTGATCTTAAACCTTAAAGGGTTAAGCAACACTGCATGTGATATCACTTGGTGAAGTTTCCTCAGTGTCGCTAAACCTTTTGTACCTGCACAACAACAGGCATTTTCAATTGAGTGTGAATAACAAAATCTTGTTTAATAATTGAAAAAAAACACTGAGTGCTTTGCAGTTTATAGCCTTTAAATTGGTTTATGGGTTTTAGGATATAAAGGGCGCATAATAAAAACAATGTGAATGCCAATGTCTGAATAAATTAAATAATGCTTAGAATCGCTTTAAGGTTCTGAATAGCAACAGAACTTTTCTGAGGTAGTTTGAACATCTGGCTGTGTAATCTCTTGCAAATTAAAACACAAACTCCACAGAGTGCTTCTCCTTGCCAGGGGAGTGGACTGGCTTAACTCCTTATTAAAGAAATTCACCCAACAGCTGTCAAGGCACTCCATGCTGTATTTCATGTGTGTGACGGCTTTTTGCCGGTTGCTCTTATCGTGTACTAATTTGATTTTTGAGAGCTCATCTGCATACTATTTAACACTTTAACGTGTGAGGTCATACTGTTCGTAACTTAACATTCTACAGCTGATGTAACAGTGCTTTTCATTGGTAACTGAAAGCAATGGAGTTATAGAATACTGACACAGAATTCCTAAAGAAACACTCCAAAAAACAGCTCTTCAAAATGTCCTTCTTTCTTTTGAACTATATCAGTTTTACCCAACCTGTTAGACCGGCTGAATTGTCACCACTGAAACAGTAGATTAAGTGAGTATACTGGAGGACAACAGCAGATGTTAATGTTAGTAATGCTCTTGGAAGCTTTGTTTGGTCTGACTCAGTGTGTAAACAAGGATGAGTTTTGCTATATTTGTGTGCATACACATGCTGGTGCCTTATGCTATGCAGAAAATGTAATAATGAATGGGAAATTATGGCATTATTTCTGTTGTTTGTGTTACAATTGCAGTAGGGTTGAGTACCAAAACCCAGTAGCGCAATGGCACCAGTTCCCATACATCTGATACCTACTGGACCAAATCGAAATGCAGATTTTTCTGCCACAGGCTTTCACTAGCAAACGTTATACACTCGCTCTGCCAACTCAGGGTGACAGCAGGAACCATTAGCAAGATAGGTAGACATAAACAAGTCAAAGTCAAAATGCCAAAAGCAAAACTGTATAAATTACATGGATAAAGTTCAAAATATAAACCCCGTTCCGCAATTCACGATCCTTCAGGGTCGTTTTCCACCCTCCCTTTACCTGAGAGTCAGGTGGAAAGCCAGTCTGAACAATGAGAAGCAGAAATTGTTCAGCGAATCGGAGGAAACAAAACCAGGGCCGGATTTGGATGCGAGGGCCGAATTTGAGGATCCCTGATTCATTTGAGGATCTCTATAGATCTAGTTACAGTATTCATACTGTAAGCATGTTCAATGACCAAACGCCGCCAAGGCGTTGTGTTGCGGTGCTGAAAGCATACAGCTGTTTGTCCTGTAAGGTGGCCGAGGGTGAAACAGTACTGCTTGTAGCTGAGTTGTGATGATTCGGGGAGAGGAAGTGTGCAGTCTCAGGCTGTGAACTCTTTGAAGGCTGCACTCAAAGGCAGAAATAGACAGCACCATCAACACCATGCCCCGGGAGAGGCAGGGAGAGGCAGAAATAGAAACCGCAGCGGAGCTCTGCTCGTACATGCTAAAACAAATGCACGCTCGGTAATGCCTTTGATTGTGGAAGAGAGGGAGAGAGGGAGAGAGAGACAGAGAGGGAGAGAGAGTGAGTGAGAGGGAGGGAGAGAGAGAGCGCAGAGTGACAAAGACAAAAAAGGAAAGAGGAGTGAAAGATCTTTGTTGATGTTGTGAGAATTGGGACCATCGGTTGCTAGGGTTACTGAACACGGTGACACACGAGGATTAGGGTGTGTCACTGGGGCTGGTGGGGGAGCCTAAACCTGCCAATCAAAAGAAGGATCTATGAAATGCTTGGCAAAAAAAAAAACAAGCTCCCTCCAAGAGCCAAAAGTCTGCCCGTGTGGATTGACTTACACTTGTGAATGTGGCTCCTCAGTCGTGCGGTGGATTAAGTGTTGACGCTGTACTCGCTGGGCTGAGGCAGCTCTACGAGAAGCCAAGCTGGCAGTTAGATGTTTGGTAACACACGCGGTCACAGACGTGCACAGTGAGGAGGTAGGAGGGCACCGTCCCGTGCGGAGAGTCAGCGCTGGATTGAGAGCCGCAGAGTGGGCCCTCGTCAGGCTGTGACAGAGGAGGCTGACCTTGGCGGAGATTTGTCATGTGCAGACAGAACTCTACCTGGCAGCAGCACGCACGGAGGTGGAGGCGAGTATTCTCTCCTGGCTCGGGCCTTTCTGGGAATCTCATTTTCCAGGGCACTCTCGCTGTCAAGCCGTCACAAAAAAACAGCATTCCCCGGTGGCCCGGTGGCAGGAAATGGAGACAAAGACATTCGAGACAGCATAAGGCTATGTCTGTTTTTACATAGTGCTCTGGATAATTTGGAACAAAGAGAGGGGTCGATGATTACTGTTTACTTGGTGAGGAGGTGAACCACGTGGCTATTTAGATAGATAAATGTAAGGATTTTGACACAGTTTTTATCTGGAAGGGATGCTACAGTTAAACTTTAACCAGTCAAATAGTGCAGAGTTAGAATTCCTTGGATTTGCGAGGCTACATGTACAGCATATGCATGTATTTTATGCAGTGGTTGCCAGTAGTGATCAGCCAATCAGGGACTTGGGTTGGGTTGAGGATCAACAACACTTATCTGGACAGAACTTACATGCTTGCCTGTATGCACGTACAGTTCACATGGTTCCAATCCAGCCTGAACCAACAAATTGGTACTTAAGGCCAAATCTCTATATACCACTTTATTGATTAATTTCCATGGGGATAAAAGGAAAGCAATGAATTGCCACAATGAAAAACACTTAAGGGTTTAGTTTATTGTGAGACATTTAAGCCTTCACATTTTAATATGTGACTGCCGTACATTATAAACCAATATTGATTATTGTAGCTAATTATAGCGAATAATTTTCAACTATTGCACAAGCAAAATGAGCACCTTCTACAGCCAAGGTTGTATGGCCAGCAGTGTCTCCCCTGGTCAGATTAAATTATACGTATATGTTCATATCCGCAAGTTCCTAACAATACCTCCGGGAAGCAGATGCAGCATCGCTTAATTTACAATGTTTATTGCAAACATTTTTTTCCGCTAGGCCTGTTCTAATCCCTGAAGATATCTCTGCCTCTCCAACACATCAGCGAGTAGTGCTAGGTTCTGTAGCCCATGTCATCGCAAACCATATACTTAAGATAATTGATGCAAGTGTGTCTTTAAGTGGAACTCACCAAGTCCTTTTAGCCACTCTATTTTCCGTTCTGATCTTGGACATGGTTTCATGGTTGTTCCATCAGTGCTTTTAGCCTTGATGTGCATTCTTATGATAACGATCTTGCACATGGTTTCATGGTTGTTACCACGGCGCTTTCAGTCTCAGAATACATTGTAGCCTCTCTCAGCCATTCTCTATGTGGTGAAAGTATGTAAATAGTACAATATATGTATTCATTTTGTCAATATTTTTGGAACAACAAAGTCAGAAACAAGGTAATGCTCTTTGGCTTTCCTTTGCAGGGCCCTAAAGAGTATGCCACGAGGGTCTCATCTGGCCTGGACTGAGTGCTTCTGATTTCAATATCCGTGATGAGAAGAGACGTTTGCCATCCATTATTTTCGTAATGGAGAAGTGCTCTCCAGCGCTTGAAGCTCAGATGGCAGAATTATTTATAGCCAACAGAATTCAGAGGAATATTGTAGTATATTTCATCAGAGAGAAAGATAATAAACACATTGATTATTTTCATTATAGGTGGTTATAATATAATTATTGAATGACAAATGTTCATATCAAAACTGACAGAATATTTTAAGACACAGATCATTTGAGGCCCAAAGGATGAGAACTAAAACATAGGAATTAAGAGTAAATGTGAAGTGATTTACAATTTGACAGCTACATTTGATTTTATACGCAAATATTACTTTATATATGTAAAAATACCCATGTATGCATGACAGAACATACAAATGCACCTATAGATATCCAGATGGCCATTCATTTTGCTTGTAAGCAAGCAAATCATTTGGATGGAATTATATTGGATCCAGAAAAAAATCTTATTATATTACAATCTTTTATTGATTACATTGTTTAGTATAATAGTAAGATACTCTAGAAAACACAGACACAGCCAGTGATATGATATTTTAGTAATGTATTTATACGCTGTAGAATTCTACTGGGTGCGGGGGTTGGGGGTTGAAGAGTCAAGCTCCTTACATTGTTTGTGCTGCAGTGTTTTGCATATATTGGAATCTATGATGAGTTCATGCTAGGTATACAGAGCCCTATGTAATACTTTGGAAAGACATAAGGAAAGTTCAGATGAAGATTTTATTTTCCTAAGGGTGGTATCAGTGCCTGAAATATTTATTTGCCGGAGGAATTTTATTTCTTCAAAAAAGATTTATTGAATATAGTATCTCTTCATATTTAAATATTTAATAGAGTTTCTCTTCATATTCCCCCCTCTCACGCACACAGAAAAATCACATGCGAATTAAGATTTTCACATGTGACTTAACATGTGAAAAGAAAATGTCAAATGTGAACTGGTGATTGGCTTTTTTCAAATGAAAATGGAAATAGGTCACATTGAGTCATTTTCATCTTCACATTTTAACATATTACTGACTTGTTAAAACAACCACCACGATTTTAACATGTGAAGACAAGTGACTTGAAATAGCATAGGTTACCCTTTTCCACTCTGATTTTATCATTCACGTTTGTATTTTTCACGTTTGGTATTCACACATGGCTTTTGAACATGTGGTTTTTGAATATGTGTTTTTTTTGTAAGGGTATGCATATGTGTGCCTATGTGTTCATGCATTGTATACTTACGTTTACATTTTTAAGTAGAATAATGCTACATGGAGTATTTCTTTTTGTGTGTGCCCGAGACTCTTTTTTCTGGTTCTATTTTGGTCACCTCTTGTGATTTCCGTGTGTAAATTATTCAGCTGGTTTTGTCTGCGCCGGTCCGGGGCGGCTGCATTCTCCCTGTGATCCAGAAGCACTTCCCGCGGTTCCGGCTGAGCGGTCCGGCGCGTGAGCGCAGGGGCGCGGGCGGCCCCGGAGGACGGCTCTGCGCCGGCTGCCTGAGGCCAGTCCCCGCTGCTTCCTCTCAGGTTGCCATGGCATCGCGGCAAGGTGGCCCCATTTCCTGCCGCGGCGCGGGCCTGCAGGGGTGGCGTCCTGAGCGTGCCCCCTGCGCTCTAATGGGATCAGACAGGCGTGGTGGGGACTGTCACACTTTCCGGGCTGGCTGGCTGGCTGCGGCCTGGGCACAGCGCGGAGCAGGGCAGGGCCGGCTCGGAGAGAGAGGGGGAGGGGGGAGGAGGGAGGGGGGAGGACTTGGCGTGAGATTCATCACGCTGCTGCGGGAACGCTCTCGCTTCCTGAGCGCGCCGCGAGGCAGGGCAGGTGCCGCCGCAGCCCCGTCCGCGCGCGTTCTGCAGGCGCGTAGCGCGTCGCGCCCACGCCCCGCGTCGCCCCTTCCGCTGCTCCTCCCGCTGCTCCGCCGCTGCTCTCGGGGGACTCAATTTGTGTGCGCGGGGCTTGAAAGGAAGCGAGTAATTATTCCCATCTTTGTGTTCCTTTTCATTCCTCTCCTTTCTGGAGCCGGTGGTGTCAGAGCCTGTGCGCCCGTGTACCCGCTTTGTTCATCACAGGATTTGTCATGTGAGCGCTTTTCCGAGAGCTGTGCGGATTAAATTCCAGGAGGGCTCCTGAGACGACGTTCCCGCACAATGATTCTGCAGTCTTCCGTACAGTGTGTGCTGTGCCATGTTACATATTAGGCATAGCCTAAATCTGTGCACAAGGAGGAGGACAATATTTGGGCCCGGTTCATTTAGATGGGGAGAACAAGATTGATGGGAGGGGGTGGTCATAATTACACAGCCCTATCCCTGAAATGTCCTGTAAAGGTTTGAGCTCACATCTCTTATAGGAGGGCACGTTTTGTTTGCAGCCCAGTTTGAATATGGTAAGACATGGCAGCTCACAGGCTGGAGTGTAACCAGGACCTAAGAAAGGTCAAGAGACTGGGGGCTGATGGGGGGCGGGGGCAAGGGGTCAGGTTGAGGTTTTCTCTTTTTTCACCTTTCATTTAGTCCGTTAATTGAGGATGCATTTTGGGGTGTATATGCTGTTTATATACCTCTAAAATAAGCTTAAATGTGAGGAAATAAAAGAGCATTCATTCCCCTCCTAACCCAATGTTCTTACTAAAGAAATTTAAATACAGGCCATTGGTATGCTCAATGGTACAGTAGTTATGGCCCTGCACACAGGCTACTTTAATAGCTATTGCTTAATTAATTAGTTTCATTATATTGATAAATCTGACTTCCTGTGCTGCAAAACTTTCAAAGATATTCTCCAACTCTGCAGAGAGTGTGTGCCAGCCAATTGGTACTGGTGTTTGGTGGCTCAAAGAATTACAGGATATTGCATCATAGTGGCTGTGTCCTTGGGTCCTTAAAAAGGATGTACACACTTAAGAAGGCGCCATGCCAAAATGCACAAAGCCTCTTTGCAGTGATGTAACTTTGAATGAATGCAGTGAAACTTGGCATTATAAATGAGAGCGGAGGCTAAGGCCGTTGGCTGCGACAACCGGAGCTCTAATCTCACATCTTTGATGGCTCAGACTCTTTTCTTGCTGAACATGTTTTATCTTTCGATGAATAATTTTCAGAAATTGTCGGTAGAAACATTGTCATGTGCAGAAGCACACCGCATACTCTTTGTACTCAAAAGGATTATTCCTTCTTTTCCGTAGCATCCACCTGTAAAGTGTCCATTAGACTCCAAATATGTTGAGGTTGTCTGATTGTACTTGCTGCTGTTTCTTCCTTCAGTCCATCTCCGTGTCTGTGACTTACTGGTGTGCTGGTGAATCAGCTGAATGACTGACATAGTTCTGCAAGGCCAGCTATTGAGGATGACTCAGTACCCAGCCAGAGCTTTTATCGTTAGCAATGGATTTATTGATTGAAACAGATTTCAGTTGGTCTTGTTGGGATACAAATTGAGAGGCTAAAGTTTCCAAACAAAGGGTAGTATAAGATAAACACAGCGTCTTGTACTCTGGACAGGGCGCTTGCCAATCGTTAGGGGCAGGAGGATCCCGCATAAAACTCGACCAACACATAAATTCTTTGTCAGTAAATTAGCGAAAGACTCGCTCAGCATTCCGCTCTCTCTTCATTAACGGGATTGCCTCATCCGGCTGCTCCAGAGAAACAAAAACAGAACCCAGCTGTAGGGCGACAATTTAGCCCACTGGTGATTCACTGTGCGGCAATGCCTATTAACTGTCACGAACCCCCCACTGTCTTTCCACACCCACCCCGCAGAGCCAGGCTCATTAGCCGGCGTCTGCCGCGAGCGAAGCGAAGGGAGCGTCCTGGCATCACAGGAAATAAAGGGCGAGCTGCGCCGGAGATGCGCGCGGGAAGATGTAGATCAATTAAATTACATTAATTAACAGGGACCAAGGAAATGGCTGCAGTTTACATTTTGCTGATTGCCATGTAAAACTCCCTTTGTTAACCTCGCCCTGTCTTGGGGGGAGTCTTAAATGTTGTAATTCCTGGCCTATAACTGAACAGAAGTGTCTTATGAAGTCTCGGGCCGAGGCGGGGAGACGGTTCGCTGTCTTTTCACAGTACTTTTAGTGCTTCTGAGATTTATCGCGCCACAAAAGCTCTGCATCATTTTTATGGCTTGGGTTTTCTTACGGCTGTTTGTGCTTTACAGTCATGGCCCTCTGGTGTTTTATACACAGCGTATGTCCAATAGCAACTGATTTTCCTCTGTGGCAGTAATTCATGGGAGCATTAAGCTTGATATCACAGCAGCCATTATTCACCCCCCCATTCATCTTCTGAGAAGTTTTCCCATTGCGCCGGACCAGAGATTCTTTCATCCTGTCAGTGCTTTTATTTCTGCGTATAATAAGCAGAGCTCACTTTGCGCGAAACAATGAACAAATATTTACACTTTTGTATTTGTTAGAGTAGTGTGGACAATGTATGAATGCGCATCAATAAAAAGGTAATTAGTAAAAAGAGATACATTTTTTAAAAACACCCACAATCGATATGCCAAGGCCCTTGTGTTAATAGCCCATAGCTTTTAAATGTTGCCGTGACAATTTTAACTGCATTATGAAGTGCAGCGAAACAAAAATGACAAAAAAATATATACACTCAGTGAGCACTTTATTAGGTATTTATTAGACTTATTTTTTATTTCCTGCTGTAGCCTATCCACTTAGAGTTATGATGCGTTGTGTGTTCAGAGATGATCTTCTGCATCCCACTTTTGTAATGTGTGGTTATTTGCGTTACTGTCAGCTTTGACCATTCTGGCCATTCTCCTCTGACTTCTCTCATTAACAAAGGCGTTTCTGTCTGCAGAACTGCTACTTTAGATTTTTTGCACCATTCTCTGCAAACTCTAGAGACTACTTTGCGTGAAAATCCCAGGAGATCAGCAGTTTCTGAGATACTCAAACCACCCTGCCACAATCATTCCACGGTCAAAGTCACTTAGACCACATTTTTTCTCTATTCTGATGGTTGATGTGAACATTAACTGAAGCCCCTGACCCGTATCTGCACGATTGTATGCATTGCATTGCTTGGCTGAATAGATAATTTCATGAATAAGTAGGTGAAATACAGTAAAAATGTTCCTAATAAAGTGCTCGGGGAGTGTATATATAGACCCTACTTTTGACTATAAAAGGAATAATGACTTCTTTCCTCCTGTATGTTAAATTATTAATGTTTGGATTCATTTGAAATAGGGGGAAATGAGATCATGTAATATGTATGTGAATATCAGTTGCTGGTTAATAATCAATTCTGCGGTGTACTAATGATGTCTCCTTTTCTCCCGCAGAACTGGTGCAGGAAACGCTGTGATCCAGCCTGTAGTACATCCTTCAGCGTTCAGCGGTCTACTCTTCAGCTCGGTCACTGCACAACCGTGAAGCCATGGCGAGGACTGTCTTTTGTGCCCTCTTATTGGCGCTATCTCACAGCTCATTGGCCAGCTCCTACTGCCCTGCACAGTGTGTGTGTGAAACCCGGCCGTGGTACACTCCGCAGTCTGTGTACCATCAGGCCAAGACCGTGGACTGCAACGAGCTACATCTGAGCAGGGTACCATCAAACATCTCAGGTGACACTCAGGTGCTGCTTCTTCAGAGTAATAACATCTCCCATGTTACTGGAGAGCTTCAGCGACTTGTCAACCTCACTGAACTGGACCTCTCCCAGAACCATTTCACACAGATCCAGGACATTGGACTCAATAATGTCACTCAGCTCATCACCCTCTACTTAGAGGAGAACCAGGTCAAGGATCTGCCAGATTTCTGCTTGAAGGACCTAGCCAGCTTGGAGGAGCTGTACATCAACCACAACCAGATCTCTTCCATCGGTCCCAAAGCATTCTCAGGCTTAGGTAGCCTCTTGAGGCTTCATCTTAACTCCAACAAGCTGGTGGCCATAGACAGTCATTGGTTTGAATCCCTCCCCAACCTGGAGATCCTGATGATTGGGGAGAACCCCATTTTGGGCTTGCAGGATATGAACTTCCATCCCCTGTCTAAGTTGCATAGCCTGGTGTTGGCTGGCATGGGGCTCACAGATGTGCCCCCGGGGGCATTTCAGGGACTTGACTACCTTGAGAGCCTCTCCTTCTTTGACAACAGACTGACGTCAGTGCCCAAGGATGCCCTTCAGGTTCTGCCTAACCTCAAGTTCTTGGATCTCAACAAGAACCCCATTAGTCGAGTACAGGAGGGAGACTTCCAGGACTTCCCCCACTTGGAGGAACTAAGTCTGAACAACATGGACGAGCTGGTGGCTGTGGAGAGGGGGGCTTTCGCCAACCTCCCAGAAATGGCCAAGCTGGAAATCCGCAGCAACCCTCACCTGTCCTACATTGACCGTGCTGCATTCACGGATGTGAATGCCCTGCGCACCTTACTGGTCAGCAACAACGCCCTCAGCCTCCTCCCACGCGAACTCTTCGCCTCCTTCCCCGGCCTCGAAGAGCTCAGCCTGCATAGCAACCCGCTCAGGTGCGACTGCCTCTCCACCTGGTGGCCAGTGTTGGGGAACCTGTCCACCCTGAGGCTCCTGGAGTGCCAGACCACCCTCTGTGCCTTCCCGCCCCACTTGACCGGCCGCCCGCTCCAGGAGGTTGTCGCCACGAGCTGGAACTTCGCCAGCAACAGCTGCCTTCCCCTTATCTCCCTCCACACTTTCCCGCCGAATCTCAATGTCACCGCTGGAGAACCCCTGACTCTGCACTGCTGGGCTGGGGCAGACCCCGCCCCGCAGTTCTACTGGGTGACGCCAACCGGGGACAAGGTGACCTCTGAGGCCATCTCTCTGGCCATGAACGATGGTAGTGGAGGAAAGAAGCACAGGCTGCAAGACCAAGGAGCCTTGGAGATCCTCCATGTGGGACCAGAGGATGCCGGTCTCTACACGTGCGTGGCGTGGAATGTGGACGGCGCGGACACGCGTAGTGTCACCGTTCACGTGGAGAAGAGTGACTGGCGTGGCGGTGGGCGTGCCGCCGGGGAAAGCTCTGGAAACTCTACAGGGGCGCTGGTGGTTCTGGCCAAAATCATCCACTCCCAGTCCGTGGTGCTAGAGTGGAAGATCTTCCCTTCCGTGTCCTCCATCCATGAGGCCAGTCAGCCCAAGTGGGCCAGTGCCGTCATGAAGATCGACAACCCTCAGATCAGCTACACGGCCAACGTGCCCGTCGACGTCCAGGAGTACAACCTTACGCACCTTCTGCCCTCCACTGAGTACCAGGTCTGCCTGACAATGTCCGCCTCGGAGCACCAGGTCCAGCGATCCTGCATCAACGTGACCACGAAGGAAGCCAGCTTTGCGGTGGAGATGGTGGCACAGCCAACCAACGTGGCTCTGGCCGCCGTCATGGGCTCCATGTTTGCCATCTGCATAATGGCCCTGCTGGTCTTCTACATGGGCCGTCGCATGAAGCAGAAGTCCTGCCACCACTCTCTGAAGAAGTACATGCAGCACGCCACCTCCATCCCTTTAAACGAGCTTTACCCCCCTCTTATCAACCTCTGGGAGAGCGAGACGGAGAAGGAGAAAGAAGGCCCGGTCGATCCCCAGAACTCACAGATCGACACCTCAAAGACATACATGTGGTAGTTTGAAGTAAACTTTTGTTGGAACAAAAAAAAAAAAAAAAAAAAAAAACTTTAACAATCTGACTGGTTTTTGCTCTCATTTCACATATAATCACAGAACAAATTCATGGTGAAAGTTTGATGTATTTTTAAAAGTGTTAATTTCACATTCTTTCTGCCAGGCTCACACTTTAACACCTAGAATAAATATAAATGTTTGTGGTTTTAGGAAGTGACATGCAGCGACAGAATAGTCTGAGCCTTGGGCAATTAAGCTGCTCCAATGTCAAGCTGTTTATGACAAACATCAAATTATATTGCTTATATCATTTAAACAATTCTAATTAATGCAGGCTAGAGAAGTTTCAAATACTTCAATACACAACCATGTCTGATCATTCCGATCTCCTGGTGTCCATACATGGAGAGGGTATATGGAATGTGTATGTGTATCCTGAGCTCAAATTCCAGCTCATCCAGTTGCCCTCCAAACCTCCCAAACCCCTCCAACTTGGTTGGAATGGGATGTTCTTTTCATGTTTCCATGCTTTCCTTTCCTCCTGGATGTAAATCAGTGGTTAATTTGAGTGCCAAAATTTGCTCATATGACCTTTGCTCAAAGCTTTTTAATTTTGCTTTTCTTCTTGAGACTTCCTTTTGAAGTAACTTTGTGATACAGTAGTGTATAATTAATTTTGTATCTTTATTTATTTATCTGTTTATCCAATTTATCTTATCTTTATTTATTTCTTGATCTAATGTGTCTATTTATTGCACTGATGCACATACCTGTGAATATTTATAGGTAATTAGGTAGCAAAAATAAACATTGTGCAACTATTAACATAGCAAACAATGTATCTATACAATATCTCAGACAGATAATAATTTATGAGCTATAGCAATCAATATAAAATTAGACCATGGTCAGCAGAACCATTGTCCAACATAGTGACAGATCAGTTGGGGTTCCCAGGTACCAAGGTTCTGAAGAGGTGAGTATGGGTTCAGAGTTATTGTTATACAACCCTGATTCTGATTCTTGTTCTTATTCTGAACTGCCTAAGGAACATTGTATGGCCATTTTTAATGAATTTGGCCTGTATTTACTTCTGATAGCCGGTGGAGTCCACTCACCTGCAGGGGCCAACCTGGGAGATCAAACTGGGAGTGATGGAGTGGGCAGTCATATGTATGTTCAGTCTTCTCTCTCGGCCATTCATTACACGTAACCCTTACCTGCTTATCCGTGATTGGATTTGACTTGAAGTCTGACAAATTTAATGTTTGCCAATTCTGACCATAGATCTAAGACTGAGAAACCTTAAATAGGTTTAGGGCCAGACATGTTTATGTTTTTACTGGGGTCCTGCCAAATATCTGTGGAAATGATTCTGTATATGGGTTATTAGAGTTAGAGAATGTAGTGACCCAAATTATCAATTGTTTCTATAGATACTCTACCTTTTCCCGAATACATGGTGAGATTTGTCATTTTTCTATTACCAAAAAAAGAGAAATATCTATTACAAAATAAAAACAGTTGAAGTGCTGTTGAGTGAGACAGTTGTGGTGTACTTGTTTGCACATATTATTCATAGTAATACTAAACCTAGTCGCTGCCAGTTGTGTAGACATATGTCAAGGGAGTGTTGTATCTTTAAATTAAGATGGTAGTTTGTACACTAACCTCAGTCAAAACAGTCCAGTGCTTGACTGCTACACAGTGCTTGACTGCTACACAGTCACGATGTGTGTCGTAAGAGGTAAATTCTTGTAATAAGCCATGGATTTGTTTAGAGTGACTCTTGATGTCAGAATGTATTCATTTGTCTTCAGATAGATCAGTTACAAACTGAAGATTTATGTCACTCTGAATGTCCTGTTAGCACATAAGTGTATGTGGTGGAGGATTTCTATTTTTTTTTTATAAACTACGCATGCATTCACTGACAATATTGAGCCAGTTTCTCTGGCGGAATAGCAACACCTAAAAATGCCTGTTGTAATAATAATCATAATAGTACTTTTTCTAAGCTGCATAAATATTGTCTTATAATAACAAATATGGCTGTACAGAGCCACAGCAATGTATATTTAAAACAACTCCTGTAACAGTTTCATTTACTGGTGATGTGTACGTGTATGCTTTTGGAGAAGCTTAAAAGAAAGAATACAAGAAAATATGAATGCTTTGGGTTACATTACTATGACTGAAATGCACAATAGTAAGAGCAGAATCACAGCAGAGAGTTTGCATTCAGTCTTTTTTCTTACTTCATTTTTACATTACAATGCCCAAAATATTTACTGGTCCAGCATGACTTTGTGGACACAGCCAAGGAAAACATATTCATGTTAACTTTAGAGTAATAATGTATATGTATGTTGAATGTGTAAATACTCCAAATTTCTTTATTTAAATGATTTTAGCACATTGTAATAGAGGTATTAACTGTATAAAAATGTTGTGAGATCAAAATACTCCCCCTAGTGGAAAATGATGAAATGACAAATTTACATTGTTCTGTATGGATTCCATTTAACAGTGAATAGCAGGGTATTTTTTATAAAGTTTAAGACATATTGCTGTATTTTAATTAAATGAATGACCAATCATACAAAATCCTGTAAAGATATGTGTCTCTGTAGTATATATTTTATATAGAAAATAAATCAGTTGAAAATAACTTGAATTGTTGCCGTACGGAACATGTAACTTATTTCAAAATGGTAATAAACACACATACTAGGATCCATTGTTGTTGTTGTTGTTTTTTTGTAAATTAATTTGTTCATTTATGTGGTTGTGGTGTTTATAGTGTTATCTCAGGAGAAAAATACAAAGGCTAAATGTAATATAACCTGGAATTGATAGGGCTGCCTCGCAAAAATATATTATCATTATCTAATTACCTTGCCTAGGAATCAGGTCTGAAAAGGGGGTAATTAGATATTCCTCCTTCCAGTATTGTGATGGCCTTTACCTTGGACAACAAGGTAAGTGAATCCAAAGTATGTTAACAGAAATTGCACGCAAAATAAGTGATTTCTTGTCATAGTGGACCAAAGTGAACACAGAAGAGATGTGGATTTTACTGGCTGTGGTCACGCAGTTGTGTCTGTGCCAAAAATTGAAATGTCTTTATGACAACTGCAACTCTGCAATGCCATCCTGGCTGACCTCCCTGACACTGAGGTGCACCCAGATAACTGCCCCTGGTCTGATTTACAACCTCCCAAAATATGCCCCTTCTCTGGCCACTCAAATCAAATTTACAAGGCTTGCTGCTCGCCTGTCAGACTGCTATGGGGGCTGCCCTTTCATAACATAAAAAGATCTTCAGACCCAACACAGCCAATAACTTCATTCAGCAACCTTGAGACATTTAGAAATCCCACCCGGATCCACTTATTCCTGGTCAGGGTCACGGGGGGTGTTGGAGCCTATCTCAGCGTGCACTGGGTGATAGGCAGGAATAACCCTGGACAGATAGCCAGTCTATTGCAGGGCACACGGAACCATTCATTTACACTTGTACCTAGGGGCAATTTAGACTGTCCAGACAGCCTAACCCAGGGATGTCCAATCTTATCCAGAAAGGGTGGTGTGTGTGCAGGTTGTTGTTTTAGCACAGGACTAAGACAGCTGATTCTACTCATCAAGGTCTTGATTAAAGACCACGATTAGTTCATTAGTATAATCAGGTGTGTTACTGCTGGGTTAAAACAAAAACCTGTACCCACACCGGCCCTTTTAGAATAAGATTGGACACTACTGGCCTAACCTAACTGTGGGAAGACAGGACTATGGGAGGAAACTGGAATACCCGCAGGAAACCCCACAGGGAACATGCTAAGAACACAGGGAGAGCTTATACAAACTCCACACAATAAGAAAGGCCCCAGGCAGGGTTTGAACCAAGGACCTTCTTCTACCCACTGCCACCCCCAGCCTCTAATGTGAAGTATACTGTATATTTGATGTGATGAACGGTATTTTCTTACAGTGCAATACTATTCCATACAAAATATATAACAATATAAATAATTTGGAATGAGTTATATCTCCTGACCAATAGCCTACATTAACTGGGGTATACCTATTTTGTGATCAGAACACAACACAAACTGAAGAAATGTGTTCCCAGGGAATGCCACCATTGTCCTTGTGACAAGACTTATTAAATTCCTGTGAAATTTTTCAAATATATATAACTTTTTTTTGTTATATATAGGAATGAGTATGTAATGCATTTTCTTACCCACATATGCAAAATACACTCAGTGAGCACTTTATTAAGTAGACATGTACACCAGCTTGTTAATGCAAATATTTTATCAGCCAATCATTTGGCAGCAACTAAATGCATAAAAACATGCATATGTGGTGAATAGGTTCAGTTGTTTTTCAGACCATAATGGGGAAGAATGGGGAAGAAATGTGATCTAAGTGATTTTGACCATGGCATGATTGTTGGAGCCAGGCAGGGTGGTTTGAGTATCTCAAAAACTGCTGATCTCCTGGGATTTTCACACGCAACAGTCTAGAGTTTGCAGAGAATGGTGCAAAAACAAAAAAACATCCAATGTGCAGCAGTTCTGTTGGCAGAAACCCGTTGTTACTGAGATAGGCCAGAGGGGAAGAGCCAGACTGGTTGAAGCTGACAGGAAGGTAACAGTAATGCAAATAACCACGCATTACAACAGTGGTATGCAGAAGGGCATCTCTGAACACACAACGTGTAAAACCTCTAAATGGATAGGCTACAGCAGCAGAAGGCTTACTAAGTCTAAAAAATAGGTCTAATAAATACCTAATGAAGTGCTCACTGAGTGTATCTACTTAACCATTTTAATTAGCCAAGGTCCGATGTGTCATCATTAAAGTATGAAACCATTACACTCATCTTGAGAATGAAATGACATCTGGAATTTACTGACCTGACTGAATTGTAAGTTTACAAAACTGGGAAAGCAACTATGCTGAGACAGCAACCTTGTTTCAGCTTGTTTCAATGGTTTTTCACCTTTTCAAAACATAACTTAATTTAGAATTATTGTGAAAATGTTTAACATGACACATTACAAGTCCTGCAATACTCCCATAGTGTTTTCACTATGCCCCCATCCACCCCCACAACCACCACTTATCAGCGGTTGTAAACTACAAATATGTGATTCAACACAGTGGTAAACAATATGAAGTACATATTCAATATGAGAGGGAACACAAATGTGCTTTTTTTGTCTTAAATTCTGTTCACATTTATGAACAATTACAGTCAGCCTATTATATTTCTGTTTCATATACCCATATCCTGAATAATAAACACATGTTTAGCTGTCTCTATTCAGAAATAAAACACAAATATACTATATGAGATACAGTTATAAGTTATAAATTAGATGTGTTTAAGGAGATTATCCAAAGCAAATTTTAAATAAAGAGATTATTAGATTAGATTATTAGATTAGATTATCATATGGGAATTATTCAAACTTCATGAGATGGTGTCAGATTGCCTCCATGACCAGATTTCCTGTATGTACAGTATTTACAACCGTCTTAGGCACCTGTATAACATTCTGTACAGATAAGATTCTTTCAAAAATAATTCAATGAAAGGCCCTAAATAAATGTACTATACATTTTACACTACATTTTAGGAATTAGGCAGAATAGTTAAAAACTGAATCAAATCAATATTTTTTGTGACCACCCTTCGGCATTAAAACATCACTTCTCTGAGATATAGAACGTCAGGACAGCATTGGCTAAGACAATCAGCAGGGAGGTTGTTCCAAGCATGTTGGAGAACTTGCCACAGTTCTTCTGCAGACTTTGGTTGGCTCCTTGCTTCCGATCTCAGCCTTGATAAAGTTTTTATGTAAAAAGTAATCAATTGCTTACAGTAATATGTTACTTAAAAAAAAAAAAAATACACAAATGTAAAATTAAATCTTTTGGAAAATGTATATTTGGAAATCTCAAATGTGTTCTTTTATACTAACACACATAAAAGAATAAACGTATATAAAATAAAATCTAGGGTGCTTAAGACTTCTGCACAGTTCTGTATGTTTTTGGTTGCAGCCATGGTCTACCCCTGCTGTTGTTAAAGGTATCACTCTGCTCAGACACTTTGCTTAATCACTGCCCATTACGACCACGCCTCTTCTTTCACATTCCCTTGTCCTATTGGATGACTCCATTACATGACACATTACATGACATTGGCTCAGGTGGTAAGAGCAGTCATTTAGCAGTTTCTGGTTTGAAACTTGTTTCCCTGGGTGTGTCGAAGTGTCCCTGAGCAAGACACCTAATGCTCCAGATTAGCTGGTTGGTGCCTTGTATGGCAGCCAAACGCTGTTGGTGTGTGAGTCTGTGTGTATGAATGGCTGAATGAGAGGCATCAATTGTACAGCGCTTTGGACAAAGGTGCTATATAAACGCCACCCATTCAGCAGACACTCTAATCCAGGGTAACATCCACAGCCTTTTTTACACAGTATCTACAGCTGGATATACACTGGAGCAGTGCAGTTCAAGCACTCTGTTCAAAGGTACAACAGCAACGGCAATGTCCTACCTGGGAGTCAAAGCATTTTCGCCATTACACTGCTGGATCCCCATGTCCATATCTGGACATAGAGGCCCCCAACATCCATCCCCTAACAAATATTGGATTGGACATTCTCATGTAGGCCTGCAAAGCACAGAACAGAAGCACTATGCAGGGTTTACAGGACTTTTTTTTTTTTTCCAGAGGCAGCTATTCCATGTGGATTGTCAAGGGTGCGCATACCAGTTACATTCAGCCGAACAATTTAATCATTAAAATGATCATTTTAAATTAAATGTGGGTGTTGCAAAAGTTTGATAATGAAATACATTATAGTATTGTGAAAAATATTATGACCATGATTTGTTTTTTGCAAGCTTGGTATTCATAGACACAGAATTGCACCCAGGCAACATGTGCAAGCATACTTCGTATCACGTGATATCATGAGTGCCTAAACTATCTACATTTCTATTGTAAATAATTTCAAAAAGAACTTTGTAATATTATGTAGCCATAATTGCTTTACAACCCCCATTGTATTAAGTAAATGGTTAAAAATTCGTCATTATGTTTCCATTTTATTTATGCTTCTGTCTTGTATTTAATAATTGAACAATTAAATCATCGACACAAATTTTCATACGCAGCTTTTTAAATTCTGCACCTCTAACACAAAACCGTGTAGCAATTTCACAAATGTCTAGTTAGTCGAGGTAACGATGCCACAAGCCAAAAAAAAAAAAAAGCCCAAAGAAGTCACTTAATGTCCTTTCCAAAGTGACAAGGGGGTTGTTTTGTAGTTGTTCTGCTATTTGTCCACTGTCTGGATGTGCTGGCCTTGATTTAATGGCAAGGACGTAAAAACAGCCATTGGAGTTAACCGAGATGACAAATGCAGCTCCAGAAGAAAAAACGAAGAACATATTCGGTCAGTGCAAAAAGCAGCTTGGTAACGTTCTTAATTAAATTAGATATGCCGTACGTAGCTAAATACTCTTCGGATTTTGCGGCTTTTGATAAGTGTTCGGTTAGTATTATTCCACAGTCAAATAACAGCCAGGGACATTTGAAGAAATACCTAGCAAAGACCACTGGTTTAGTGGTTGCTAGGCAGAATGACGGCCCAGGGAGGGTACTGTCAGTACCGGCAAAGGGAAGTGACGTTGCCTGTCGTCAGGTCTGTGTGTTGATGTTTTGTAGAAGCTGGAAAGCCTGGAGGACGGAAAGAGAGACCGTTTGTTTTTGTTCTCCGAGCGCAGGAGCTCAGAGCGACTTGGAATATTTACTTTCGAATTTTCTCGTAATAGTTTCAAGGATAACAAACGATTTATAAAAGTTAAACAACTAAACAACACAATTAGCTAGCAACATCATTCGCTGAAAAGGAGGAATCGTCACCCCTCTGACCCCCCTCCCTAATAACAGACACAACCATGACGATTCTTCCGAAGAAGAAACCGAGCTCGACAGTCGGAGTGTCGGACCATCCAGACGAAGCAGATCGGAGGAGCGGTTCCGACCCACATCAGCATCCACACGGGGGTCGGGCAGGAACGAGGCCTCGGGCCTCTCCGCCACCCTGGCCGTACCAGGCCGCGCCACCCTCGTCAAGGGAGGACAGACGAAATGAAGCAAGCTCCCGGCCACAACAGGCCTCCCCTCCGCCTGTAGGATCGGGATCGCCTGTCGGTCCAGTGGATGGAAGTGGAAGTGGCGGTGTAGCATGTGTCGCTGGAGGACGTGGGGAACTGTCAGGTGGTGTAGGCTGCGGTGGGGGGATCGGAAGTTGTTGTTCTGGGCCCGGTCTCAGTAAAAGGCGACGGCAGGCGCCTTGCGCCGGTGGAGTGGCCGGTGGAGGGGCAGTCGGTGTAACTGGGGGAGGTGGTGGGGGTCCCAGTCCTGACACCGAGGAAGGGGCCGGTTACAACAGTGAGGACGAGTACGAGAATGCATCTAGACTGCAGTCAATGGACCCAGCAACAGTCGAACAGGTAAAGTATCGCTAACGTTGGCTCGCTATCATGAAAAAAAGCTTATGAAAACGTAGCTAACGCTAGCTGGATAGCAGGCTATCATAACTACCGCTCAGCAAACAAAAAGTTGACACTTGGCTGGCTAGCTAGCTAGCTAGCTATGTAGCAAGCTAGTTAGCCATAGGCAGCTGTCAATGAATTGCTACGAGGGTTAACCATTCTCCTTGGGTTACAGTCATTTACTGAGTCAGGCTAGCAATTTGCAACTTCCTCGTTCGAGCGTTCTCTTCTGGTATAACTTAAGTTAAGGATAGCTGGTAACATAGCTAGCTAACATTACAGTGACGACCATAATATAACCGTCACCTGGCTGTCATAAGGTAGACTGGCTAGCAGGTTATATTTGAAGAAGAAAGCATGTGATGTTCTGATTTCCTGATTGTGCACGGACTAGAGAGTGCCCCTATGACAGTTGGCATAGATGTGTTATTCCCTGACTTGATTGAATTGATTTCATACTGTAGCTGTAAACTGAAAGTTGTATTACACAGCAGATTGGGCTATTCCAGCTTTTACCATCTCGTGGCACTGGACGGTTCCTATTTGTTCTTTGCGCCTGCCTTTAGACAATGTGAACTTTCACGTCATAAACCAGATGGACTGGGTCCGATTCATCGGTTGAATTAATCATTGCTCTCAGAATTTCGAAATTACAAGCAAATGATGTGGCTCGTTCCTACATAAGCAGGGTGACTTCTCGTTTGATGTGATTCAGATGCTATGCGCAGGTTAAGTGTTGCACAATTGATTCAGATACTATGCGCAGATTAAGTGTTGCACAACTGTAGTAGTTTTATTGGGTGTCTTTTGAGCGCCCATTTTGCAAGGAGCTGTAGTTACACACTTTGATGCACCCTTAAAAATGTCTTCATGAAGTCTGCACTGCGATGATGTGTCACAAGGTTTTCAGCAGTCATAATTAAGCCAAACCGTGACCACGTGTCAAATGAATGCACATTTAAGCATTCAGCGCGAAGTGGCAGAATTAACACTGCTGTGCGCTTGTGGGTATATCAGGCAAACGTATTCACGTTCATTTTTTAAAAGGAGCGTGATCCCTTCCAATCTAAGTGTACTGTAATTTCCTAGGTTGATCTCTTTCTTCACTCTCCTTGTCACACCCACATTGCTCAGATCCCTGCTTGCTCTCCTGTAATCTGCACATCCTCCAGCTGCTAGCGCCTATCACCATAACTGCCCCCCTCTGCTCCCTTCTGGGTTATTGCAGAATTTTATAATTTGCCACTTTTCACGTTTTAATATTCTTCAGTCTGCCCACCACCCTCAGATATGCAGATATGTACCAAACCCAGGTTTTTTTTTTTTTTGTTAATTGCACCAAAAGCAGATGGAACATAATAGGTGCATAAGCTGAACTGTTTGGCTTCTGTAGGCTCCTGTAATGGAAGCAGGCCTATGCAGTGGCCCTTAGGCTCACTCCACAGAGCACTCTCAGTCAGAAGTTACCCCTGGACTGCAGGCCAACACCCAGGTCTTGCAATGTTCAGCATCTATTTTAATTTGCCACATCCTGAACTCTGTCAGCAGGCAAACTGACGTGTGTGAGACTGCCTGCATGTCCGAGCGAACCAGAAGAGTGACAGGCACTTGTGCACTGGCATCTGCAAGATATTTTAAAGTCCTTGCAAAGTGTTTTTTTCTTTTAATGTAACGACCATAAGAATTATCTTGAGAATTATCTTAAGAATTAAGCTTATAGCATTGTCTTCAGGTGCACGTAGTGTAGAGTTTGTGAAGACTGGCACACTTATTTTGTGTTAATTAAGTGAATTAATCATGCTGAGTTCAATTATCCCATGCCCTGATATAGGAGTGAAATTATTTTGGGGTGGAAGTACTTTAGCTTTGTATTTATTATTCCCCGTCATCTTGACATGGCACATATTGTAGCCTACAGGATGTTGAGAATTTAGTTCACATTCTGTAGGCATAATAACACCGGCAATGTGTAACAATTCTTGTTTCATAATGAAGTGTAATGTTTTGTTTTTAACTGTAGGAGGAATTTATGCTGAATTTCTCTTTAATGCACCACCAAAATTAACATGTCCATGACAGACAGACAAGTGCTGTGCTAAATGTGTAGACTCAGATTTGATTTCACTTTGAGAAGGGAACACTAGCAGACACTCTGAAGCTTGTGTGAGTAGCCATTCATCTTTTTTCCTCTCAGTAAGAAGTCACTAGGACAGCAAGATTGGAGTTGTTCTGCAGAGATGTTCTGCGTTCTGTAGCTGCTCTCAAAAAGTGTCCTTAATACAGAACACCAGCCGGAGAATGTAATTTCTCAGTGAGATGCAATTGTTTTTCGTAGCTACTTCTTTTTTTATACTTTCTATTCTTCTGCCATGTTTGGGGCTGCCATTTGTATTTCTAGTGTCTCCATTAATACACACTCTGTACTGTAACTGTTCCTGTTTCCACACTGCAAGCCACACACAGTACTCCAGAGAGAGAGAGAGAGAGAGCTTGGAGTGGAGGAGTGTTGGGTAAACCACTATGGTTGAGGGACAGGTATGACATCATAACCCAAGGACCCCTTTCGTAACAGAGCCAATTAGGAGCCCCTTGCAAAAAATAAATTCCCTTCATGAAGTTCAGGTTCAAATGTTGTTGGTGATAAAGGACTGCTGGCTCGATGTAGCACAAAGTGCCAGTCCGACCAGCCCAGAGCTCAATCAATCAATCAATTAATCAAACTTTAGTTATATAGTACAATTCATGCATAAGATGTATTTCAAAGTGCTTATCTTAAAATCAAGTTAAAATGTGAGACATAAAACAAAGTTTGCATGCATGCATACCATTACAGGTCTGCTGTCAACAGTAGCAGATTATTTCTGTAGGTTATAACGAGATAGAATAGATAGCCGCAACAATATAAGATGAACACAAAGTAGATAATCATCTTATTTATTTGAAATATTTTGTTTAAGTAACAGCAACTGAACTAGAAGCCAAGCTAAAAAGGTGTGGTTTGAGTTCTCTTAAAAATGTCTGTGCACTCATCTGTCCTCAGGGCCTCTGGTAGGCTGAAAGGCTGGGGTCATAGTGGCTGAAAATAGCCAGTAGCTCCTACTGCACACCCATTTTGAGAGCGCTGAATTGATGTGCCTTATCTGAGATATGGTAATGTATTACGTACGCAATGTCCTACAACACTATTTCACCCTTCATAAAGATGAACTGAGAAGGCTGGATAACAGTTAATTAAATTTGTTGAATGCTCTGAAAAGTTATATTCTTCTCTTCTGTTAGGGTTGCTCCGAGAAAATGAGTTTGGTTTGAATCATTTGTTTTTATTTTCAGAAAGATCACATCCACAAAAAGTCCTTTCAGTGTCTGTGGGGCGTGACCGACAGTACATGCACAGCGTTGTTTAGCGGTGGGCCGTGTTGAGAATGTATTCCGGCCCTTGTGGTTGACACGCCGCAGTGACAGCTAGCTACAGTCACGTCCCGCACTTCGCCCTTCATCTTCCTCGTTTTTTCCCACATTGGCCTCCGTCTGTGTTCCTGACTCAAGAAAGGGTCTCTTCTGTCCTCATTTCATTTCTGATGGGAAAAGTGGCATGCAATGCCTGTTCTGCAAAGCGTCAAATATGCTTCTTTGGCGTGTTCTGTGGCCTGGTTGGTTCGTGTAACAGAGGGCGGTGTTGTACAGTATTTGTGTCTTTGAAGGCCTTTAAGTTGGCCCTGGTGATCTGCTCAGAATTGTATCTGACCCAGGAGGCGTAATTCTGAGGCTGATGGAGTGCCCTGTACTCAAATCTTCTGAGCTCAGTCTCTCTGAATGCCATGCTGCATGGGCTATTATGAAGCGGTGTCCTCTGCATGAACCCACTGATTCGTGGGCTATTATGAAGCAGTGTCTTCTACATGAACCCACTGCTTCATGGGCTATTATGAAGCAGTGTCTTCTGCATGAACCCACTGCTTCATGGGCTATTATGAAGCAGTGTCTTCTGCATGAACCCACTGCTTCATGGGCTATTATGAAGCAGTGTCTTCTGCATGAGCCCTGTTAGATAAATAGAGTGTCCCAGTTATGGATTCCAGTGTCAACTCTGTAATAAGGTGCATTACACAGACAGGACAGTAAATGTACAGTAAATGTATAATGAACTGACACCAATCACAACTGTGTACACGTTTTATCTAGTCTGTACACAGTTGTCTACAGCTGTATTTTGTAAATAGCTTAAAATTACCTTATTGATTATATGGAAACTAAAGGAATCAGAACGTTTGCATTTAATTTTATTTTATTTATAGGACATTCCATGTGAATTGGGATACATAATTCACTTATTATTTACTTAATTCCGGGAATTTTCTCATGAAGAAACTGAGATTTGGGATATGAAAACCTTTTGCGAAAGTGCCCATTTTGGATCAGTTTTGGTCCTATAGGTATGTTAGTTCCATTGAGAGCCTGTATGTAAACTGCATGCCGTTTCAACAACACTGTTTTCTTAGCATGTTCTAAATCACCAGGATAGTAACAATGCTGTATATTTTTTTTAAACTCCAGAGCTTATGGTCCGTTTTTCCTTTCTTAGCCAAGTCCACTGTATGTGGGGTGGTGTCATATAATGCAAACAAAATGGGAGGGATGTATTTTGAAGTCTATTTCTTAATGAATCCAAATTTTTTGTTACATTTAACATCTGTTATATCCATGACATTTAGCCGGTGTAGCCACGATAGGGCCCTTAACCCCACAGTGCTCCCCGGGCACTGCACTGTGGCTGCCCACTGCTAGGATGGGTCCAATGGAGAGGACTAATTACCCCACGGGGTTCAATTATGGACATCTTCTTCATCTTCATAGGCAGTCACCTAGTGTACCAATCGTAGGGCGGGTGCAAAAATGGCTATGCCCTTTTCCCTCACCTGACTCACCACCTCCCCGCTCCCCAAAACAGGCTGTTGCTAGAAGTACTAGAGATCACGCCTAACTTTTGAGTTTGGCAACATGTGCAAAGCTAGCTATTTGTCTGTTCCTGAACATCAGCCTACCTTCAGGCTTGGCACCAGACTGACCCCTGAGCACGCAGATATGCTCATTTTCCAGTATTAACAAAAGCGTAGGTATAAAGTTGATGGCATATTGGCCAGGCTGTGCTGATCATGTCATGGCTGTATGTAGCAGCCTTCAGGAACAGCGGTCTTGTTACAGGTCTCACGGCTTGTACTACTGAATAGATCAAAGTGTTCTATTTATTATAAGTTTTTATTATGTATTATATATTATTAATTACATTAAGTTAAGCATTAATAGAATTTAAAAAGGGGCGACATTGGCTCTGGCAGTAAGAGCAGTCGTCTGGCAGTCGGAGGGTTGCCAGTTCTATCCCGCCCTGGGTTTGTCGAAGTGCCCCTGAGCAAGACATCTAACCCCCAAATGCTCCTGATGAGCTGGTTGGTGCCTTGCATGTCAGCTAATCGCAGAGTGTGTGTATGAATGGGTGAATGAGAAGCATCAATTGTACAGCGCTTTGGGTAAAGGTGCTATATAAATGCAGACCATTTACCATTTAATAAGCAGCATTAAGAAGCAATATCTTTTGTCATTGCAGTGGCAGTTTAGCGAGCCTGTAATAAAAATGTCAGTGGTCCCTCCTCTCCTGCACAGGTTTATCAGTCCATCAATCCATTTTGTATCTTTGTTTCTTGCCATTGTGGCCTTATAACGCAAATCCTGTTTTAATGAATGTTTGATTGTGTCTTAATAAGACCTCTGATATATACAAGTCATTAATTGGTAGACCTATTCTGTTTTTATAAGCCATATAATAAATAGCGATCAGTTAATTGTTATTAATCGATAAATGGGTGCCGACTCTCGATTAAAACAATTGAATGAAAGTTACATCCCTAGTTACCGCAAATGTGGCCATAAGTCCCCAAAACGGGCACTTGGGTTGTCCGTTTCTCAAAACGTATTTGTGACTCAAATTTCAAACAATCAGTATCCTTCCTCAATAGGGACTTTCTTTGTTGACAATATCAAGAGAATCGGACGCTTCAAGGGAATTTTTTTTGTCCAAATTCATGCGGAATATCATACAATCCGTTATCATCTTGGTAATTGTATTGTATGCGATTGACTTGCGCACGGTTTTATATGAAATGTAAGTGTGTATAATGGTGTTCTGTCTAAATGAAGGCTGTTGTTGCAGTGAGGAAGGTCTCTGTTCCAGGGCTGAATAACCGAGTAACCTGAGCCCCTGAGCTCTCCCAGCGCAGAGTTCCCGCAGTTCCTTCTCAAGCGCCATTTTCTTTTCCCGCAGCAGGAACACTGGTTCGAGAAGGCCCTGGGGGAGAAGAAAGGCTTTGTGATTAAGAAGATGAAAGAAGACGGAGCGTGCCTCTTCAGAGCAGTCGGTAGGTGAACTCCGCTTTCGGGGGTCAGGACTGTCACAGGGAGCGTGATTCACGCTCTGCCCTTCACACCGCTGTTAACCGCAGCGCCCTCTGCTGGCCGCCCGCAGTCAGTGCTTTACGCAGTGACCCAGGGCCGGGCTGATTTTAAGCCGATTGTACCCTGTCTGTACCGGTTACCCATGTTATCTAGGAAACGCCGTGTTCCTTTCGACCACGTCCCGGCAGCATCTTAGCCTGTTGCGCCACCGCGGCTCTTAAGCCAACTTTTACTCTTTTTTTTTTTTTTTTTTTTAAGATATTTTTTAGGCCTTTTTCAGCTTTATTGGACAGTATATAGTATAGAGAGACAGGAAGAATGGGAGCGAGAGAGAGGGGAAGACATGCGACAAATGTCGGACGGTCAGATTCGAACCACTGACGTCGCGGCTCGCAATGAGCATGCGGTCAGTGCTCTACAGGCTGCGCCACCGAGACACCCCAAGCCAACTTTTACTCTTAATTATTTAATTAGCTCAGACATATCTTGATCCGACGTGTATAAACACCAGCTACAGCTGCAGACGGCGAGTGTATTTTAAGGTGCTCCACTACTGGAAACTACACAGGAATGTACCAGTGTAGTTTACAGAGCTGTCAGGAAGCTAAAACTAAGGTAATTGGTTGAGCCTAAATTTGGACACAGGCCTCCAGGACTGGAGTTGTGCACTTCTGCTCTACTGGAATGCCCCGAAGGAAATCCCCATGTTGAGGGGATATTTAAGCTGTGTGTATACAAGGGATGACCTTCTTACCTGGTTCAGCATCCTGCCTTAGCATCCTGCCTTCACTCGGATGATATGTACATGTGATATTTTTAACTTGCTTAAATAGACCTGCTTTACGGATAGATGTTCTGCATATCAGCTGCAATATCTGCCTCTACTTTATTAGCTTTAAGCACGGCCCAGAATTCAAATGGAATCAAAAGTAATTTTTAAAGGAAACTTTCAAAAGTAATTTAATAGAAAACCAAAGTCTTGATTATGATCTAAACACACTTGAATCTTTACAGTTCGATCTGAACGTATACGTATATTTCCCCTTTGTTCGTAACTCAGTCAGCCGGTAAAGTCGGCGTATTCGCACTAGATGGCGCTGTTACCCACGGCTGCCGCTTAGCATCGCGGCTCCTCTGCGCTCTGAATCCAGCGCAGCGCTCTGCCCCTGCCCAAACCCCGAGGAGGTTCATGTTCTCTGAAGTGCCCTGGTTTGGAGAATGCATTCAGGGAACAATGGTTGCGCTGGCTCCCCCCCCTGGCCCGCTGTCCCAGCGCAGGGGCCGTGTGAGAACGGCGTCTCGTTTCAGGCGCTCGGTGTACCCTCCTGCCCTCCGGGGGCCGGAGCGCCATTCACAGCGCCCCACATTCATCAATTCCCAGCAGGAACATTCCCAGCACTTAGGGTGTGAAATCGATCCCGGCCCGAACAATCAGCCGCGGGAACGGACCTGCGTAAGCGCTGGACTGGAAAGCAGGCCTCGCCCTGATCCTCCGTACGCAGGTGTGAGGGTCACCTGCCTGCTCCCTCCTCCTGCCGCAGCTCCAGTGCCTTCCTGCCTGGGCCGTATTGAATGTCATTAATGTCCCGCACAGAGGTCATACTGTAAATGGCCCTCCGTTGCCTTTCTGTCACCTGTTTTCAGGTATTATCTGTGCGCTTTATGTTAGTTTTGTTTTATGATATTAGTGTCACGCCTCCCCAACGTGATTATCATGGGCTTTAGTGATTTTATTGTTTTATGTGGATGCAAATGGTTATATTGATGGAACATTCTCGTCGAATAATCCAAAATGATGTTGTGATGTTCTGATGTACAGATAATGCGTGGGGGACGGGTGTGTGGGAGTGTCATTGATTTATACTTCTATTTTTTTTTTTTATACTTCTCTCCATTTGCTCCTATATTATCTGTACCCTCTACATCTGCACTCTGTATGGGAGTGAAGTTCACAAATAATGTCATCTTGAATGTACAGATGTACATTTTACATTTTTCTATTTTACTACTTCAGGCTTTGGTAGGCCTTGTAGTTTTGTGTGTTTAAGAGAAATACAGACAAAATATTGAGGAAAGCTGTGCTTATCTTTTTTTTTAAAATATATATAAAAAAGTGGTTATTGTGAAATACAGTCCTTTTCCAAGGCTTCCATTCCCAGAACCACATATGTTCAGACGTGTGAAATGTGAAGAGGAATGAAAGTGGAGACAGTAGAAAGCGGCATTTTCTGTGCAGAATGCCCATGAGAGCGTGTGCTCTCAGCCTAGGAGAGCTGTGCTCTGACCGAGGTAAAACACCCATTTCTTTTGGACTGAAATACTTTTTTGTGATTGATCTTGTCTGGTGCACTTGAGCCAAGCAAGAGGACCAGAAGGCAAGGTTTGCACTATTTGTATTTCATTGGTTCCAATACACCAGACAAGCTCAGTAAAACAAAGAAAAGTATTTTAATTCCAAAACAATTATGCAGTTTTGCTGCACCTGTGGGGCTGTGTGTTTGTGCTGCTCCTGTTGTGCTGCGTTTGTGCTGCTCCTGTTGTGCTGTGTGTTTGTGCTGCTGCTGTTGTGCTGTGTTTGTACTGCTCCTGTTGTGCTGTGTGTTTGTGCTGCTCCTGTCGTGTTGTGTGTTTGTGCTGCTCCTGTTGTGCTGTGTTTCTGCTGCTCCTGTTGTGCTGTGTTTGTGCTGCTCCTGTCGTGTTGTGTTTGTGCTGCTCCTGTCGTGTTGTGTGTTTGTGCTGCTCCTGCTGTGCTGTGTCTGTGTTTGTGCTGCTCCTGCTGTGCTGTGTCTGTGTTTGTGCTGCTCCTGTTGTGCTGTGTCTGTGTTTGTGCTGCTCCTGTTGTGCTGTGTCTGTGTTTGTGCTGCTCCTGTTGTGCTGTGTCTGTGTTTGTGCTGCTCCTGTTGTGCTGTGTCTGTGTTTGTGCTGCTCCTGTTGTGCTGTGTCTGTGTTTGTGCTGCTCCAGGGCTGTAGCTGCAGTGACCGTCCCCGCATTGTGAATGCTCAATACAAAGGAGGCACAAGGAGTTTCCCCATACACGGTCATGTTTCAATTCCCTGGGGGAGCCGTCTCACTCCTCACAACACTATCAAAACACACACACACACACACACACACACACTTAAGCTACAAACAAACACTCTCCCATTGCTCTCAAAACAGCTCAGAGTACAAACAAACCATTGGAGACAGACTGTATGAATGAAAAGCTGGAGGTGATTTTAAAATAGCCATTTCATCCTGTATTTGCATTCTGTTTCGGAGACTTGGAATGGTTTGCATAGGGATTATGTAATTTTGCATCTGCCTATTGCCAGCCATTCACGATTACGCTGAAGTTAAAGCCCTCTCTTTTGAATCCCTGTATGTCTGCTTTCAGAATACAGTAGCTTGTATTCCAAGTTGGCTTGTATCAAAATCATAATTTCACAGTGGAATTTGAGTGTAAATCCGGTATATACTAGTATTAAATGAGCTAGAGCTAAGTTTTTGTCAGTCACTTTGCCTAAAAGCTGAGATGGCTTGATTATGTATTTCATAGAGCTGATCATTTTATTTTGTCACTCTTTAATATATTGATAGCGTATTATAAAAATAGGCTGTTCAGTACTAATATGAAAGTGCTGATCTTGTATTGGTATCTGTGCTGGAATGAGTGGTGTTTATGACAGCTAGTTTGGCTTGGTTCATTTGGTCTGAATCTGTACCATGTGTGTGTGAACACTGGGGGCCGTTGTCCTTCTCCACTGACCTGGCGTCAGTGAGTGAACCACCGTTTTGGAGGATAATTGACATCGGGGCGGGTGTGGCATGGAGGGGGACCCTGGGTTGCCTTTGTCACGTTTGTGGAACATGCAGTTTCTCCAGGCTGTTTTTACCCCTGTCCTTTATCTGCGCCCAACCTCATTTCAGCAGGTCAGGCCAGCGTGACTGAGGGCCTCAAAAGACAAAAAACAAATAATCCCCTCCGCTTCCCCTGAGACCGCTCTCATTTTTGGTAAATATGGTGGTCATTTTTTCAGAGAAAATGTCATTCGGGTCATCAATGCGAAGCGTAAACTGAGTAATGCGGGTGGTGCAGGGTGGGGAGGGGGGGGTGGGTGGTGGGCTGTTAGTTTCCCGTAAGTTTCCCCACAGTGCGCCGAAATGCATTATGGGTAGTTTAGTTTCTGTGACACCAATGTGGTTTTACTGGTTGTCGCCTCTCATTAAGTTTTACTCTTATCGCATAGTGGTGGCCCTTTCTTCCTTTTGGGGACCTGCATTTCCTTTGCATTTCCACTGAAAATGAACCAGTGTAGCTGCAGTGTCTCTTAAAACGCACTGCATACATGTACATGTATGCACGCATGTATGACTATATAACTGCTCTTCTTGTTCAGTGTGATCTTGCATACTGTATAACTTGTCTTGTTGTTCAGTGACATCTGAATTAATCAGGACAGGATTTGTTTATAAAAATTGATGAGTGCTAACTGGTAAAATAATTTAGGAGCACGTCTACTAATTAGGATGCAGTAGTGTGCTCCTAAATTTTGTTCAGTTTGGGAGCGTATGTGCTCCTTGTAAAAGAATGGCAGTGAATAGCCCTGTTAATGGTGAGGTAATGGTGATGCGGTGTGCCAGAGAGGTAGTATGGCAGTACAGTCTGCCTCGCTGGCTGATGTACTGTATGTGCGTTATTAGTGTGTTACTCAGTGATTTCCAGGCAGTGGGGAGATGCGTCTCCTCTCCCATTCAGGTTCTCTCCTCCAGGTCGCTCTCATTTACATTGGGCCCATTCCTACCACAGGGTCACAGCTGGGGCATATGGAAATTGCCGGATGTAGACCCAGGTCTGTTCGTAGGCATCAGCGGCATAGGTGATTGCCTCGGGGCCCGGTCTGTCTGGAGGGCCTCCCCGGTGCATAATCGTAGCCTCCATGTCACCACCAGCCCATCACCACAATCACAACCCCCCTGTGTCTGTGTAGGATATAGCCTAACTCAAAACGGGGCCTCCAAGGAAGATTCTGCCAACAGCCTCCAGTAGTTCAGAGCTGGCCCTGCGTAGACCCGTATGAGCAGAACGCGGTGAACGACAAGCGAAGCCCGATTTCAGTGACCGCCTGAGGCCATGTACGTGGACCTTTGAACGTATTTAAAGAAATTAAAATGCGCACAGATCCCCACGTACACAAACAAATGTCAGGCGACGTGTTTTTTTTACAACTAGCCGTTGCGGAGGGCCGGCGAATCCGCTCCGCGCAGAAGAGCGTGCGTCTGTTGGTAGTACGAGGCAGGAGGTGTCGGGTGACAGCGGAGCCGCTCCGTCGCCGTGGAAACAGCGGCCCGGCGTTCTGGGCTTGAGTCCGTGCCATGCCGGCAGCCACGGCGATGCTGTGTAAACAAGCGCAGGTGTGGGAGCGGAATGCCCTGACCCAGGTACAGTACGTCCGCCACAGAAAGTCCCCCCAACCTCTCTACAACACAAACCTGTGCTGTTTACTCGCCCTAGGCACTCTATGGCGTCTCTATGGAGAAGACGCTCGTCTCCTCATTGGCTCAGAATTACGCTGCTCACTGTGACCTGTGTGTAAATGAGCCACAACAAACATTGTGTTTTGCAAACATACAGTAGTCTGTCCTGCACAGCGGAGAAAGTCCCGTGGAAATGGCCTTTATAGAGTTTCTCAGTCCTGGGGAACCTCAGTCTATACTGGTGTATTGCTAATTTAACAACTCATTAAGCTTAGGCATTGAGACAGTCATGCTATATTTTTAAGTAAGTTGTAAAAATACGCCACTGACTACGTATTTTTTGTAGCACATATAACTCAGGAAATTCCGTGCTCATACCCAGGATGTGGGTTGAGGGATTCTTGAGGGAGTCGAGTGGCTGTAGGAGTGTGTAGAGACCACTGAGGTACTAAGCATAGAGGACTGAGTATGTAGAGCACTGAGGTACTAAGCATAGAGGACTGAGTATGTAGAGTACTGTGGTACTAAGCATAGAGGACTGAGTGTGTAGAGTACTGAGGTACTAAGCATAGAGGACTGAGTGTGTAGAGACCACTGAGGTACTAAGCATAGAGGACTGAGTGTGTAGAGTACTGAGGTACTAAGCATAGAGGACTGAGTGTGTAGAGACCACTGAGGTACTAAGCATAGAGGACTGAGTGTGTAGAGTACTGAGGTACTAAGCATAGAGGACTGAGTGTGTAGAGACCACTGAGGTACTAAGCATAGAGGACTGAGTGTGTAGAGTACTGAGGTACTAAACATAGAGGACTGAGTGTGTAGAGACCACTGAGGTACTAAGCATAGAGGACTGAGTGTGTAGAGTACTGAGGTACTAAACATAGAGGACTGAGTGCGTAGAGACCACTGAGGTACTAAGCATAGAGGACTGAGTGTGTTGGGTAATGAGAGCGTAGAGAGTAAAGTTGCTGAGGTACTGAGTGGGTATAGTACTGAGGTACTAAGGTGCTGAGTGTGGCGAGTACTGTTACTGAGTAGAGAGTGATGTTACTCAGGTACTGAGTGTGTAGAGAGTGATGTTACTCAGGTACTGAGTGTCTAGAGTACTGAGGTACTAAGTGTGTAGAGAGTGATGTTACTGAGGTACTGAGTGTGTAGAGAGTGATGTTACTGAGGTACTGAGTGTAGAGTACTGAGGTACTGAGTGTGTAGATAGTGATGTTACTCAGGTACTGAGTGTGTAGAGAGTAATATTACTGAGGTACTGAGTGTGTAGAGAGTGATATTACTCAGGTACTGAGAGTGTAGAGAGTAATGTTACTGAGGTACTCTGTGTGGCCTCTGGATCTGCTGGTCTTGGTCTAACTCCAGGAAAAGTTGTATCTGTGAGCTTCTTCTTGCTTGTGGTCCCTACATTTGCTTACATTCCTATTGCACTGGCACTCTCCAATGAAAAGGGCAGCGCTGTTATATTAATCAGAAATAAATATTCGGAAACGTTACACTGTTCACATTCATACTGGGCTGTTTTGGAGACAGTTGCTTGGGGGTTTTAGTGAAAGTATGCTTCCTGGATGGTAATACAGGGTTGATCTAAACCATTCTGTCAGTCCTGTTTGTTCTCCACCTATCAAGTAGGTACAGGTTATTCACGTAGGCTGCGTATAACCCACGTGCCAAAAATTCACATGGGAGTTTATCTTGTAATTAGCTTCCCGACAACTAGCATTGTTATACAGTCACAAGGTTTGGTGTATTTCAGTACGTGGGCTTCTGACCAAACATATGTCTGTTCGAAGCAGTGGAGATTGATGGATTGATAGATAAGTGTCTAATTTGATGAGTAGTTCTTTCGACGTGAATGAAAAGGAATTTTTTTTTTTAAACAACCTTCAGTTATCATCCAAACCTTCTGTAACTTCCTCAAACACTACACACACAATACAGTAATATCCCTCACAGTTTTAAACATCTCCGGTTGATGTGATGTGAATTGCAGTATTCTGGCACTAGCTGAACCATTAACCATTGCTGCAACATGATGCCTTAACCTTTCTGACATCAGTCTTTTGCGCTCTTTGAAATAGCCAATTATCCTCATGAAGAAAGGCATTCATGAAGTGTTTATATGTACCTTCTTGCCCTGGAGTACTGTATAGCACAAAAAAAAAACGTTTCAGAAAACAATACATAGCACAAATCATTAAACAAGCCCTGTAGCGAGCTAAAGAGAGGTTTCAACCTATGGCAGAAAAAGGAAGCAATAAAAAGCAGTTTAGTTCACTAGAAAAAATAATGTATTATATAAGTTGATGTGGATTGGTGGATGGATGGATCAATAATTTGATATTGCATTGTACATGGCTTCATAGAGCAGTTAGCCTCATTTTGAAGCTTCTCTCATCTGTTGTTGATGTAACTACATACTGCGTATGAGTGTGCGGAGAGAACTGTGTGGACCGTAAGTATTTGTCACATTGTTGTCATTAGTAAGGAAATGGCTCCAGGCAAACAGAAACATCCTTGTTCAATAAAGGAATGTGCAAATGTACAATACAGCATATCAAATTTAATATTTCCCCTGGAATGTGTTTTTATCTGTGTCAAAAATGAAATCCCCCAAGGCTGTTTGTGTCCCAAAACATATTTGGTATCACCCAAAATACGTCATATGATATCAAATGTTTTATTAAATTCTATGAAGTATCCCCAAGAGATATGGTATAAAATTCAGTGAAACGGGAATCAACAGGAGTATTAAATTGAAGGTAGTTCTGGGAATTGAAGGTCCAGCGCCGAGTCATAGTGAGAATGTTTACAAAACTGAAGTGAACAGATGCACTTCCTTATGAGTTGCATTAATGGGAAGGAGAAGTAGAGAAGCTCAAGGTGTGGCTGACATTTACACATCTCCACTACCTGAATTCCCATGGCCAGAATGCAAGAATGTGGACTTTCCACTCCAAAAATTGCCCCATGGCTTTGCAGGCAGGAATGACTGGCTCCAGCTTTGTAGCATCATTCCAGTTTCGCTTGTATGAATCTGCAGAATCCACACAACACGTAAGGCCCGTTCCAGCCCCGCCCCCTGCCTGTCATTTGCCGGTGTGTCAGGCCTATAGCATTTGCTCGCTGATGTGGGAAGGGGGAACCCCAGGGATGTGCCCACCCAACATTCTCTCTGCTGAGTTTCAGTACCTGTTCCTATTTACAACAGGTCCCAGGGGGAGACAAATTAACACCAGCCACAAGCCAAAGGCTGGTAAATTTTTATCTGTGCCTGGCAAGTCTGTCTGCTGTACAGACACTTTGGCAGGTAATCTTCCATCACTTGGAGGTCCTGTTCTAGTCTAGCTAGATACCTAGTTGTCTGGTTGTACTTTGATGGTGAATGTTTGGATGCATCAGCCACAGTGGATAAAAATGTTTCCTGCCCTGAATTAGCAGCGGTCTGAAATCTATGCTGACCGTGAGAAACTGTTGCACTCTTTCAGCAAAGGCTTCAGCTCAGTAGTTTAAAAGTACTTTTTCAATGTATTGATATATTTATATTAAACAGCAGTTAGTACACTCCTAGGATGCTGTGATTACTCCATCCTAGCACAGTGGCATTCAATAACCCTTGTTTATAGATATACGGAAAACCAGTGGGACTACATTTAATTAAAACTAGGCTGTGCTGTTTCTCACACGGGAGTTCTCTCTCACAAGGCTTTTCTAAAGCGAAACAAAGGGTGCTGGCTTATGACGGAACGGTTGTTTTGTTCAGTCGAGAAAATATGTGTTCTCATTTTGCCACGTGCACATTGACTGTCCCTCTGTTGTAAACAATAATGTTTCCTCATGAACAGCTTGGCATGAGGAATTAACATTCGGGTTACAAGTTGGTTCCATTATATATTTTAACTTACTTGGTTTGCTTTTCATAGATTTTTTAATAGATTTTTTAGATACTGCTGTGCAGTTTGGCGGCACGGATGGTGCAGTGGGTAGCACTGCCGCCTCACAGCAAGGAGGTCCTGGGTTAGAATCCCCGTCGGCCGGGGCCTCTCTGTGCGGAGTTTGCATGTTCTCCCCGTGTCTGCGTGGGTTTCCTCCGGGTACTCCGGTTTCCTCCCACAGTCCAAAGACATCAAGGTTAGGCTGATTGGAGAGTCTAAATTGTGTGAGTGAATGGTGTGTGTGCCCTGCGATGGATTGGCGACCTGTCCAGGGTGTATTCCTGCCTTTCGCCCAATGTACGCTGGGATACGCTCCAGCCCCCCCCTGCGACCCTGTTCAGGATAAGCGGGTTAAGATAATGGATGGATGGATGCTGTGCAGTTAAAATACCCATGATGAACAGTGTTTTCTGAGCAGATTGAAAAAAAAGGCAAACGCAACAGCTAGCCTGGCCCACGGCAGCTAGTCTCGACCACGGCAGCTAGCCTGAGCTAGCCTGGCACACAGCACACTGGAGTGCCTGCTCCCGCTCCATCCTCTCCCTGCTGAAGGGTGGAGTACAGCCGGAGACAGAGTGGCGCACAGTGTTTACCTGTGGGTCTGCCCCTCTCCCCTCTTCCCCCCGCGCTTTCATGGAAACGCACTCTTCTGGAAAGTTCCCTCTGAAGGGAATCTCTGTATTACAGCCTTAAAGGAGCCTAATTATTATAATTACAGCTGGTACACACAAACACTCGGCACAGGGAAAAATCTGTGCGCTCGCCACAAAGAGAACGCTGCTTATATGGAGAGAGGGAAGCAGGAGGCAAGTGCGCTCCCACAAACCTCTCTTTTATTCCGGCTCTCTCCCTCCTTCACGTCTTACACAGTAGGAACTAAACATCTATTAAGTGCTCCTCTGCAGAGTGCAGCTTCCCATTACTACACACATGTATTCAGGCTGAGGCTTTAGCGGATTGCTCTCCACAGTGAAATGTAAAGAACACTTTGCTCATTTACTCATTACTGTTCGTAGACTTGAGAAGGGAGAACTCTGGGTGGCAGTCATGTTTTCCACTGCCCGTAAGAGCATGTGTTTGGTAATCTACCCCACTCTGGCTCTGTCTGTGGTGGCAGATATAAACAAAATTGAAAACCGAAACAGATTTTTCTTTTTCGTTGTTATTGTTGGATTTCTGCCAGTGCACTGGGCTGTTGGGCTGAATCATTTCACACCAGATGTGTTCATCATCTTAATTTGACTACTGTTTCATAAAGAAGCGTGTAAGATCAACGGCTGCACAATTATTTTAAAATCTCAACTGTTCATTTTTGCAAATTGTAATACTTTGACATGTTTTTTTGGATAGTTTGGAATATGCATATATCACAACTTAAGAATTATTTCCACCATCTTCTTCAAGGGAGTTTTTTGGAAAGCGTTTCTTGGATAATTAGCATTAAGTGACCTGATGATGTGTGTTGGTCCGGAGCCAGCGTACGTGAGGGAGAGCGAGTACCTCGCTTAATGGAGCTACGCCCCTCCACACCCTCTCCTGTGCCTGGCTCTGCCCGAGGGTGCACATGTGGTCAGAGCAGCTGATCCCCGGGCACACGTGCACCCTCGCAGAGGAGACCCTCCTGCCCCCCGCCCCCCGCCCCCCGCCCCGGGGTCCCTCAGACACCCAGAGCTCCTCGGTCTGAACAGTGAGCTCACCGCATTCTCCGACTGCCGCGGGACCTCAGCCCAAACAAAACCTTTTCTGTGAAGCGTGGAGGCAGAGCGGCCCTGCAGCGTTACTCATGCTTGCGTTTCTGTTTTTGAGAGACGCGCTGTACAGTCAAATGTGGAAAAACAAGGTAACAACAGCCATGGGAAATATGTGCTCATTTGAAACATGCGAATGAAAGGCACCGTTAAGCAATTTTTTGGAAACCGTGTTTGACTTCAAGTAACTGTTCTTGTTCAATTCTACCTGAATCGATGAAACTGTTATGGTGTCTACAGTTGGCTATCAAATACACCATGCCACTATACTGCACATAATTGACGAACACTGCTCTGTATAAGCTCCTAATAATACAGTATGTGCTACTCTGAATTAGTTTTTTACCAGTGAGATTCTTCTGCCCATTCTTGCACAATGATGTTCCTGCAAACAGAACAATTGCAATTCATAGACACAGAACAAAGTTTGAATTCGTGTTGGAGTCTGTGCCGGTCAGTGCATTCCGAGGTAAGCTATCATCGTATTGATCTGCTGTCCCAGAATGCCACAGCACTGTGTCTGAAAAATGGTGACCGTGAACGGACGCAACGACCTTTCACCTGATATGTTTTCACCAAATTACACGCAGAACCCAACAAACTCTTACAGAGGTGTCCACTGCTTGGTCTTGGGCTCTTAGCTTAGGGGGACCTGTAGCGTAGTCATTAAGGTACATAACTGGGACCCAGTTGATCCCCGGTGTAGCTACAATAAGATCCGAGCAGCCATTGAGCCCTTGAGCAAGGCCCTTAACCCTGAATTGCTCCAGGGGAGGATTGTCTCCTGCAACTGTACGTCGCTCTGGAAAAGTGCCATTAATGTAATGTAATGTAATGTAATGTAGCTGAAGTTGTTAGTATTCTATCAGCCAAATGTGTTGCAGTCAAATAGTCTGTAATTCTATAATATCATTTAAATAATCTATAAAGGCAGTTATTTTAGTTCACCACTCTTGTGTCCAGATTTGAAAAACAGCCGAAGGGTTTTGAGATAATGGGGGTATGTTTAACAGTGACCTGCGAGTGACTGATCCAGTTCCCTTTGACCTAGATACCACAGACTGCTCATTTCCTTGTCTTTGGTTCTGGTTGGAGAGGATAGCAGTTTGAGTTGTACAACATCCCCCGATAAACACAGACAGCAGTGTGACGCTCTCATTGAGAAATCCCAACAGTCGCCTCTATCTCATTGTGAAAAGCTGGAGGCTGCTATTAGGAAATGTATCCATGACCTTTTACACAGAGATGGGTAAAAGCAGTGTTTTATTTTTTTATTATTATTATTATAATTTTTTATTTTTTTACATTGTCTTGACATGACGGAACAAATGCGTCCATGTTTCTCTCATTGTAGGTCTAGAATCCAGCGGTGACTTTTATACACTTGTACACTCGTGGTCTTATTATTTCCCTTCCCTTTACACCCTGAAATCCCAGGTCTGGGCTGAAATAATGGAGTGCTGATTGGCCTAAGCTGAGTTGGGAACTTAGCCTTTCACAATCCTGACTACTGGTCTTATTTAACTGGAACATGCTGGCGCTGTTGTAAGTTGGTGTAAGACGTGTGCTGAAATAGACAGGAGGGAGACTGAACTGTCTGGGTTTTAGGGGACCAGGCCAGGTCAGAGGGAATCTGCGGCAAAATGTTAGCCGACTAGTTGCACACTTAATTATCATTTTAGACATAATTATAAAACAATGGTTACGTGAAGGCTTAAAAATGTTAAAATTAATCGTCATCATTTTAACCCTGTACTTGAACTTCTCACAAACTTATGGACACAATTGGTGCACTGTGGTTACACGGAGGCTTAAAAGTCCATTCAAATGAATGTTTCTGTTATTACAGTATACAAAATAACTGGAGCACTGGACAATGAGTTTAACCATATAGTGTGACCATATCTAATTATTTCTTGTTAGTAGTGTAGCTGGGAAGCTGGTAATACGTGCAGTACACCTCAACAGGGGCCTACCGTACAGCTAAGGAGGGTGGTGGGTTGTGAATTGGTTGAGGACAGCAGGTGGCTGTCTGTTGGTAATATCATGTGGTTCTCATTAGAGACGGGATGTGGAGGGCCAGTCATATGTGGGTCACAGAGACTCGGAGACAGGATTGACAGTTATCAGAGCGCTTCCTGCTCTTGCCAGAAGGAGAAGACGGTCGCCCTGGCAACCCCGTGTCGTTCGCTGTCACTTGGCGACCACAAGACGGCCCAGGTCTGCGCGGAGCGGAGGCCTCTCGCAGACGACTTGCCGCTTCGCTGCTGAGGACCTCCTCCGGAGCTGTGATGTCCCGGGGCCTGAAAGCAAAAGTCCTGCCCTGTGTTTCTTCCACCCGTGAACTCAGCCAGCTCATTTCACTGACTAGTTCTAGCTCCTGGATGAAGAATTATGCAAATCCAGGAGATTGGTACCAAATACTGGGGTGGACTTTAACCTTCTGAACCTTTATTTTCCACCTCCGCCCACCAGTAGGAGACGCTAGCTTGTGATACGCCTGACACTTCCAGAGAAGAGATGTTACCTCTCTTATCACTGTCCATCAGGCTCGGGGGCGTACAGCTGTTCTCAGGCATGCTTTTTAAACACCCACAATGCATAATTATAATGTGTGAAGATAAGCAATGATTTTAGTGTCCCTTTCTCTGCTGTCCCAAGTGGGGTACGGTGTCCGAAGGACTGAAGGAGAGAGGGTTGATTGGTGTGTGTGTGTGTGATTTGGGAATGACCTGGCAGGGGTTTAGGCCGGGCCCATAAAGGCCTGGAGAGGAGCTGATATTGGGCCCTGTGAGCGAGCTGCACGGTGGAGCTGCAGTGGGGTTATCAGCCTTTGACAGACCGGCAGGGCGGGGCTTTGGCGCCGTGCCTGCGTCGCTGGACCCGTGTGGCTCCGCCCCTTTTCTTAGAAACCTGATTACTGTTTATCAGTAAATTTGTTTGCTGCCACCTCTCCCTGTCCGTAGATGCAGCCTGCGGTCCGCGCTTTTCCCGGCTTGTGGTTTTCCGCACTTCCTTTTTCTCACGAAAAGCCGCTCTCTGTGGCGGTAAGCTGTTGCCTCAGCAGAGTTGCGCTGATAGTAGCTCGTCCTCTTCCTGTTTTTTTTTCTCTCTAAAGGTCGGTCAGGCTCATTGTCTATTGGTCGTCACTATGTCACAATGCTTTGCCATGGCAACCCACCAGTCGGAGCACGAGCATGTCGATGTTGGCATGAAGGCAGCCATCTGTCATGCATAATGTCATGTGATATGCATTATTATTTATCATAAATGATTCACTCGTCAAGATATGTGGCCTTCAGAGGAATGAAAGGCTAGTGTTGAGTCAAATGAGGAATGATGAGTCAGAGTGATGCGAAACAGTGAGGGGGAATTTCTGACCCGAGAATACCCACCTGCTATCTGCCCCTGTGCAGACGCACCTGGTCACCCTGAAACCGCCCCAGTATCACAGCATGTAAAATATGTGTGTGTAGATTAACTGATACATTATGTGGTGGATCAATTTAGTCTTCCAACTTTAGTCAGCCGTTAAGTAAAATAGTCATTACGTCACATCATTGAGGAGCAAAATGTACAAAGAGTCTATTTTCAGTAAAATTCTCTGCATCCTCACGCTAAAAATAACTGCCGCTCCATCCCTCCTCTTTGTATCCGCGTTCGTGTTTGCACTGAGGTGCGATATGAATGCAGAAACGCAGGCTAGAGGTTTGAGAGAAAGGTTGAGCCCCACCCGTTTACCACATTTATCACACCTAAAACCCGTCTGAAGCATCGTCCCAGGGGAGGGCAGACATTCGGGACAGGGCTTTGGCCACGCTGACACTATATCCGAGGAGCCCACATGTTGATAAAAAGGTTGAAAAACGGAGTCGAAAAATGTAGGAACACGCGATGCGTCCCTAGTTATTGGCCCGTGCCCTTAAATGTGTTTTTCAGTTAGCACACATCAATTTTCAGGAGCAAATGCTTGTAAAATGGGTACACTGAAGAGTGAAGTGGTATCCACATGGCTTGTTTAAACACAACACTTTGGGCATATGCAATGATGACACTGCTACTGTGGCACTATAGGCTACAGTGAAAGAAAGCATTTTATTCATTCTATTTATTTTATAGTATTATGTCATGGCCACGTTTGTGTTTTCATAGTGTTCTTATGTCACAATATAACATAAAGAATGTTCAGAATGCTGGGACAGGGCGTGTTTTTCTCTGTTGGTTTAAATCTTTAAGTCTTTCATTGGCTTACTGGAACCTTTTTTTTTTACCACATTCTTTGATATGTACGTGTCTTTACTTATGCTGTTGTCTTGGATACAAGCCCAGAGGATTAAAATTGTGCAAAAAGTTTGAAGAAATGTGCATTTACAGTGAGTTTATAAGCAAGCAGTGTTGGTGTTCACCTACTCTGAATACATTGCACAGGATTTGCTGGGTCTGTCTAAAATAATGCACTCATACTGGGGCTCAGTGAACTGAACAATAAATACACTTGTTCCCAACATATGTACTGTTAGTAATGTTCCCATTCAAGTGATTCAGTACTGACATAATGTAGTCATGGGGACTATCAATTAACATTCATAGTGGCCCAACAGTAAAGGTTTAAAATAAACAGAATGTGACCTCCATTTTGCTGTTCTTGTTGCATTGCTATCCCTGAGAGCTGGGTGATAGTTCTAAAGAGGAAATTGACAAAGAAATTCTCAGAAGATGCCGCATCATGTGACTTGCTGGAACCAGCAGCAAAGTTTTCGCTCATTTGCATATCAGGTTGAGGAAGGTGGGGGCTGGGGGAGGGGCCAGAATCTTGTTTACATCTGTGGTTACCAGCGGTGACTCAACAGGGGGACTAGAGTAAATGTGCGGGTGTTGCTGGAGCCCGCCAAAAACGGTATTGTGTTTGCACCTACTTTTACAGTTGAAAAAACGTCTATTTCGTGGTCACCATAGCAACTACAGTTCAGTGATGCATGGTACTAAAAGACTCAAAACATAAAGAAGTCACAACATTTTGCGCCCTTTCGTTTTATTTATTTGAGTGAAATAAATGGGAAACATAATGGTTAGAAAGAAAAAAGAAGACTGCCAGACATTATTTTAAATGGAATTGCTCGTTTAACTGTATTGGACAACATATTGTTACAGGAAATCTATAATAACAGGCAGCCTTCAGCAGTGTAAACATTACAGCAGTCAAGCCTCAGGCCAGGCTTCGAAAAGCACATGCAGTAAGCATGTATGGATCCCGTGTGTCTCTCAGGAACACACCTGTTTAAAGCGGTATCAGGTGCCGGCACGTCACTGACCCAAGCACTGACTGAAAACAACAACACAATCTGCATCAAACTGCCCCACAAATACAAATAGGTTAAATAAAAATGTGTTGTGTTCATTTATTTATCATTTCTATATGACACGCAATTGTAAGTTGCATGTAATATACAAGGAGGATCTTTGGCATTGAATGTTTGTGCATCTTTCGTTTTGGGGTTGACCTAAAAAGGGACCTATTTTTCACTTACAGATGAAGAAAGGTTGTTGCAGAAATCGGTATTTATTCAAACGTGAAAAAGCTGAACACGGAAACCGTAATGTCCAGATTCATTTGACACTGTTTTCTTGTATATACTTAAAATGAAGAAAAGTTTTGCATTTGGACAACGGCAGTAGTTTACACCAAAGAGTTACTGTTCTTCTTTGGTCTTTTCACAGCCGATCAAGTATATGGAGACCAAGATATGCATGAAGTGGTCCGAAAACACTGTATGGACTACCTGGTGAGTCATCTCTCTGCATCTGTTAATCAAAGCGAAAGCCTGTTATGAAACCTGGAGCCCTGTGCCCAGAGAAAGAATGCCTCTCCCCATCTCGGGTTGAAAACAACATGACCGTGTGCTTCATTTGCAGATGAAGAATGCAGATTACTTCTCAAATTATGTGACAGAAGACTTCACCACATATATCAACAGGAAGAGGAAAAGCAACTGTCACGGGAACCACATCGAGATGCAGGCAATGGCGGAGATGTACAATCGGCCTGTGGAAGTTTACCAGTACGGTACAGGTGTGTGGCTCTGTGGTACATTACTGCCAGACTGGTGACTTTTACCAACTGTTAAAGGACACCCCTTCGCTTCAGGCCGATCAATAAAATGCCCCCAAAATAGTCTAAATCAAAAAGAAATGCACCGTTCTTAATGGAGAAGACAGTGGCTGAGACATTTCGGTTGCCTAACTGAAGTTCCTCATTATTAGACCAATAGGGTTTTGCATTTCTGTGCACCCTGCAGCACCATGTGTAGTGAAGGACCTTCATCCTTCATCCTTTCAAGAGTAGCTTTCTGGAATGTGTTTTCATAATTCCAAGTTCTTGAACTCCATTTCAGTTACCAGTAGTGATTGCTACATCAGCATTAGAGCGTTCAGTTAAGTACATTCTAATCACATAATTGTGATCCCACGCCTTAAAATGGGCTTTTCTTTCAGCCCTGAGAAAAACTTTCTGTAGTAGTTTAAGTCACTCAAAAGCATGCTGAAGCTAATGTTTAAATGAATTCATTTACTAACTTTTTATTCCACTGTACAAGGTCACAATCATGTTATATATTCCTGTGTATCAACTAAAATCCGGCCTCAAATAAGGCATAAGTGCAATGCTGTACATATAAAACAATAACTTGTCTATTCTTCAAGGTAACTGAAAAGTACTATTTATTTATAAACGTGCAATTACCCCCTTCCCCCCTGTCCCAGAACCAATCAACACGTTCCATGGCATCCACCAGAACAACGACGAGCCAATCAGAGTCAGCTACCATCGTAACATTCACTACAACTCTGTGGTGAACCCCAACAAAGCCACCATCGGAGTTGGCCTGGGTCTACCAGCCTTCAAACCAGGGGTGGGTGCCATGGCCGAAGCGTCCTCCCAAATGCACATTACAGCACCATGCACAAACAAAAACACTGTCATTCACGTTCATGCCTTAATATCTTAATAATACAGTAGAGTCTCCCCATGGAGTAGAATGAGGCCCATGAAAACACAGCAGTCCTCTCTGGGAGCCTACGGTGAATGGGCCAGCCCATTTGTCATTATGTTGTTGTTAGTAACTTGGTGTGAAAGAAACTAATCCAGCCCCATTAACCCCTGTCTGTGTGAGTGAAATATACCAGTGGCATGTAATTGTGGCCTGACTCTGTACACCAGCGCATGTCATTGTGAGCCAGCTGGACGTTGGAGGCCCACACACAAGCAAGCACAAACACACACACGCACACAGCTAGCAGCCCAGTGTAAGTTCAGCGGGAGGGAGCGGACCCTGCATTGTTATTAGTGGTGTGTGTTTGAAACGCTTGTCACCAGAGGAGCTGTTTAAGTAATTGACGTTGCGAGGCTAGTAATCACCGTTCAGGCATCGTTTATGCATTCATCCTATAAACAAGCCCATATTAAAACGGCACTCAAACTGCTAATATGCAGCTGTGCACACAGCACAATAGCCCAAACACAGAGTCAGGGTGCTGGGCTTTCTGCAGTATGGCAGCTTTGATTATGACGTTTAAGGGCACATTTCAAATTGCGTGGTTGAGATGTTTTGTCTCTCGCGTAGAGCTCGTGTGTTCTCTGCGACTGGCCCTGAGACTGTTGAATTGGTGCCTTTGGAGGGAGCTGGTCCTGTGCAGTCTGTGGTCTCGGTGACTTTTATTAGCAGAGAGGCCAAAGTTGAAGGCGATGCTTCTTTAGTAATCAGAGGCCTGGAAGGCTGAAAGTGCGGCCCCTGGACTGCCCCACTTCCAGGCCAGGTGGACATCAAAGGGCCAGGGGGCGGCGCTTCAGGGAGGAGACACATTCCACACCTCCCTGCGTCCCGGGGGAACCCATTAGCAGCACGCTGCGCTGTTTGTGCTGGAGGTGCCTAATCGCAACACCGTGATGGGCCACACGCAGCCCAGCAGATGCTGAAAGCGCCCTCCGTAATTACACTGCACATCGCTGCGTGCTCTGCTCTTTCGTCAAGCTATTTAAGGATCTGTCCTCGTTTGGTTAAATTGGTCAAATTTGAATGTTTTTTTTTATGTTTGTAGGACCATTTTATGCACTCGCGGGTGTCAATGGTTTTTGAAATTACATTACATTACATTACAGTCTTTTACAATAAAGTGCAAATCAGAACCAGGGACAAGTGTGTTAAAGAACCTAGAGGAAAGTACAGACCCAAGTCCTAGAGTGACCACCTAGAAAAAAAACTTCAACCCTTGAAGAATGAGTAAGTAAATAAATAATATTTAAAGGACTTCCAGCGTATTTTTAGATGCTCTACAGCCTCACATTAATTGCCGATGTAAGTGAAAACAATTCATTCAAGAAGTACAAGTCCGCTTCAGAATGAAATGACGGTCTTCACAAATCGGCCAGAGTATCACCTGTCCCCCATTCTGCCACCATCCCCGAAAGTGTGAGTTTGTGTGCTGTAGCCGTCTATCCTTGTATCTGCGTGGCCATGTATCCCTGCAGCTGTGTAGACATGTATACGTGTAGCAGTGTAGCATAGGTTTAGTCATGTAGCATAGGGGTAGTCATGTAGCGTACGTGTAGTCATGTAGCATAGGGGTAGTCGTGTAGCGTACGTGTAGTCGTGTAGCGTACGTGTAGTCGTGTAGCGTACGTGTAGTCATGTAGCGTACGTGTAGTCGTGTAGCGTACGTGTAGTCGTGTAGCATAGGGGTAGTCGTGTAGCGTACGTGTAGTCGTGCAGCGTACGTGTAGTCGTGCAGCGTACGTGTAGTCGTGTAGCGTACGTGTAGTCGTGTAGCGTACGTGTAGTCGTGTAGCGTACGTGTAGTCGTGTTGCAGGCCCCTGGGGCAGTACACTTCAGGTGACAGCCTATTGTGCTGCAGCACCTTCTTGGCCCTCATCTTGGAAAAACAAACTGCCAGCCCCATAATTATCACCGCTCTGACATGTCAGAGTGGGCCAGCGCAGAATCACGTACTGCTTCAGTATCACCGCTCTAACATGTCAGAGTGGGCCAGTGCAGAATCGTGTACTGCTGGGGTTCTTCAGGACAATGTCCGTCTGTCCCTCCCATCACAAACATTGTTTTTTCTGGGTCCTACCCGAAGTATAACTGTTCAAATCCATCTGCGGGCTTAATATGGAACTGTTGTTCCTTGTGGCGCTTTCCCGCTGCCAATCTGTTATTCTGATATCTGTTGTCATTATTTTGCAGCCAAAACTGCAGCTTCACCAAAGCTGTGTTATACCGAGTACAGAAACAGCCACGGTGAAGGAAAGGCTTCATTGAGCATTAGACCACATCTTTATCATATAGCCTCAGCTTTAGTGCTGGAGTGTGTGAAATGCGTAAAGGGCGGGGACAGTTAGGCCTAAAGTGACCACTTCTTATTGCCTGCGTGCCCAGAAACAGTGCGGGCTGTTTTATATGAAAACATTTCCACCGCATTCACAGATTGTCCCTTGCCTGCCGATAAGGTGAACAATTCAACACAACTGAGCTGTTGCGCTCAAACAGGCGTGAAGTCCGCGATAAAAAAAAAAAAGATCCCAATGTGGCCATTCTGGAACTTTCTGTGCCCGATTGGCGGGCCTGATCTTATCTGCGGAGTCGAGGAGGCGTGATTAGCGGGGACAGCAGTGCTGTGTGTGTGTGTGTGTGTGTCGTAGTCAGCTCTTTGCCAGGTGAGAGAGGCGGGAGGCTGAGCCGAACACGCTGTGCGGTCAGGCTGTTCATGAGATCAGGACACGCGCTGTTCCCTGTGGTAGAGACACAGGGCACACGCTGCACCTGCTCAGCAGGACCTCAAAACCACCGTGGAGACACGCAACACGCCACACGCCCCCTGTACTATCACTGCCGTAGTGTTCAGTTTCCAAACCTGGCCGGGCGTCTCCGCACATTCTTACTACGGCATGTTTTTTTCCTTTATGCTGATGTTTCCTGTGGTGGAGTGGTGTGTGGGGTTTTCCTTCTTATTACGATTGAATCCCCCTATAACTCCAGCACCTACCGAGCCTGCGAATGTCTGGGATGTGTGCTTGGTTTTTTTTACCTTCCTATTGGACCATGATGCCCAAGTGCCTGTATTATCATGTACTCAGAGATGCCTCACATTATGTGAGTGCTCGGAGTCTGTCCATGCATTCCTGAAGTGTGATAGCTCCGCTTTTTATGATAACATCACAGCTGTTCTGGCATGAGCTGCTGTACAGGATGCACAGAATCTGCCATTTCACATTTCATCTTCTTCCTGGACCACATGAAACAAACGGGACAAAAGGCGGTGTTCACTCACATTCTCAAATCTGCTTTGTTCACCTCGTCCAAATCATTTTGTAGTGTTAACTGGTAGGCACGTCTGTTTTGGCCTGATAAATCCCCCAAGTACAAACTCCACCTTGGAAAAATTGTGCTGCTGCTAATACCTGTTACTCTGTGGACACAGTGGACCTGGGACAGTGCAGCGATTGGTGTGCCTGTTATTTTCACTGTTCTGCTGGAACTGCAACTTCTGGCCATTTCGACACACCGCTGACCTCGTTTGACCGTAACATGTTCCTTTGTTCCACTTGCGATACATCAATAGCATCCTCCAAAACTAAATTTAGATTTCACTGTGATGCATCTGCATCTATGCCTCTACAGAAAACTGCATGGACTGGACATACACTTCATATTGTCCTACATCTGTTTCCGGTGCTTTTCTCTGCGTGTTCTCAGGAACGTGTAATGCGATGATCTTTAAACGTGAACATTGGTGTGAATGTGCTGCCCATGGACTAAGAGCAAGAGGGAGGTTTCATTTATCTAGATGAATTGTATTTATAATATGGCCATAACCCGTAACCCTACATTCATACGGCATTCATCAGTGCGTACATTTGGTTGAAAGTAGAGGTCACAGTTGCAGGGTACTCCATTTTGATTTTGACCCCCCTACCCCCCCCCCCTGCCTCTGGCTCCAGCAGTATGCAGACCAGTCACTAATGAAGAACGCCATCAAAACCTCGGAGGAGTCCTGGATCGAGCAGCAGATGCTGGAGGACAAGAAGAGAGCCACCGACTGGGAGGCGACCAACGAGGCCATCGAGGAGCAGGTGGCCCGCGAGTCCTACCTGCAGTGGCTCCAGGACCAGGAGAAGCAGGCGCGACAGGTGAGTGCACAGGTTCAGCTTCCGGAAACCTTCTAGGTACCCACCTGCCCGGCCTAGTTCTCCGTAACACTGTTCAGAGTCCACCCGACACTCACGTTCACCAGCTGCTGGCTAAGTTGGGCCTCTTAGGGTTTTTTTTCTCTAAATCAGACCTGGGTAAAATATATCATTGTTTTGGATTGAAATACTTTTCTGTACTCGATTGATCTTGTCTGGTGCAACTGAGACAACCAAGAGGACCAGAAGGCAAGATTTGCACATTTTGACAGCATTTTATAGGTTCCAATACACCAGACAAGCTCAGTAAAGCATAGAAAAGTATTTGAATACAAAACAATTACATATTTCACCAAGGATTGCTGTAAATGTATGTATTGTGTCTGATTTGCAAAATGAAATCGGACATCTTAATGTATTGAAACAAAGCACTTTTTCAGAAAATGCTGAAATGAATTTAGCCAGAGAATATCACAGCTTCAGTTACTCTGACTGAAGCTGTTCTATTTTCGTATCACTTTTGTTTTGCATTTGAAAAAGAAAATGACACCCCCTTGACAGACCTGATGTACATTGTCACCTTCCCCACATGTGACAACACATACTGCTGCTTTGTGAAGTCTGCGGCATTCCTATAACTCGGCAGTTTTCGTGAACACAGGGTTTGGTCAGGTGACCGATTTTTGGCATTCTATTTTCTCTCTTTCAAGTTGGGAATGGAAGAAACAATGTCTGAATGACTTAATTATTTGTTATGAATTTCGTGCATTATGAATATTATGGAAATGTCGCAGTAGAAATATTTCGTTTTTTTTTTTTTTTTTGCCTTTTCTTGAAGAAACAACGTGTTAATTCTAAATTAAACAACATTTGGATTCATAAAATGATTTTGAAAATAGACATTCGTGATGATTAATTTATTATCTTCGCTTTGGAACCTATTATGTTATGAATTCAATCTATTTTGTAATTTCAACAATATATGAGATTACAGTTGGCATCTGCCAAGACATTTACATTCTGTATCAAGGGAGCTTGTCTGGATTTAAGAATACAAGTTCTATATGCATTTTTCTAGATTTGATATTTGTGCTTTTAACGAAAACCTTATGTGACCCTACTCTGTACATTGTCACCTTCCCCACCCGCGTGTGACAGTGTTACTCTGTTCTGGCATTCCTGTAACTCTGCAGTTTACGCGAAAACAGGTTGATCAGGTGACCGCCTTACATTCTATTCAACTGCAATATTGAATGATGTTTAAAGTAGGATATGACTAATGAATTAAAAGTTTGTCAAAATGAAGAAAAGGGTGTTTGCGGTCGGAATGTTAGAAAAAATGTCAGAAGAACCGCCGGACATTATAATGATAGCTGGAGAAATGCGGGTTAAAAGGTCCATTTTTATCATTTTATGATTTATGAACAGTCAGGCTTATATTCGTATGTTGGGAAACATTAGAATGCCATTAGAATCTGGCAATATAAATACAATCAGTGTAGGTGTTATGGCTATAAATAAAATGGGAAAGGACTTTAGAATCCATATTGGAAAGAAATAAATGTATATATTTGAGACCTTGAGAACTCACAACAAACTATGTACATTTGATTATTTGCTATCAATATTTGTTATATAGCCATATAGGTTATTTAGTGCATTAGAATACATGTTTTGCATGCATTTTCCTGGCTTCGTAAAGCACAAATTTGATATTTCTATGTACAAATGTATGGGGTTGCATGCAGGCAGCAGTTTGCCTGGAGCAGTGAATGTGTTCTCTCCAGGGATGTTGGAAGCAGTTGGTTTCCTTTACTTATTCCAGGCATGCAGAAAGATGTGAGAATAAAACGCAATCTAAGAGCAAAGGGAAGATGAGCTCTGCAAGGTGACTGGTATATTGCACAGAATGGCGTCTTGTCATGTACTTTGCTGTGCAAATGTAGGGCAAATAAAAGAAACCAGACTTCAGAGAGTGAGATCATGACTGCCTGGTGCCTCAGAGCATTTCCTGCCAAGTCTATGTAGGTGCTCAAGTGTGAATGCTAGAGTCTGTGTTTACAGTAGGCATGGTGTTGAGTTTCCTTAAACTAAAGCTCTTTTTCTAAATGAATCGAAAACAAACCACAAGTAACAGGTGCTGACCATCAGGTAGGTTGGAAATGAACAGAAATAGAGGTTGAACACATTATGTCCAAAAAGTATATGATATTTGGAAAGATAGGTATTGCAGTATCTGACAGCTGTAGAGTTGGAGTTGACAGCGAAGGCACAGTGAAAATTGCATTTTCTTTCGGTAATAAACATTTGTCTTTGGAATTAACATGTGTGCTACTTCTCCTTGCAAATGTGATCACAGATGAGTGTTTGGAAGTGGCAGGTGGATTATCTTATTTTCACTCATACTTTGTCAGTCCCCCACATCTCAAGTACAATGTCTTTAGCATAACTAATACTTTGTTGCACAAAACTTTTGACGTGTCGCTAAAGAAAAATATTTTTTTCAGTTGAAAATACGATCATCTAGAATGCCTCTAGAATTTTATGTCGTGGACACAGTCATGCTTTGTCGCGCTGTGTCATTGGACAGATTATAAACACAAAGAATTGGTCAGAGGGTGTCTCGGTGGCGCAGCCTGTAGAGCACTGACCGCATGCTCATTGCGAGCCGCGACGTCGGCGGTTCGAATCCGACAGTCTGACATTTGTTGCATGTTTTTCCCTCTCTCTCGCTCCCATTCTTCCTGTCTCTCTATACTATACTGTCCAATAAAGCTGAAAAAGGCCTAAAAAATATCTATAAAAGAATTGGTCAGGAGTTTGCCGTCTTGTTACAATAGAGACAACAGAAAGCTGAATGTCATGAGACACCTTAATTATTGCGGACCGACCACTGGAATGGCGATGGAATATGACTTGGGCTGAATGCTTCCCCTGTTTTTCAGCCCCGGAAGGCCAGTGCGACCTGCAGCTCAGCCACTGCGGCTGCATCCAGTGGTTTGGAGGAATGGAGTGCCCGTTCCCCCCGACAACGCAGCTCCGCCCCCTCGCCGGAACACCCGGACCCTCCTCACTCGGACACGGCCACCAAGCCCCCCTCCCCCGCCGGGGCAGCCCTCATGATGCCCAAACCCCCATCACCCTGCGCTCCAGGTCTGTCCGCTTTCAGGAGAGAACAAGTGCTTTAAAACACGGTCTTTCAATTACCAGCCGTGATTGCAACAAAAGCAAGAGTATGTTCACTTAAGAACATTGTGTTCAGTTAAGAACATTCTAATCACATAATGGGATCTGCATCTCTGAAGGGTTAATGGAATGTCTTGTGCTTATCGCATGGAGATGTTGTGCATAACACGTGCAGCTGGCGTTTGTGCCGGCTGCAGTGTGCCCAATGCCAATGCTCTGGTCTTGTTGTGTCTTCCAGGTCCCAGTAGCCAGTCCTGTGTGGGCCCAGACAGAGCCTCTTCCTCCTCCCTTGTGTCTCTGTACCCTGCGCTGGAGTACCGTGCCATTATGCAGGAAATGTCACCCACTGCCTTCGGTAAGGCCGTCTGTCAACCAGGACTGTACAACGGCAAACAGGTTTCAGACAGACTGATAACGGCCATGTTAAATGCCTGGCCTCATCTGAGGTCTTAATGTTTGTACAGGGAAATTGTGCGGAGCTGGCTTGTAAGAATATAGTCTTGTGAGTCTATGTGAATCTGCTAGAGCCAATGAAATGTTCTTTGAAGGTCAAGCGATGAAGGAGTCATTTGTCAATTGTTCAACTGGCAGTGGATGTGGTGTGGGCATTGGCTAGGGCAGTGTGACAGAACTCATCATTTTTACAGACGTATTTCAATTAACATTGGATTGAAATCTGTGAAGAAAGACCACTGTTAGCAAAAAAAAATAAAAAAAAATAAAAAAATTGAGTCCCTGGAGTGAAAATGAAAATGGATGCTTGTTGGCTCTGTGCTATACAGCTGCTTGTTTCACCCTTCTATTGCAAAAAGTTGCTCTGAGTTCTGCCAAGTGCAGAAGTATAGGCATAGGCCATGCAAATAATTCCAATATTTGACCTTTATGAGTCAAGGAAAAAAGTGTCTTGAAGGGCTGTTTACATAGGGGTGCAGATCTTCACAAATGGATTGAAACATCATTGCATTTCAAATGGTGTTTTATTTGCAAGTCATCGTGGTTTCCTTTCTTTCCTTTAGGCTTAACAGACTGGGAAGATGATGAGATTTTGGCTTCCGTCTTGGCGGTTTCACAACAAGAGTACCTCGATAGCATGAAGAAGAACGCAATGCACAGAGAGCCTTCCCCAGACAGTAGTTGATATTGGGGATGGGGTGTTGGTTTAAAAAAAAAAAAATCAACTGGGAAGTGACAGAACAGGAAAAAAAAAAACACATTTTTTCTCAGTCATCATAATATCTTCCAATCTTCTCTTTTACTCCTCCCATCTCTCCATTCTCAGACTCTCTTCACTCATCTATACAGTACCATCGTAATCAGACCCCATCCCCCCTTCCTTTATAATACCCTTGACACCATTGGACTTATTTAGGTGCATGTTTAAATAAACACAACGAACATCATCATAGAAAAAAAAAAAAAAAAGAAAGAATAAAAATTGTAATAATGTCATACTTATCTTCTTAATGATTAATTAATATAATTTTGTTTTATTTTATTTTCTCTTTTTTGGGATGAAAAAATACTTGTTTTTCTTGGAATAAAAAAGAAAACTTTCTGAAGAAAAAAAAAAGAAGCATATTTTCATTTATTTCTCTTTTTTCCTGTTTCATATTTTTCAATGAATAGAAAACCAATCATGTAAATAATTACCAAAACTGTCTTCTTAATTGTGTGAAGCTCTATATAGCACTATATAAAGCTATGTGTAAAGTGGTGGTTGTATTGGTTTTTCAACATAAAAGGGCCATAATTCAGTTATGGTATAATTTTCAATGATTTGAAACGCAGTGGGCCTACATATTGCTTAGGATTTGGACTGTGGAGCCGGTTGAATCTTTTACGCGTCTGACACCACAACAAAACATAACATCACTTAACTTTCCAGTTGGGAACGATTAGATCTTGACTGGGTGTTGACCTGTGCAATGTTAAGTGTTTTGTGGGCATGTTTGGTTGGTATTTTTGACAATCCTTCTGCATTCAACTGGACCGTGATTAGAGGTAGTGTTGTGCTTACAGTCTGGTGACGGGAGTCCATATCAGCTTTCCAGAATGAGTGCTGCATAGCACAGCAATACGGAGCCATATCCACATTACAAAAAAAAGCTCTTCCAAGCGATTGGTACAGGGTTGTGTTGCCCTATTACACTTATTTTCAAACCCCTAAGTAATGTGCAAAAACGAGAAAATGCTGGTATTTTCAAGTTGTAGCAACCAAATGTATTTAAATTAATTATTCGGAACAAATTAAAATTGCATCGTTTTCATTTATCCACTTTGAAATGTCAAACTACGTAGTATTTGCAACCCCATAATGTCCATACATGTAGTATTTGCAACCCCATAATGTCCAACCATATATGTCCATATATATATAGATTTGGTGCAAGTTGCCGACTAATGTCAATTACTTGACATTAAGGCCAAGATAATGGTATAATTCCAGAATACCCATTATTCTCATCGACTGTCAATTTTATTTTGGGATGCGAGCAACGATTAACGCTCGTTTAAAATAGTTTTATCAACGCAGAACGCGGGAAACGGTGGTTATTTGAGAAGCTGGTTTAAAGGAGAAGCTTCGAAACCACAGGCAGAAACCCGCCACGATCGCATTCGTTTACTGGAACGTTGACTGAGCGGTTCAATTCTGAGAAAAGACATCTATTGTAGGTATTAATACTAAATATTTAAATCATGCCCCGTTTTGATTGGATGCATGTTCAAATTGCACAAAGCAGGTCAGTGGTGATTGGACGGATTTGTGAGTGGGGCGTGTTCACACATGTAAACTTAAAAACACCAACAAACTTTTAACGAAACTGAGTTGTCTCCTGTCTGATGAGAAGACTCGTCTACTAGCACAGTTAATTCGCAGTGGGATTTTATTTAGCTTTTTCTTCAACTGATTTTATGTCTGCTCAGTATGGACTACTATTCATTTTGAACTGAAGCTTTCGTTGTGATATCACTACTATTTTACGTGGATAACATTGGTCTTGTTTTGAGCTTCCGATTTGAAAATGTTGGACAAACGTATGGATGACCTGTACTTGCACGAAGTTAACGACGTTAGAGGAAAACCCGGTAAGAGGCAGCCGTTTACGTTAACCATCTGTCTAGCGACCTACTGCTAACATTCTCTGTAGCCCAAATGTATGTTATGTGTGACCTCGTATCGCTAACGATACGATGTTAATTGGGCAGCTGCGCAGCAGCAGTGTTGGTGGTTGTTAGCTAGCAACCATTTCAGTGAGTGTACGTAGCTACGATAGCTGTGGTAACGTTAAATTAATTATGCGTAAACCCGGCAAAATGCCTTTACTATTTCTAAAAAAATGCATTCTCTTCGTAGCCAAGGAGTCATTTGAGAAACTGTATCATGTTGGTGCGCTCCTGGGAAGCGGTGGATTTGGGTCAGTTTTCGCTGGACAACGCATCGCGGACGGCTTGCAGGTAACTTGCTAACTAATAGAATAACGTTAGCGAGCTTGTCTTACTTTCATGTGTTTTTTTTTTTTTTCGTTCCTAGCTAGCGATCGTGAAAATCAATCACATAAGTCTAAGGAAACGAGCTAAAGATGATGTTCACACTAATTCATAACGTTGCGTTTATTTATTCTGATAGGTGGCCATCAAGAAAATTTCCAGTGACAGGATACTGCAATGGGCGCGACTGGTAAGTTCAGTGTGAAATAACTCTTTGCAGCTAACTTACTGTAATACTCTTTACATAATTGTGACTGTTGCAAACGCATAATACGACGAGTCTCTCTAGCTAACACATTTTATGAAAATGCGTTTTAATATGAATTGTTTATTATTGTATACAGTAGTACTGTAACGTACTATAGCCATCTACCTTCCAAACACTCAAATTACTTCTCGGTAGTAAACGGTGATTACTTTTATTTGCAGCTAGAGGGTAACCTACAATAATATTACTAATAATAAATAAAAGTAACGTTGTAGTGAGTTGTATCTTCCATTCTGACCCCGTAACGTAGGCTAGCCACTTATTCTGTGTTTATAAACCGTCCATGGATTTGTGGCTGCGTGACAGAATGTTGATGACGCTAGTTAAAAATGGGAGAGGTGGAAATTCCGCATCGGGCCTCCCCCTCTCAGAAATAGCACTGACTATTATAATAATCCACATAGTAACACCCCCTGCTGGAAACTAAAAACAATACCACGCGCTTGCAGTTTGTTCTAACCTTGGTGACGTGGTGGTGACGTGGTACGGGGTTTTCAAAACAAACGATGTGGAAATTTGCTCGGCGGTATTTTCCCTGTTCCTTTCATGTCGACCAGACAGATACCAGTTCTGTTTTCAAGTATTCCCTAATCTACATAAGAATTTAGTTTTTTTTATTTTCATACAACTACTGAACCACTACAGAATACTGTTGACAAAACAGTTTGGAAAAAAGTCAACCTAGCTCAAAAGACACTGAAGCTTGATGTTATCAGATTGAGCAGGCTAGATTGCAAGAGCGTCTTAAATGTCACAGACTTAACGAATCAACTGATGGTGTTTACGCAACTTGTCTGTCACAGCCTGGTGAGCCCGGCCTGGTTCCCATGGAGATCGCTCTGCTGCTGCAGCTGGGCGGGGGAGCGAGTGCCGGTGCTGTGCATCGCGGGGTGATCCGGATGCTGGACTGGTTCGAGATCCCCGGCCAGGGCTTCCTGATGGTGTTTGAGAGGCCGCAGCCCTGTCAGGACCTCTTTGACTTCATCACGGAACGCGGTGCTCTGGACGAGCCTCTCGCTCAGAGGTACGGTATGCCATCAGTGAGAGGGTGTTACCTATAGGCCTGTAAATAGTGAGCGTGTAATGTGTGCCTACTAAAAAAAAAACAAATTTAGGAGCACATCTACTAATTGGGATTTATTAGGGTGCTCCTAAGTATTTCAGCTTAGGAGCTCACGTGCTTCTTGAGAATAAAATGTTAGAGCCCTGTTCGTGAGCGTAAGGTTGTGTGTTGGTGGTGTGTTGCTCGTTGTGTGAAACTCACAGTGCTGTGTTTGCAGGTTCATGAGGCAGATCGTGGAGGCTCTTCAGTTCTGCCAGGCCAGGGGGGTCGTCCACAGGGACATGAAGGATGAGAACGTTTTGGTCGACACCCGCACTGGAGACATTAAGATCATCGATTTCGGCTCTGGTGCCCTGCTCAAAGACTCGGCCTACACAGACTTTGAGGGTGAGTGAGATTTCACACCCCTGACTGTGGGAAGCCACATGGGTCTGCTCACACCAGTCCGTCTGTAATTAAAGCAACACTGGTGTAGTTTTCCTTGTGCTTTTTGCATGGCAGTGTTTAATGTCGTTATACACATTGCCTCTGCAGGGACCCGAGTGTACAGTCCCCCTGAGTGGATAACCCAGCAGCGCTACCACGCCCGGCCCCTGACCGTCTGGTCCCTGGGAGTCCTGCTGTTTGACATGGTGTGTGGGGACATCCCCTTCGAAAGGGACCAGGAGATTGTGGAAGCCAATCCTAGTTTCACCAAGCGCATCTCCATTGGTGAGTGAAGGGACATTTATCAGTTACTTATTTATGGTCTATGAGAACACATAGACACAGAGCTGCAGAGCATAGCATAGCATTGCAGTGACCTTGTTGAACATAGGGCCTGAGGCCTGAGGAGCCTGACCGGTAAACCGTGTTCTTCATTCCCTTGCAGAATGCCAGTCTCTGATACGCTGGTGTCTGGAGCTCAGACCAGAAGACCGGCCGTCTCTGGAGCAGATCCTGCTCCACCCCTGGATGGAGACCACAGCAGACTGCAGTGACCTTCCAGAAGGCCACAGCATGCCTAGCCAGTCCAGCCTGTAAACTCTGGGCTTTTAGGAATGGGTTTGGGGAAACTTCACATGCCTCATTTGTTATTGCCACCTTCAGTTTTGTTATTGACTGGTTCTCCCCATATTTATACATTAATTTAAATTGGTTTAGTTACTGAAGCTTCAGCAGTAGTTAAGTTATTATTGAAGGGTATCTTTCTGATTTTTGTTTGAACAGGGGGTGATGTTGGAAATGAAAAACTTAAACGGCAGTTATGGAAAATCTGAAAATGAATAGAAATAATTGCACTCTGAACAGAAAATCTGATGGAATTAAGGTAAAGGTCTGAAGGGTTTAAACCATTGTGAATTACACAAAACTCCCTTGGCCATGTGCACCTTTGTGGATTTAAATCTGTATTTTCTATTTATTTGCTGAGCATTTATTTATTTTCAAAGGTGGTCTATTTATTTAAGCCTTGTTAACATAATTGGCATGTTGAAGTTTCCTGTATTCTTGATGAAAACCCTGGTATGTGGATTTGTTGAATTCATGTACGTTGCCCCGTGGAGACCTGGTTTTACAGGTTATTAGAAGCAGTGCCATTTGGTACCTCAGTTTTATGAGGGAACAGTGACTCATATGTTTCCCTTTTACCCCATAATGGGAGGAAGTCCACTCACAACAGTAATACTGCAGAATGCCTCCATCGCTAAAGACCAAGAGAGTCCCAGTTGTTGCCAAATTGACACTTTGGGACATTAAAGCCATTCGCTTTGGAGAAGAGGAAGGGGAAAGGACCCTTGCAAACAATGCGGTCATACAGGTCACCTTGTGTATATATGTGTGGGTGTGTGTGTGCATGCACGTTTTACTTTAAATGTTTTGGCACATGTTCCAGCTACTCTGTCTCAGGTGGTATGATTGTCAAGGTTGTTTGGAGCTGTATACTGGAATCTAGTCACCAGACCAGAAATGAAGAATAATACAGACGTAACTGTACAATGTATCAAAAATGTTAAGTCAACTACTTTGTGTTTACACTGAGCAATTTATTCAATCTCTGTCTCAGGTTAAGTCTGAATGTTTACCTCGAGAGCCAAAAACAGTCTCAGGTTAAGTGCGAATGTTTACCTCGAGAGCCAAAAACAACCTTGTCTGCCTCAGTATTTCGCCCAGTTGTAGCAGACCAAGAACACAGTCTGCATTGAGAACTGGCTCGCCTACTTTTATTTATTTGTTTCCTTTTGGCGAAAGCTGGACCTTTTGGACCAAATGAACCCTGTATTTCACTGAATTCTGTTTTAAGTTTTTCCTACTTCTCATCTGTTTAAATCTTATGTGGGAAAGAAAGCAGCATTGAACATTTGGCTTCTTTTTATGCTTTAATGTCTACATTAGGTACTTAAACAGGTAGCATTTGGATGTTCAGTTTATAATACCAATTCATGACTTTAAGAAATGCTTAAAATTGGAATTTGTACTACCCTGCCATTTAATCGTTTTGGGAGGAACCGAAGTTTTCATTATTCAGAGTGTATTTCCTCGATTGTTGTTCAATAAGAAAACAAATGTACATGTTTAATTATTGACCATTTGTCAAGGAGTTGATACTAATAGCAGTACTTCTACTATTTTTGGTAATCCTAGTTAATTTGCTGGGGTTGGAACAGTTTTATTTGTTGTAAATACATATGTATTGTTTTGATGTAATGTCACAATTGTCACATTTTGTTATATTTAAATGTACAGGCAAATTGAATACATTTTATTTATTGAGATTGTTTTAAAGAACGGAACTACTTGACAATAAAATATTTGAAAATATTTTTTTCTTCAATTAATTTGTATTCCTACTTCGAACACACCAAAAGGAAAATTATTGTTTGTGTCTGGTTTACATCTACATGCTACAGAATGTGTTAATCTAGCTATACAATAATAAAAGTGGACCTACACATAATGGTGGCCTATGTCTGGAAACATTGGAGACAAATATAAATTTGTAGTTTTCCACTGAATGTGTTAGAGAATATACACATAGGCTTATATATGGCATTGATAAATGGAAATTTTCTAGAGTCTGGATTAGCCAATGAAGTCTGTCTGTTATACCACATTTCACGTGACTAATTGAAAGTAAAAAAAAACAACAAAGGACGCTGCCGCTACATTGGGGAAAATTCCGTTAATTTCAACATCCCCACGCTTTAGCTGACAGCCGCAGCTAAAGAGCGCCCTCGCGTGGCCTGTATAGGAATAGCCAGTCATTAAAAGTACACGGGACAATTTTTAGACAGCTGGCAAATCTGGTCTTAGTATCTGTGACAGTGACATACACATTTATGAGCATTAAAATAATGTAAGTTTATTAAAATATAATAAAATATGTTTCTATGATAAAATATGATGTAGTGCTATTTCTACACTACTGTAGAGCTGCAGATGTGACATGGCATTATCCACTACTGATTGGTTGTATAGCATCATGTTCCCTATAGATATCAAATAAAATCAATCAATGTTTGTGCCATTGTTTGTGACATTGCCAGTGTTTGCTTTCAACTTTAAGTTCAATTTTCATCTTCATTTATTTACAACAAGCAGGTTTTGGCAGGGCTTCAATGTGTTTGTTTGACTCACCATTTGTTGCTTCAGGCGTGGTCAGCACCGGGTTATGGATGGTAGATGAGTTGATACACAAAACTAAACTAATCTTTTAAACTGCCTTCTAAATGATGTCAAATATAATAAAATATAATGCTTGATTTATGCTCCGGTAGCCTTTGTATAACACTTGAAAAACCTTATCTTGCCGAGAGGCCTGCTTCCATGCTTTCATTCAGTATTCACATGTGTCACACTGACTGGTGGCAGCCATCTTACTTTTAACCCTTGACCCAAGGGGTGCACACCTCTAAGTGCAGTAGCCATACCTGACCAGTGGGTGGCATAACATGAGAAAACTAGCATATACTATGGGCTAGGCTTCAACAACTGAAAGACAACATATCAAATGACACTAATCAAGCTCTTTTCCTTTCCACAGCCAAAGGTAAGTAACACACAAAACATAAAGGTTTCCTTCTAGGAATAATGGCTCCAACACACCGGCCCCGTATTGGTACTGGCGTAAGGCAACAATACTTAAAACTAAAAGTCAACATGGAGCCTACAAGCAATACCTTTTCCATTAAACGTAATAACTCAAAAAACTGCTGAAAACCAACAGCAGAACTCACAAAACCAAATGCATACTAAGCAATAACCAACAACTCAAACGTCTTACTTAAGAGTGTGGTGCATGGTAAGTTTAGTGTGTATGTAATGCATGACTATGTGTAAGCAGACTACAATATGCGAGCAGTGTAAGTGTGCAGGCCATCTGGTCTGTTAGTCCGAGGCCTCTACCAGTAAGCATAGCTTGCTTATTGGTCGCTCCATTTCACTCATCTTGGTTTGCAGACGAACGCTGCGGACTAGACCCTTAGAGTCTGGGTTGGTCTCTATGACTCTGGCCATCAGCCATGATCCACGTGGTGCTGTGGGTTCTTCGACAAGCACGATATCTCCCTTGACAAAGTTTCTTCTCTGACGGCTCCACTTTGATCGCTCTTGGAGCAGAGGTAGGTACTCTTTGATCCATCTCTTCCAAAAAATATCAGCAATGTATTGTACTTGTCTCCAACGCCGTTTGACGTATGAGTCGTCCTTGTTAAACAGCCCTGGTGGCAAGCTGGGCTGGTTCTTCATGAGGAGGAGATGGTTAGGGGTTAAAGCCTCCAAGTCATTAGGGTCACCAGAGACGGCGGTCAAGGGGCGTCCATTGAGGATGGATTCTGCTTCACACATGATGGTATGTAATCCTTCATCATCCAGAGTTTGTTGTGTAGTCACAGACAAGAGGGTCTTCTTCACAAGTCGAATTAACCGCTCCCACACACCTCCATGGTGAGGGGCAGCAGGGGGGTTAAAGGTCCACTTAATGCCATCTTGGAGAAGAGCCTTTTCCATCTTCTGTGTGTTCCAAGCCTTCATGGCTTCTCTCAATTCCCTCTCTGAGGCGACAAAATTGGTACCATTGTCTGATCTCATTTCCTTTATCTGTCCTCTTCTTGCTACAAAACGTCTAAGGGCGTTGATACAAGAATCTGTATCTAATGAATGGGCAACCTCCAGATGAATTGCTCTGCTGACAAGGCAAGTAAAGATGACACCATAGCGCTTGACTTCAATACGCCCTCTTTTCACTGTGATTGGACCAAAATAATCGACTCCTACGTGGGTAAAGGGCGGAATATCTGGTGTGATGCGGTCCTTCGGCAGGTCTGCCATCTTTTGCTGTCCGACGTTCGCTTGAAGACGCCTGCAGGTGGTGCATGCAGAAATCGTTCTCCTTGCCAGGGAGTTGGCTGCTGGTATCCAGAATCTTTGCCTGAGGCATGACAGCATGTGATTGCGTCCTCCATGACCCGTTTTGTGATGGATGTGTCTCATCAGAAGCTGGGAAATGTGGTGTTGCTTTGGAAGGATGGCTGGATGAACCGCTTCCAGTGGCATTGCGAGCCTGCTCAGTCTGCCTCCAACCCGCATGATTCCTTTGTCCATCTGAGGATCCAAGGCGTATACGGGACTGTTTCTCTTGACATTCAAGTCTCCCTTTTTCAGGGCAGCCATTTCCTCTGGAAATCCTCGAGCCTGACAGAGGCTTATGATGGCAGTTTCGGCATCCTTCAGGTCATCTGTGGTCAGAGTTCCAACCTTCAAGGTGTCTTTAAACTTCACCATTTGGCTTTCAACCAATCTTGGAGAGCTCACAGACCTCTTGACTTCATTCCTCTTGTTCTTTATCTGAACGAGGAGAGCTTTCAGTTTGAGAAACCAAGCTACTGCCCTCTGGAGGTCATTCCAGTTGGAGTAGTAGTGCAGGAGGGTATTTGTAGCATCAGAGTCCTTGCTTAGCACTGCGTTTACAGTGACTTTTGTTTTTCTCACTTCAGGGTCATCTGTTGCAAGTGGAGTGGAGTCAACTTGTGGTTTAGGCCAATTCCTCTCTGGTGTCGTTAAAAAGGCTGGGCCAATGAACCAACTGCAGCCAAGGAAGTCAGCAGCAGCTAACCCTCGCGAAGCATGGTCTGCAGGGTTGAGCTTGGTTCCAACATGTCTCCACTGCATGACCTGTGACGCTTCTCTGATTCTACTCACTCGGTTTGCCACAAAGGTTTTGTATCTTTGGCTGTCACTTTGGATGTATCTCAGAACAGACATGCTGTCTGTCCAAAAAACAGAACCTTTGAGTGGTATCTGAAGCTCTGTGGTCAGAATCCTTTCCATCTTCACTGCCAGTGCTGAGGCAGTTAGTTCCATCCTAGGGATGGTCATCTGTTTTACTGGGGCCACACGGGCCTTCCCCATAATGAAGGCAGTGTGGACCTCGTTTCTGTCGTTAGTTAGTCGTAAGTAACTTGCTGTTCCATACCCCTTTTCCGACGCGTCGCAAAAGTGGTGCAGTTGGGCTAAGGCGATTGCTCCAAAGTTTTTAGGCTTTATGCACCGGTCTATGCTCAGTTCTGCAATCTGCTTGAGTCCCATCAGCCACTCTTTCCAGGATTGCACGATGTGTGGTGGCAAATCATCATCCCATCCATAATTGTTCTTGCAGCACTCCTGCAAGATATGCTTAGCAGTAAACACGAAAGGGGCTAAGAATCCCAGTGGATCGTATACTGATGCTACAGTGGACAGTATGCCTCTTCTGGTGCACGGTTGCTCCTTCAGGGACACACTGAACCTGAAAGTGTCACTGTCCGCATTCCATTGAACCCCTAAGGCTCTTTCCACAGGTAGGGTTTCGGTGTCCAGGTCCAGGTCCTTTGCCGCCTTGTCTCGGTCCTCTCTTGGGATGGAGGCCAGCACAGCTTTGCCGTTGCTCATCCACTGTGTGAGGTTGAATCCTCCTTTGGCACAGGCTTCCTTGACATTCTTACATAGAGCGATGGCATGTTTCTCTGTAGGAACTGACTTTAAACAGTCATCAACGTAAAAGTTGTTTTGTATGGTGTCAAGAGTCTCAGCTGAGAAGTTGGCTTGATTGTCTTTCGCCGTCTGCTTCAGAGCATAACTCGCACAGCTTGAAGATGATGTGGCTCCAAAAAGATGTACCGTCATCCTGTACTCCTTAAGCTCTTGGGTGACATCCCCTTGTGGCCACCAAACAAAACGCAGGTAGTCCACGTCTGATGGGCTGACCTTGACTCTGTGGAACATACTCTCAATGTCGGCCGTGAAAGCTACTGGCTCCAGCCGAAAGCGGAGAAGAACACCAATCAAAGAGCTGGTCAGATTTGGACCCTGGATAAGTTGGCTGTTCAAAGAAACACCTTGGAAGCATGCGGAGCAGTCAAATACTACACGTAACTTCCCTTTCCTAGGGTGGTAGACCCCGTGGTGGGGTATGTACCACACCTTTCCACGGCTGGGTCCACGTTCCTCCTGGGGGACTGGCTCTGCATATTCCTTTTCAATCATGGAATTGAGAAATGCAATGTACTCTTCACGGAATTTAGGATTTTTGTTTAATTTCCTTTTCAATGATTTGGCACGCTGTTCCGCCATTTGCCTGTCATCCGGCATCTTACAATCGTCCATCTTGAATGGAAGTGGCAGATAGTAGCGTCCATCTTTAAGCTCAGCAGAGCTGTCCATCATGTTGATGAATCGTTTGTCCTCGATCGACATTTCCGTCTTCTCTTCGTAATTCTTCTCTGGGAAGTCATGGTTGTACTGTTGAAGCAGTAAGTTGTCTAAAGTTGACACGGATATGCGATTTGCAAGCAGGCATGATGCCGATTCTGAGTCCCCACATATACAGTCATCGTGAAGTAGGCCATTCACCACCCATCCTAACATGGTCTTGACAGCGTATGGTCCATTACCTTGGCTGTTAAGAACATTCCATGGCTCCATGAGCTTGGGTGCACTGTTTCCAATTAGGAGTCCTACATCTGCATCTATCTCTGACAGTTGGATCTCCTTCAAATATGGCCACTTCTCTATGTCCCTTTGTGTGGGTATGTGCTCTTTGGAAACGGGAATCTCTGCTTGAGTGTACACTTCAGGCAGTCGTACAAAGTCGCTATCTTCCAGACTGCACACTTCCAGGCCAGTCAGTACATGTGTTGTTACTGGTCTTTCTTGTCCTAATGTTTTCAACACTATGGCTGTTCGCTTGCCAGTGGCGTTCAGTTGCTTCTTCAGTGACTCCGTGCAGAAGGTAGCCGAACTGCCCGGATCGAGAAAAGCGTAAGTCTGAATGGTTCTATTTGAGTTATGAAGTTTAACCTGCACTGGCACTATAGAGAGGGTACAATGTTTGCCACCAGCCCCAATTTGCTTCTTGTCCAGGGAAACCAGAGCGCTGCTGAGTGAGGTCCTTTCAACCTTTGTTTCTCCTTTTCCTTCAGTCTTCCCACACCTTGCTCTGGTTTTCTCAACCCTTGACTCAGTCCTTTGGATACGCAAGATAGTAGGGTGCGATCGCTGGCAGACCCCACAAGTCAAGGGCCTTTTGCAATCCTTGCTGATATAGCCTTGAACGAGACAGCCAAAGCAGACACCCCTGGATTTGAGCAGTTCCACTTTCTCCTTGTGAGACTTCTTGCTCATCTGTTGACATGCAGAAATATCATGGCTTTCTGAACAGCAAACGCAGAGGGCTTGTTTTGTTTTTGTTACAGGCGTTTCTTTGCCAGATGTACTGGGTTGAACTTCCTGCACTGCTGCTAAGGTAGCAAAGCTGCTTTTCTGGCGGGTGAAACTGGAGCTAAATTTAGCAGTCATGGGTTTGGACATTGGTTTGATATCCCTTTTTGGTGCAGACTCCTGGATGTCACCAAATACAGGATCCGACATCAATTTGGCATTCCTTTCAATGAACGCCACCAGGTGAGGGAATTTGGCCCTTCTCTTGTTACGTTCCATGTGGTCATAGGCAGCAGACCTCCATTTCTCCCGTAGCTTGAACGGTAACTTGGAGATTATGGTCCTCATGTTTCCAAGACTGTTCATCTCCTCCATGTAGTCAATCGCTTGCATGGTATTGTAACACCCTCTCAGAAAGATTGCATATGATAGGAGTGCCTTCTTATCTTCAGCCTTAATGGCGGTCCAATTAAGGGCCTTCTCCAGATACGAGGTCGCAACCAGGAAGTAATTTCCAAAGTTCTCCTTCAACAGCCTTTTGGCTTCCTTGTAGCCTTTTTGGGGCTCCATATGCAGACAACTGCGTACAAGGTCCTGTGGCTGTCCAGTGGTGAACTGTTCCAAGTAGAACAAACGATCACGGTAATCATCGGTTTTGCTCTCTATGGTGTGTTCAAATGACCGAATGAAGCTCAGGTAATGGAGCGCATCACCGGAAAAGCTTGAGATATCCCTGGATGGGAGGAGTGCAAGCCTTTGTTCTTTTATGAGCATTTCTGTGACATGATTTTGCCTATGCATGACAGTAGACAAATCCACATTATTGTTATGTTGTGATTGTGATCGAGGAAGTTGAGGTTGTGACTGTTTTGGTTGGGACCGCTGTAGTCGTGTCCGTGATTGTGGCGTGGCGCGCCCACTGCCCTTCAATCCCTTGTTGATAAGACCGGTTCCATTGTTGAAGCGTGTGCTGCGCATGCCTTTATGCTGTGTAGTCGTCAGCTCTTTCATGTCATATTGCACATATGATGGTGCCTGTAAATCTTCCAGGCCACCGCTTTCTATGTCATCCTCCTGTACGATATCAAAAATGTCTTCCTCTTCTTCCTCCTCCTCATCATCATCATTCTCTTCCTCATCATCATCCTCTTCCTCCTCATCATCATTATCAGCGCTGTTGTCAATGTGAGTAGGTTGGTTAAGGCTGTACCTTTTCTCCAAGGGTTTGAAGGGCGGATACTGGTCTGGCTTTGCAGCAGAAACATTGCCAGCAAAACAGAGCTTGTCTTGTCCATCCTCTTCAACTCCCTCTGGCTGAACGTTCTGGGATGTGTCTTCCTTTATTTGAGGTGAAGGTGAGACCTCCATGAGAGGAGTGGTGGTCATTTCTGTTTCCAGTACCTTTACCCTAGCATCTGCGGCTGCAATGTCAGTTTTCAAAGCAAGACGTTCTTTCTTGGCTTTCAGTTCAGCCTCCTGTTTATCCAAAGCCAGCTTTTCCTCCAATGCGGCTTGGCGTGCCAACAAGGCAGCACGCTCAGCTTCAGCTTCACGTTGCTTTTGTGAGGATCTTGATGTTCTCCCAGTACCTTGGGATGCTCTTGCGATGGTGTTTTGACTTTCATCCTCTCTTTGCTCCTTATCTGCTTGAAGCTGGGCCTCAATAGGAGCAAGGCTGAGCCATTGGCGTACCTCACCTTGGAAGTCATGCATGGTAGCCAGCTTAGGCTTGAACCAATTCAAATCATCAACGGATGCCTCATCCAGAGACATTAATCCTTGCACTAACTTGTGTGCATCAAGGAATCTCACCACAATATCATCAAGTTGTTCCTTATGCTTTCTTATGGCTTTCACATTGGAGTAACTCAACATCAGTGGTGTCATCATATTCTTTGTTTTTGTGAAATTGGAAAGTTTTGATTTCCTGTCTCCAATTAAAGTTTTACATTTTTCTTCCATGGCTTTAAGGGTGGGTTTTGAAACCCTTTTTTCCTTGGTAGTTGACATTTTCCTGTTTGTGTTTCACTTGATTATGCTTCTTTAAATGTGTGCACAGTACTGTCCCTTTAAGCATTTGATTCAAATTCAAACACAGTTTGTCATCATCCTTTTGAAGTCAAACATTTCAGGGCCAAAGCATTCCTTCCATCATCACAAGGCAATAGTCACAGATTCCAATTCATCAAACATTTGTTCCATTGTATTTCAGCATTTTCCAAAGTTTTCCAAAAGTTCATGACTTCCAATCCATTAAATGCTTAACACATCAAAACATCCAATTGCCCACATCAGCAGGGTTTTTCAATTTGTTTGTGCGATTGTTTGTGACATTGCCAGTGTTTGCTTTCAACTTTAAGTTCAATTTTCATCTTCATTTATTTACAACAAGCAGGTTTTGGCAGGGCTTCAATGTGTTTGTTTGACTCACCATTTGTTGCTTCAGGCGTGGTCAGCACCGGGTTATGGATGGTAGATGAGTTGATACACATCAAACATCCTTTATTTATGTAGCACATGTAATACACCTTAGTGCTTATTGTATTAAAGGAAGACCAATACAAATATTTCAATTTTAGAACTTTCAGGATTAAAATAGGACTTTCTTTGGGTAACTGTCGATATATAATGAACTTGATTACACATGCTCATTAAATTAAGAAATTGTAGGGAACAATGACATGCTTGCCTTGCTAGCAAAAAGCAAAAATAAAAAAAATGTTCTTAAAACATACAGGTGGTCCTGGTTACATTTAAATACAAATATGCACAAAGTCATGTTGAGCCACAACAATGTAGAACAGGGGTAGAGCAGGGGTAGGATGCAAATATATTTCCACAGAATAAAGAATTAGCATTGCTAGCATTCTTAATGATCAGTCTTGGCTGAATGGTTAGCAATGCAGCAAAATATGATTTCTGATGTATTGTGATGCAAAAATGTTAGTGAATTGGTGAATTCCCTTTTATTTTACCAGGAAAAAAAATAAAATGAGTGGAAAATCTCAAACCAGCACATATACCACAAAAACCCAGCGCTACAAATCCCAGCATGTTCTTGAGATAACCATTCTACTCCAGGCCTTTTATTAAGCCCAACAATTAGGTAAGCCCCAATGATTGCAATGAATCACAACTACTGCCATACCTGTGAGTGGGGTCGGTGCTGCCCCCTGGTGGACAGCACCCCAACATCCTTCCTGGCACCACAGTATATAAAGTGAAATGTGTTATGTTGTAACAACTGTTGCTTATATTCTGTGCTTTAATGCAGTTAAATTCATATCCCTATTTGCTATTAAGAAGTTGATATTTTACAGTGGGAGGAAAGAGGTATGCACACAGGGTAGGCTTGAATACCTGTCTAACTGTAAATAAGCTGATTTAATTACATTACATTATTGCCATTTGGCAGACGCTCTTATCCAGAGCGACGTACAACAAAGTGCATACCCATAACCAGGGCTAAGTGCGCTGAAAGACCCTAGAGGGAAGTACAATTTCAACTGCATGTCTTGGCATGTCTGCAGAGGTCTGGGATTCAGCTATGTGGATTGTTGTGATAAACAATCTTGGTGATCAATGTGCATCCTATGGCACATCTGATAAGAACATGTAGATACAAATAAGGCTAATCGATTCAAGCTGGTAATTTCAAAATGGTCATAGCTGGATTTTACACCAGGTTAGTCCCAATCACAAAGTAACATTTATAATAAAATTATAAGATCCATTTAACATGAATCTTCATTATACAATTAACAAATCCATCTTCCATTCCAAAGAACAATTTCTGTTTATCATCTTCCTTTCTATTGAACAGCAGACACAAGGTTTTTTTCAGAATATAACTTTAAAACAAAAGAAAGCCTAATTTAGGCAAGTAAATACTTGCAATGAGAAGGCTCTTCTAGTAGCCCTAGCACAGGTAACCCAGCACAGGTGTTTAAATAGTAACTAAAGTCACAAAAATCACAACCTAAAATCCTAAATGAGCACGCTGCTCCCCTAAAGCTGCTCCCCTAAAGCTGCTCCCCTAAAGCTGCTCCCCTAAAGCTGCTCCCCTAAAGCTGCTGATATGCAGTGCATCATAAGACCGGGTCGGATCAGAAATGCCATTTCTGCCTCTTTTAAAGCCAACAGGAAGGGTGTTGTCACATCCTAATTGGACAAGAGAAAATGCACCACAGCTGCTCTCAATGACAGGAACAACTACCTACTTCCAAGATAGTGATCAACAGCTGCTCCACATAGCCCTATAATCAAGAGCAGAGTCAAAGGAATCTTGAACTGTGAGAAATGAGACCAAGATTACAGAAGAGAGACGAAATCAAATAAAGCAAAAACAAAAACATGCACTGAAGGAAACTAGCAAGCTCCATATAATAAGTGACTGCTACACATTGATGTTACATATTAGAATAGAATATAGGGGTAATGTATTCATTAACATTCATTAAGTATGAAACCCGTTATGTATCATGAAAATAGTTTTACATGATTGTACTGGTATAAAATACAATCACACCCATCATGCTGTTTAAGCTGCTATGGAATGCTACCACATGCATGCCATCTACAGTTTGTCAGCAACGCTGATTTGAAAATGTTCTATTGTTATTCACAGTGCCTCCTTCCCGATTTCCTCTATTATTTTGAATTTTTCACACAGAATGGAAAGAAAAAAAGGAAAGAAGGAACCTGAACATTTTTGAAATTATGTGTTTTGACAATTCTTTAATTCTTAATGAAAAAACTTACATACCCAAAGTGCCCCTGTGAAAAACGAATTGCCCCATTAAAACTGGTTGCACCACCTTTAAGCAGCAATAACTGCAATTGAACACTTCCTATAATTTGATATTAATCTTTCATATTGCTGTGGGGATATTTTACCCCACTTTCCTTTGCGGAACTGCTTTAATTCAATCAAATTCATAGGTTTTGAAACTCCAGAAGAGATGAGAAAAAAAGTTGTTGAAATATATAAATCTGGAAAGGGTTACAAAGCCCTAAGGATCTGAGACTCCACCGAACCACAGTGAGAGCCATTATCTTCAAATGGAGGACAATTGGAAGAGTGGTGAATATTCTCAGGAGTAGCTGGCCTGCCAAAATTCCACCAAGGGCACCGTGACAACTGATCCAGGAAGTCACAAGTGATCCCGAAAGAACATCCAAACACCTGCAGTCCTCTCTAGCCTCAGCTATATCAGTGTTCATGAACCTACACTAAGACTGGGCAAAGAATGAATTCATGAGAGAGCATGGTGGAAACCACTGCTACAAAGATGAACTGCCCATCATCTCATAATTGCAAAAAAGCACCTGGATGATCCCAAAGCCTTTTGGGATAATGTTCTATGGACAGATGAGTCATAAGTGGAACTTTTTGTGTCTGGTGTATAGCAAATACAGCATTTCACAGTAAGAACATCACACCAAAAGTCGAACATGGTGATGTTACTGTGATGGTGTGTGGATGCTTTGCTGCCTTGGGACCACGACAACTTCTCATTATTGAAGGAACCAAGCATTCTGCTCTCTACCACAACATTCTTAAACAGAATATCTGGTCCTCCGTCCATAAGCTGAACCTGCACTATAATTGGGTTAACAAGACAATAATCCAAAACACAAAACCTCACATCTAATTGACTGAAAGAGGCTTTTGAATGTTCTATTCGAGTCCTGACTTCACTGGAATAGAAATGTAGAAACTGAAACCAGCAGTTCTTGCTCAAAAACTCAACTATCTTGATAAAATGGTAAAATGGTAAATGGCAGGCATTTATATAGAGCCTTTATCCAAAGCGCTGTACAATTGATGCTTCTCCATTGACCCATTCATACACACACTCAGACACCGACGGCGATTGGCTGCCATGCAAGGCCCCGACCAGCTCGTCAGGAGCATTTGGGGGTTAGGTGTCTTGCTCAGGGACACTTTGACACAGCCTGGGGGATCGAACCGGCAACCCTCCGACTGCCAGACGACTGCTCTTACTGAGCATGTCGCCACTGCCATGTCGCCACTGCCTAAGACTGATATAAAATGATAGTAAGAGTTTGTCATTATTTCTGCAAAAGGTTCTGAAACCAGTTATTAAATTGAATTAGAGAATTACTTTTTTTACAGGGGTGACATGGATCTTTCAAAACTTTTTTTAATAAATCAATGAAAACATTTAAAACATTTGAATGGTTTCAAAAACCTGAAACCATTCAGTGTGAAAAATATGCAATAATAGAAGAAATCAGGAAAGGGGCAGATCTTTTTACAGTACTGTAAGTATATGATTTATGTCCTGTTGTAAGTCCCAATGCCAGCTTTGCAAACTGAAGTCAAAATTAATTATCCAGACTCTCTGGTGACAACCTCTGTCAGAAATGATTGTCACAACAACTCAAAAACATAAAATATTTGGAGTAGCTTTGTGTAGTTACATCATTGCATCACTTTGTGATTTGCGAAGATTAAGCATCTGTATACGTTTTTTTAATTCTTTGTAGTTTGTGGAATCACCATGTGCATCTCAACCCATGGGGGCACTTTCGTGAAGCAGGATCACTGCTACATAACTGCACTGAGTAAATCTTGGACTGAAATAAAAAGCTGCACCGGGTTTTACTTCATTACACCTACTTGTCTAAGTGTTGTTTGACCGTGGAATGATTGTTGGTGGCAGACAGGGTGGTTTGAGTATCACAGTAACTGCTGATCTCCTGGGATTTTCGCGCACACTAGTCTCTACAGTTTGCAAAGAATGGTGCGAAAAACAAAATTAATTCCAGTGAGCAGCAGTTCTGCAGACAGAAACACATGGTTAATGAGAGAGGTCCGATGAGAATGGCCAGACTGGTCAAAGCTGACAGGAAGGTGACAGTAACGCAAATAACCACACATTACAACAGTGGTATACAGAAGAGCATCTCTGAACACACAACACATCATAACTCTAGCTGGATAGCCTACAGCAGTAGAAGTCTAAAAAATAAGTCTAGTAAATACCTAATAAACTGCTCACTGAGTGTATATACCACACGAAAAACAAAAAACATCTTTCAAAACATTTAAAATATGTGGTAAATATTTGGCGCTATATGTTGATCTGTCCTGAAATATGTTTAAATGGCAATCTTTCATATTTGCATATGTTTTTATATATTTAAGAAATACATTTAACCTGTTTTTTCAGTGCGTGATAACTGAATACAACCTGCGAGAAACCTCTGTGTTTTGGGGGGGAGCTAATGCAGCAATATACTACTCAAATATCTTCATTTTGGGACAGTCATTCAACTGGTGTGCTCATGTTTAGCTCAATAATGTACTGTGTGCCCCATGGTATGACAAACAATTGATCACACATTTTATACAATGCTTCATGTGGTAGAGAAGTTCATGTATGATCGGCTAAGTGAACAATGCTTGAACAATGGATTAAACACGACACTTTATTACAGCAGCTCCCTGGAAACTTTAAAGATGATTTTATCTGTCTAAAGCACGGACTGTATAGCCTAGTTATACCTAAGTGGTACAATAATTGTAGTTTATTTGATCTTAAACCACTGGGAAAAAAATAGAATAATTCACTGTCGAATCGTGGTCTGTATTAGGGCGTTTCATTTAATGCACATCAGTAGACACATGGCAAAGGGACGATTAGAACTGGAAAGTCATGTTCACACAAAGCAGGCGTGGACTTTTAACTTTTTGCAACACCCAGTTAAGAGCTAGCGCCATACGTTTTGTGGGGAAGAGAACATTGCGAAAGTGCCCCCGTTTCTCAGTGGGGATTTCTCTTGGCAGAAGGCTAATTTCCACAAGACCTTTGGGCGGTCAAACTTCAAAACAGAAGCTCAGGAAGACGTGGATTGTGCTAAACAAATGTAGCCTGCCAGAACAGCATCATGTTTGACATAGGTATGTTGAATATTTTGTATGCCATCTATAGTTTTTTCCTAAATAAATTGTATCTAAACTGTTGTTACGTTGTTCTTATAGAAGTGGTGGACACACAGCATGTCATTTGTTTATAGCCTTTTACTTTTTTATTTACTTGGAACAGCACAATAAAACAATTGCATTTTTTTGCAGCTGGATGTCCAATTCGGAACATACAATTTTCGATTTATAACAGTGGCTTTGTGTTCCGGATGCATCTCCGATTTTACATGATTCAAAACAAATACATAACATACAAAAAATAACATCAACTTAAAAGGCATAAACATATTTTACCAGATGGCTACTTTGAAATCTGCATGTGAAGTTTGTCAAAAGAAACGTCCGTTTCAGTGATGTATGTGACAATGAATCCATTGTGAGTTGCATTCTTAACAGTATCCACCAATGGAATTGGGTCCTGTCCCCATACACCAATAGAACTGGACAGCTTCGGTGCCCCTAGAGGGGGTTGAAGGAATTGGGAAAGTAGTACTTCCAATCAAAATAATATGTTGGACGAAGCCTACGGCGTAGCAGCCTGGGCGAAACAAGGAAATGGTTGTGTTAGTCATATCTTGAGAAGCACTGCTGGCTTAACTGGATCCACGACGGTAGTGTTCCGTCAAGAATGGCGTAGAGGCCAATTTTCAGAACACGAAAAACAGGACTTTTTACTGATGGTGCAGGCTTGACGGTGGTTATTCAGGGGGGAGTTTACTTCAAATCCGGAAACTGGTAGGAAGTAGCTTGCTAGCTGCACTGTAACGTTAATGCCAACATGGCAGCGAGCAGCCAAGGCCCAGGGAAGGGGGTCGGGGAAGACAAGACATCCGGACGTAGACATAGTGAAGGTAAGTTAACGTAGCTCGATGACAGTAACATCATGTTTAGCAATGTTTTGATAAACAAGTATAATGGGGTTTTGCCATCGACTGTTTGATTTTGGGCAACATGATTATCTAGCTGGCAAGCAAGAAATAGATTCTCGCTAACGTTAGCTGTACGTGGATTGTGTTACTGTTTGCTGTCTGTGTGCCCTCGCAATGAAATTCATAACATTGCATTGCATGATCGTTGAATGTTAACCATACGAGAAAATGCTAAAACGACGCTGCTTGCAGAGTCTGTCGATGTTGTTAGCTAACAACAGTGGATAGCCTAACTGGTCAACCTTACCAAGCGAGCGGAGTAACAGCCAGCCAGCTAGCTAGCTATACTAGCAGTAACCAAGAAGGATAATTTGCAATCTAAATATATTTAACCATTATTACAGCTGACAGCCCTACATTAAAATGTAATTTGCTAGATTGTTTCAATGTAACTAGCTAACGTTTCTAGGTAACTGAACGTTAGCTAGGCCTGTTGATAACATTTCTCTAAGTTGATGCATTGTTTGAGTAAGTTAGCGTTTGTGCTTGTGGATGGGGTAACAATAACATCAGTTGCGTCGTTTACCAGACGATTGTTGTTTCAAAAAGTTAGCTAGTAATTGTTGAAATACAAGCTTCTTGGATTAAGAACAGCTAATGTCGCGTACTTGTTAAGTGCAAGTAACATCAGTGAAGAATGGCTTCCCCACAAGTAGCAATGTAAGTTGCAAGCAAATTGGTATTTTGTTGAATAAATTCCTTGGGTATTCTTGCCATTTTCTCGGCGATTTTGTTTCTTATGTGGTAGTGGTGACGTGTACTGACATTTTATACCCTGACGTGAGAAATGAGTCCTGTATTTGCCTAGGGCGAATGCCAGGTGGCACTGCTATAACACACCCATTGCTTTCATTAGCCTCCATTTATCTTTTATTTGATACGCTTTATGAGCGAACTCTGCAGCTTGTTCATCATGCAGCATCGTCATCTGTGTATGTATTCCGATCAGCCACAACATTAAAGCCACCTGGCTAAACCAGTTTTTCCATGATTAAAACTGCTTTAAACTGTATAAACTTATCTACTTGTCTATAAGCACTTATAATGAAATATTGTGATATGTGTACTTGTATAAGCAGATAAACATAAGTGATTTGCATTCAAAAGTTGGAATGAAAATGGAGAATTTTAATCTTGTAAACTTGTTTTGTTATTTAAATATCTTGCTACATACTGGTGTTCATACTGGTGTTCTATCTTAACTGGTGCTCGAGGACCTGTGGAAAGACCATATTAAAAAATGTCAGTTAGAAATCAGTTTCACCCTTCTTCACTCCAATTACATGGTAATGCATGTGGTCAAACTTCAGAAAATTGCGTGTCTGAATTGCACTATTGCAGATCGAAAGTGTATTCTGCTGCAGAGCAACCTTTTATACAGTCCAGGCACATGTACTGCTCAAATAGACACTGGAGTACTAGTTTTTTAATTGAACCATACATTGTTGTACTCAAGTAGTTAATACCTTGGTGTGAAATTCAGAATAGATGGTGTATATGTATGTCTGTATATGTACAGGGATCTATTGACCTACTGTGTCCCTATTGTTATAAGAATACATTTTTATTTTTTATTTAAATACATTTTTAGGACAATAACCTGGTTTTATGGTGTATGTAAGAAAAGAGAATATTGCTGAAGGATAGACATGTTGGTCTAATGTGGTGAGGTGAATGAGCATTTCCTTTGAGTACACACTATTGCTTTTAAATGGCCTGCAGTTTTCAGGTCACAATGTGGTAGGCCCATGCCGGACTGCTAGACACTTGTTGAAACGCTACAGAAGAAGACTTGATGTGGTACGTTTGTTGGCTGCAGGTAACACGAAGCTGAAGTACATCAGTTTGGCGGTGCTGGTGGTCCAGAATGCCTCGCTCATCCTCAGCATCCGCTATGTCCGCACGCTCCCCGGGGACCGCTTCTTCACCACGTCGGCGGTCGTCATGGCGGAGGTGCTCAAGGTTCTCACCTGCCTGCTCATCATTCTGCTCCAGAAGAGAGGTGTGTTGCCTAATCATGTCCCGCATACCCCCCCCCCCCCCCCCCATAACAGTGAAAACTGTCTGCTTTCATTTTTTTTTGTATTTATGACCCATTGTATTTTGGTTTGCCCCAAATATGTTGATGATGTAAGCGGTTGCTCTTCCATATTTTTCAGTGCCGTGAGCTATGTTCTCATGGCAAACTCTCAAACTAGTGGCTGCAGTTATTCACACAGTATTTTCTGTTGCTTTGTGTTGAACTTTGGCCTGCATGCTGCAGTGTGTTCTAGTCGCTGTAGCTGAGGTATGTAGTGCTGTAAGATTTGTGTCAATTATTTATTCATGTTCCTGGATCCTGTTGGTTTTCACACTAACCTTAACAGAGCACACGTTTCAACAGCTAAACTTGTGGAGTTGCTAATTAGTAGCATCAGGTGTGCCAAGGTTGAAATGAAAACCTACAGGATGGTAGATGTAAGAATTATGTCATTTCTATATTCAAATGGACGCCCAACCCTGTTCCTGGATCCTGTTGGTTTTCACGCTAACCTTAACAGAGCCACACCTCTTTCAACAGCTAAACTTGTTGAGTTGCTATTTAGTAGCATCAGGTGTGCCGAGGTAAAACCGACGGGATGGTAGATGTCTCTCTCACACACACACACACACCCACATACGGGTATGCCTACCCTGAGGTTACCTTTGAAAATATCCATATTAATTCACCGATTCTCTGTTTCTCTCTCTACCTGTGTGCCTTAAGGGAACGTGAAGGATTTTATTGCACTGCTGTATGACTCCATTGTAAGTCAGTACTGGGACACCTTGAAACTGGCTGTACCTTCGCTCATCTACACCCTGCAGAATAATCTCCAGTATGTGGCCATCTCCAATCTGCCTGCTGCTACCTTCCAGGTGAGCTGCCCCAGCCAGTAATGAACCCTCTGAAGAGTAAGTTGGAGACATGGGCTAACAAAGTGAATTTGCGGGACACACCAAAATGAGTGATTATATTCTTGAAATCTGATTTGCGAAACAACTTATATTTTATGATCGATACAAATTTCACCGATGTTAGGTTATAATGTCAGCGCCAGATTTGGTCTGGGATGTCTCCTGTGAGTTGTGTGAAGACAGTCTGGCCAATCGGTAGCACTAATTACCCGGGAGAAAAGAAAACTAGGGCTGGATTTGTAAGACATAGAGCTGGTGATGACCTATAAAGTCATATGATAACCAAGTACCTGCAATAATGGTGATGGGGCAAGTCATGGAGTCACGCAAATTAATGCAAACATTGTTAGCCCTTGTCTCCCAGATTAACAAGGCGAGACGAGTGTCATTTCAGGTTTCATAAAAATCTGTGGCAATGCGGTCCAAAAGTGTGTTGATTTGTCATGGAATTACCCTATTTTGAAAATGTCACTATTAAATTAAATGTTGCTATTAAATATGTATCATGAGAGGCCTACTTTTTTTATTTATTTATTTTTTTAGTCTAAAGAAGAGAAATATGCTGTGGGATGTTTTAAAAAGGCTTATGAATTTTCCTTTTTTTGATCTCTCGAAGTGGGATCCATGCAGAGTAAGATGATGGTGTTTGAGGTGTAAGGTGATGGTGTTTGAGGTGTAAGATGATGGTCTTTGAGGTGTAAGATGATGGTCTTTGAGGTGTAAGATGATGTTGTTTGAGGTGTAAGATGATGGTGTTTGAGGTGTAAGGTGATGGTCTTTGAAGAGTAGGATGATGGTGCTTTCTTCCCCTCCAGGTGACATACCAGCTGAAGATCCTGACCACGGCCCTTTTCTCCGTGCTCATGCTGCGGAAGAGCCTGTCCCGGGTCCAGTGGGTGTCTCTGGTGCTGCTGTTTGCGGGGGTGGCCATCGTTCAGGTGGAGCAGGAGGGCAAGCAGAAGGAGACCACGGTTTTGAACCAGAACCAGAACTATGCCAAGGGGCTGGTGGCGGTGGTGGTGTCGTGCCTGTCCTCGGGCTTCGCGGGGGTGTACTTTGAGCGCATCCTGAAGGGCAGCTCGGCCTCCGTGTGGCTGAGGAACGTCCAGCTGGGCATCTTCGGCACCCTCATGGGCCTGCTGGGCCTGTGGTGGAACGACGGCCCCGCCATCGCGGAGAGCGGCTTCCTGTTCGGCTACACGCCCATGGTGTGGGGCGTGATCTTCAACCAGGCCTTCGGGGGCCTCCTGGTGGCCGTGGTGGTGAAGTACGCGGACAACATCCTCAAGGGCTTCGCCACGTCCTTCTCCATCATCGTGTCCACGGTCACGTCCGTCTACCTCTTCGGCTTCCACGTGGACCTGCTGTTCACTCTGGGCGCGGGCATGGTGATCGGGGCCGTCTATATGTACAGTCTGCCCAAAGTAGCAGCTCCCTCCTCTGCTCCCTCCGACCTCGACTCCTCCTCCTCCGCCCACAGGAGCCATTTATCCAACGCCGGCGAGGACTCAGAGACGGACCCTTTCCTCGCCAAGTCAGTCCTGGTGAAATGAACAAATCTGTCGTCTTTCCTGTCTCCTGTCGTTCAAACCCCCCCCCCCCCCCCCCCACATTGAACTAACTCTAACCCCCTTTCTACGTTTCATCTTTTTCTTTTGCTTTTGAATATTTCTTCTTTTTTTAATTTTAAATTTTTACTTTCTGAACTGATCCTATTTTTAATTTAATATGTATAAAAGAAAATTAATGACTAGGAATGGCGGTGGAATCTTTGTACCTTACTTCGGTAGACACAGCCTTTGAAAGATCCCCTGCCTCTGGACTACTGTTCCCAGAACACACCTCTCCCTCATTCACTGCGCCTAGCACAGAATGATGCGGACCACCACCAGCCATTTTGGCCTGAATGCCTTCTTTGCAGTGAAAGCATTGCCGCAAAGTTGCGAAGAGGTTTAACGGTCAAAGATGCATAAATGAAGAACGAGAATGCAGCCTTGGCTTCATAATGTCACCATAATCTGCTCAATGCCTTTTTGTTTTATTTTATACATATTGCTCAAGAGTGTCAATATTTCTTTAAATGCATCAACCTGTGCACATCTACACCTATCTTTGAGATTGCCTTAACAATTTGTTTGATGTTTTTGATCCTAAGTCAAACAAATTTTCCCTACCGGGAACAGAAATGTTAGTATTATGTATTCTATTATTTTTCAAGTGTTTTACCAACGCATACAGTAGGTCTCTAGAAACTAACATCATTGCAAATGGCAATCTTTGCCTTATTGCAAATGCTATTAATATCTGATCTAATTTTCATGAAACACATCAAAGCTTATTAAGCTTATTAATGAACTCTTTCTCACGTATCATTTACAGTTCTGTGTTACTGTATCAATGATATACCCCCTCATTTCTGTTTGATTTCCCTTTCTATTCATTGTCATTTAAGAAATTGCATACACTACATTGTCACAACATTTTCTAGCCCAAATTGACTACTTCAGTGATGCTACTGTACTTGAGAACTGGAAGGTGTGTAAATGGGGAATTCTTTTACTCAAGTCCATAGTCGGTTATTGCTGCAAGTTAGCCATTGATTTTGAAATATTTTCTTATTTGATTTTTTACATGAATTGCTGAACTGCAGATGGCAGCTAGGGGTAAAAATCCTCATTTAAAGTGATACAGCTTGAGTTTGTGCCATTTGATCTCAACCTACAGCCATCCAGTTGTATGTGTAGTATACTTCATAAAGTGACTATAATCTATAAAAAGCACACATTGATCCCCCTGGTCCCGACTCTAGAAAACACTGCATTCTGGAGTGCCTAACAAAGTGGTGTTATCTAGATAACTGGCTTTTCCATTTCAACTCATTTTAACAGTTGAAATGGAACCTCTTTTAATATTCAAGAAAAACTGTTTTAAACAGTCTTTTAACAATGTGAGATTAGTTAAGATTTTGCATGTTCACATTTGCAGACCACCGCAATTTGTTCTTAATTGTAACAAATTCATTTCATATTGAAAAGCTGTAGAATTTACACAGAAACGAGATGAATGTGAAATGATTAATGAAAGACTGACTTGCGTCTTATTTTGAGGTACTCCAGTGTGAATGTTCTGTGGAACCAGTGGTGTCTGGCAGCATTTGTCTTATTTAGATGAGAAAATAATTCAGGAATATCCAGTCTGACAACTGAGAAATCCTCCAAACCGACAACATGCTTAAATATTAAATGGCCCTTGCTCTCTTTTGAGATGGGGACCCACAATGCACTGCCGGGACAGACACGTTTAATATAAAAATGGTTAGTTTATCGTTAATTAATTAATTGAATAAAAATGTGAAAATACACTTAAAAAAAAAATAAAGGAGTCTTACTATAGTCTTACTTCTTTTATTGAACAAATGAAAAACATCCATTTTGCAAAGAAATTCCACAGAGTATCAATTAATAGTAATTATAATCACCTTAAATTCTTTACAGTGCAGATAAATTACCTTGGCTTTCTGAGATTTTCGAACATATTATTTTACAGCCTAAATCATTTGATATGCCATTTATCTTTCATTAAATACACCGGCATTAACCTTCATGACCTCTCATTGTGTGGTCCATAAAGTAGTAAAGATAATGTGACCAAAAAGTAATGGAAGCAAGCTAAAACTACATTTTAATGGCACGTGCAGTCTTCAAACAAGGCTTTGTGAATTTTCCCATGGGGCGTTTGTCACTGAAGAACATGGTGTCATTTCTAAAACCAGTACATTAAGGATTTAAAGAAAGAGATAGGGGCTTGAGCAAATGTTTAGGCTTGTTCATAAACATGTTTATTTTATATCCAAATCAGTGTCTTTGAATGTATTTTCAAGGAACACTAATGATTAGAAGGGTATTATTTTAAGTGAAGAAAAAAAAAAAATGTAGGACTACTTTTTTGTATTGGATTAAATAAAGCAGGTGAGGTGATCAGTGCTGACTGAACCTGATCATTGAATGTACCATAAGTCCTGAGTGCCCTAGGCTGTCAGAAGCACTGGGTTTAAGAGGGACCAGACGACGCTAAAGTGCTCTGATGCCCATTGGTTTGGCATCTTACATTTCTGCTTGTAGTCACTATCTTTGGCCTGAGGTGGAGATGTAAGGAGGGTTTATTTATAGGAACATCCATAGAACTGCCAATTCCACTGAGGTGAACATCAACAAAGGTTCCATTGCAGTCATTCATCATTTTGTAATTCCTCTCAAACTCCCAAAATATATTCTGGTGCTCTGTCTCATTTTTGATCATCCTAGAATGAAGTCCATTCGTTTACTATCACTGTCTTAACTGTATGTACAGATTATTAAGAGTTTATCCACACCAAAATGTTATCCAGAAATAGATTGGTGTTAAAGAGGCTTTTGCATCATTATTAATTTTGTGATTCCTTTTCACACCCACCCACCTTTGCCTGTCTGTTTTTAAAATGAGCCTTATCATTCATTCTTCATCTGAGTTATTCTTACAGGATTAGATTGCTCTTAAAGTACACGGGTATAAAAGTATGGTTATAAAAAGATTCTCTTTTTATGTGGTTCGAAAAACGTTATATATATATGTGTGTGTGTGTATGTGTGTGTGTGTGTGTGTGTGTGTGTGTGTGTGTGTGTGTGTGTGTGTGTAAAGCACTGGTTTTATTCGTCATATTAAACATCACTCTGCACAAGATGATATTTAGAGACCATTAAAAACATGGGAAAACCCTGGGGGAAAACTTAAGAAGCCCAGACACAGTAAATGTCACTTTCTTTGTAAATAGTGAAATGGTCTTATTTATCTGTTCAAGGGCAGCCCATGAGCAGATAATAAGGGCCAGTGCTGTGTACTCCGAACAGCTTTTGCTTAGCCAAAACAAAGACTGGGGTGAAAATGGCTGCTTTTATTTGCCATCTTAATATTTCATTTATTTCCCCCTCCGGTGGGATTCAAAGGCCTCCAATTAATTTCCGTTTGGTTTTTTGTTAAATTATGTGATTTGTATCTTCTGGTCTCTAGTTTGTTCAGTTAGTGTGGTAATATGCGTTTGCACACATGAAGGAACTCGACCACACCGTCTTTGTGCTGGGATATCACAGTCCTGAGTGAAATCCAGCATCGATAAACTGCAAGCCTGAGGTTGAATGCAGTCTGAAGGAACCATGGGATGCGTGTCTTTCCCTGACCCCATTTCTTCAATTAAACTGAAAGTGACCTGTTTCTCTCAGGGCCTTGGGTGGTTAGGCTGAAGGTTAGACTGTCAGGCTGTCTGTTAGACAATTGAGGGACAGATATTTGAATAAAGGCTTCAGCTATGTAATAAATTCAGTGAGGTATTGAGTGGCTACTTGTCTGGTAGACACTTTAAACTGTCACATGAAAGGCTGCTGTTACACCTTTGTGGTTATATAGTTTTGAATCTCACAAAGCGCATTAGCTTTTTGGGGTGGAGGGGTTGGGATCTCCAGGTAATAGGTAGTTAATGTTCCTGGGTGAGAACAATTTTATTTGCACAAACAGGAGGGTGTAAGGAATTGTCATTGAAGAATCATTGTAAATATTAAAATTACATGCTATGTCAAAGAATTACATATTGGAAGGAGGAGAATGGAATTGAAACATTGGGAATTTAGAATTTGATGGTTTTCAGCTCAGATCTACGCTGAAGTGCTCAACATGTTATCTATGTTTTACTTCTGCGTCATTGTTTAAAAAAGAGGAAAAATATTTTAAGTAGTAACAGGAAACTGCCACACAGGCAAAGTAAATTTGTCATTACGCATACGTAATTATCATAACAATCTGCTGCTGCACAAACAGAATCTACTTGTCAATAGAGGGGTTTGATGCTGAAATCCAGTATCGACACTGAAGTAGCTAAATGAATGAATGAATGTAATGGGTTATTGGTGATATGCGTGTAATGATACGTTGCTCCCACATGCACATTCTAACGCACCTGGGTATGGAGGGAAATGTGACTAACCAAGGTGTGTGCGAATGTGATCTGTGTGTGGCTACTGTACGTTTTGGGGAGTGCGTGACAGTCATACCGAAAACATTTGGGGCAGGGCTGATTTTTGGGCTCTGCGTTGGCGGCGGATGTGGTTTAACTTTCAACTTTTCTTTTGGAGTCTCAGTAATTTGTAATGTTTTGTGTTTTTTTTCTCCTTTTTTAAAAGCTGTTTGTGGGATTAACTGATTTCAGCGCATACATTGAACAAGATTAATGTGAATGAATTATGCAGATGTGCTACAGAACATGCTGTGCATTCTGTAGTTTGTCTGTGAAAGAGATTCTGACAAGGGTGGTAATGGGATAAATTAATGTGACCAAATACTGGACTATTTAATGTATGTTTAGTAGGATATATATGAATGACATAAGACTATTTACTCAATTCAGCTGAGGCTTTGAAAGATATGTTCCTTTTGATTTTATGTAGCACATCTTAATAAAGCCTTGAGATTTTTATATGAACTTCAATAAATGCTTATTTTCTGTGGAAATACTGAATGTAATGCAGTAAAAATATGTGAAGAGAATTCTAATGTAAGTTCTTATTTAAGTTCTTATGCTATATTTAAAAAAAGGTTTGTATAAACAGAGATTCTTGGGTAGCATGTACATCATTGCTTAATAGAATAGTTTGAGGAGAGAGGCTCACTGAGGCAGCTCAGTGAGGACTCAGGACTTATTTTGGCACCTTTTGCAGTTTGGCCCCTCCCTGACTGTTCCTGGTCTTGATGGATACATTTACTTGGGCTGGCAAAAGGCATTCATTCTTAGTGTGTACTGGGCATCAGCATTGCTTTCTGGCTGGTTTGTACCAAGGTAGACCTAACTGATGGTGTTGAGCTGTAACTGGCACCTTGTAACTGAGGCGTAAACTGAATATGCCCTTGGTGAAATCCCAGCACGGATAAATGTCATGAGTGTCGATGAATGAATTTGAGTTACCTGATACCCAGCAGATACTGGCAGAGAACACTTATAGAGGTATGTAGGCTAAATAGCTTTCTGTCCTCAAAAGTAATCATCTTGGTTGATGGTAAAATTGAAAGGCACAGAACAGTGTGCAGAAGGTGGCTGATTAGTACATTTTCGGAGGGATGGTTAAACATAGACGTGGCTCGTCAATGCCCTTGGCAGGGGAAGCATGGAATGCTGTAACACAAGCCTGCCCCACCCTGATCCTGGAGATCTACCATCCTGTAGGTTTTTACTCCAGCCCTAACAAAGCACACCTCATTCAGCTGCTAGAGCAGGGCTGCCCAACCCTGGTCCTCTCTACCGTCCGGTAGGTTTTCACTCCCTTTATTTAACAGCTAGTGACCTCGTTCAGCTGCTTCAGAACCAGGTGTGTGACATTAGCGTTGGAATGAAGACTTGCAGGACCGTAGATCTCCAGAACCAGGGTTGGGCCGCACCAGTGTAATTGTGCATATTGTCTCCACAACTGAAAACTGTCAACTATTTACACTATAAAATATGTGATCATGAACATCTAGAAGACAACTGCGAACAATTATTACAGCTTAGAAATAATGTGGTTAAACAATTCATTTTTGTTTATCTTTCCTATTATAAGCTATATTACTGCTAGCCCTATGACCAATAAGATTTAATGGCAAACTTTGTTTACTGATGAAATTGATCATTCCTGTGTTGTTTTTATTTTTCCTTTTCTTATTTTCAACACTAAAGGCGCCATTTGTAATCAATGAATTTATAAAAAGTACCTGCTCTTCTATGTGTTTCATTTACATAAAACATGTTATTTCTTTGGTATGTTTTTTAATTAAATATTTTATTTTAATTTTAAGAAAGTAAGTGTGTGTCTGACTTAATAGTGGCGTACTATTATGCTTAATGTTGCTAGGAGGAAAATAAGATTTATGGTTTTGTCATTGTGATGTTCACTTTCTAAGTCACTTTATCTGCAGTAATCACTTGGGAAATTTGTTTAACCTAAGCATGTACAAAGCTTTGGTTCTTTCATAATTCATTTCTCAGCACCAATTATACTGATTGTTTACAGTTTACTTAAATCTGCTGGTTTCTGGGGTGTGAGCTGGTGATTGATATTTAAAGTTAAAACTGAAACCTGTAGACACCAGAGTTAGCCCCTGTTCTAGACTTGAAAATGTTTTGCAATCAGTTTCAAGAGCAAATCAGGAAAAAAATTGTCATAACTTGGTTCTAAAAAATAAAAATCATCATTAGGAGGTTTTATGGACTGGTTTTATGGAGCACAGAGACCATGAGTAGGTGTGCAGCGTCTGTAGTTCTCTAACTCTTGACAGTATCTTCACAGCACTAACACCTGTTTTTCTGCCCCGTCCAGTCAAACGTGTTTCAGTCACACAGGTTACATGCTGCTACATGCTTGGAATTTGACTCACAGAAAAGAGAAAAGTGAGTTTTACTGGTAGAATGAGAAAATAGCTTTACTTGCTTTGAATGTCGACTGGCTGCATGTTTGCAGGCTAGTGATGTCAGCCAGCTGCATTATGGGTGACAAAGCTTATGTTTGCAAATGTAACCGTGCGTTCATTGGTGGATTTTCCCTCCCTTACACAATACACAGAAACACCTACTAGTAGGTGTTGATTTAACACTGAAAATCCCAGAGGATTGCTGGGATTTTCTCTCATTTCAGTGAACTGCTAATGTGCTGTAGCATTTTGCATAGGTTGATACTGATTGAGTGCTGGTTTGTGTGTTCTTCCGTAGGTTCCATGGGAAAGAAAAGGGGTGTTGACAGTTCTTTCTGAGCATGGCTTTGACCCAAGATTCATCATCCAGCGTTCCACTCCAAACGCCAAAGAGTGAAAGGATTTCATATAAGTCGTATATTGCCTTTTTCATAATTGTGAATCCAAATGCATTTACACACAGTCTAATGCAGTGTTTTAAATGGACAGTGGAACAAATAAATGTAATGTGTGACAAAACTAGGCATTGAAACTATTGACATATGTTTGTTTTTTTGTTTGTTTGGCTTGTTCTGGGTGCCAGGGTCCATTTCCTTGGGCTCTGATTTATTTACATATAAAAAAAGAAACTAATTTTGTAACCCATTTTGGCATAGATGTGTTTTTAGGTTTTCATGCTGCCTTGTTAGTTTTGACCGACACACTTAAAAATATGACACACTTGACTGTAATGCCTTTGTGTTCTAATGTATTTCAATATTTTGTACAGCAAGTGCAATTGCTTTATATATGAATTGTTAATTAACTAACACAGTATGTATGTGTGTTTGTAAACCATACAACCAAGCCATAGTGTGTGTGTGTGTGTGTGCGCACACACACACACACACACATACACACAATTTGTTTAAATGTTTTGGTTTACAGAATTAGTTTGCATGTAAGGTACAACCAATACAAACCTAGGATGGGTATAGCTTATATTTTAATTGTAAGCATGTCAATAGAGCCCTACTTTTAAGCTAATTTGTTAGCCTACTTGATATTGAATTTTTTCTATTCACTAGTGACTGTAATTATCCCATATTTAACCAGTCTTGATACATTTCATACCTAAGGGAGCACTGATGCTTTGAGCCATCTGCTTTAACATGTACACCAAGGCAACGACCATCTTACAAGATAAACACTAAATACTATAACACAAAGGTAAAGAAAGCAATTGTAGGCGCAAGTGTAAGATGATCCTGTCCCTGGTGTGTACTCAGCATTGTCAGGTCCCTTTCCATAGGACCTTTTTGAGGAAATGGCTGATGGGAATAAAAAGGATCCATGTACATATTATGTTAAGGCTGAAGCAATTACATTTCTTCACATTTACAATTACATTTGAGATATTAAAAGTGTTGTGTTTTCATACATTAAGCTATATGTTACGGTGCTTTTATAAGGTCTTGTTTAGTCATTAAAAGCCCCAAAATAGTTGGATTTCAAAGATATTTATTGATAGTAAAGAGTTTCATTGTTGCTATATGGTACTTAATGGTGTGGACAGAATTGTTTGTTTATATAAAATGTATTTATGTATTTACAATAAAAATAGAAAAATGTTCATTCATAGCTTCACCCTTTACCGGTTTGTCCGGTTTCTTGATATGCTGGACTGAGTGCCTTGTTTCACGTTTACGTGTACTGCACACTACTGCTCAAAGAAAAACACTTTTTACACAGTAACATTTTATTCTACTTTACTCAGACAGTATACTTGTATGTAACCTTTGTCCAGAATAATAAAATTAAATGTACTTTTCATTAAACATCTCACTTGTTTGTGCTTTGACCTGGAAGTATAGCTTCAAGAGTTTTTTCCTGACCTCTTTTTAAAATCTATAGTTCAGGGGTGTGCAACCAGGGCCAATCAATTTTTTGGATTTTGTGCCAACTTCTGCTCTTAGTTATTTAATTGGCTCACTCAAATATTGATCTGACATTTGTATAAGTACCAGCTAATGCTGCAGTCTGCAAGTGTATCCTAAAGATTTTACTGTGCTCAAGTACAGCAGTGAACCAGCATAGTTTATGGGGTGAACCAAATTCAGCATGCGACTGGATCCCCAGGACTGGAGTTGCACACCCCTGCTATAGTTCCATTTTCAAAGACCGAGAAATTAATGCAACATTTTCTGAGGTGCTAGCAGGTCTTACGGCCTGCTGGTTTCTGTTGTCACTTCAATATCAGCAGTCAATTCAGACCCAAGAAACCAGGTGAGGTCAGTTAACCTTCTAATCGAATGACCTAACTGATTAAATGTGCTGAGTAACAAAAAAAAACCCCCAGCAGAGGTTGTGTGTGTTAATCAGCGATGCCCAATCATCACGGAGTGCAGAGTGTATGCAGGTTTTCATTCCAGCCAATCACTTCACCTAGTTTGTTGTAACAAAATATCTTGTAGAAATTGGCTCACCTGCTAAATAATAATTACAGTTTCTCTGGCTTCATATATAATTTCTTTCTAGTAATACATTTGTCTTGTAACAGAGATATTAACACAAAACCTGTGTCATAAAAAGGACCGAGATTATAAATCAAAACAAATCAGCTTGATGATTCAGTGAGCAAAGCAAAGTTGTTGCCGAGGTTGCTGAGACGCCAGTGGAAGACGTTAAAAACAACAATTCCATCGAGGTTTTGTCAAAAAGCAAGCACAAGTTTTGTGGAAATTATTGACTTAAAATGAAATGCTTTAATTTAGAACTCTCTTCATAATCTAAATTGCACAGGGGATGAGGACTCAAGTAAATTATCCAGAGAGGCTGCATTCCTAGCATACTGTCACACGAGACACTGCAGAATCTTAATACAAGAAACAAGAATAATCCAGAATACTTCAGCATAAATAAATTCTCTGTACTATGAAAAAAAGGTACCATTTCGATCTTGAGCAGACAGAATATCTTGCATAACCCCATTATGAGGAATACTAATTCTTTTTTTTTAAGAGATCAACAAAGGGAAAAAATCAGATGCAATTCCGGTGCAAACTGATGTTAGTAGAAACGGTGATATATAAAGTATGTCTAATAACTATTTTAGTGCAGAATTTAACGTAACACCGGCACCTCCTGGCCACTTGCAGCATAAGCGACTTTCTTTTTTTATTGTGCATCACGTAAAAGGCTCCGGGTACCACCAGGCCAGAGCAGGCATCCATAGGACCGGAAGGCGGACGCTGGTGCGTCCCAATATTCGGAACGTGTATACTCCTTAACTCCATTACCACCTTCCTCCACTCAGTGCCCCGGAAACCGTTCTCCCGCCCTCCACTGTCCCATTTTATTATATTGTATATTTGTTTGTACATAAAGCCAGCATGACTCTTAATAAGCACGGCAGCTACAAATATTTCTGTAGCGTACGTAAACACGCATGGATGAATTTATTCAACCAGCGATTTCCAAATTACATATTTATTGCCAATACATTTGTTACAGTGTCAAGTAATAGTTTTTCTATGTGAACCCTGAACATTGGAAAATGATAACTCGCATAATAAGCGCCATATAGGCTATGCTATGTATCACTAATCTACAAAAATGTTTCTTAATTAGCCTAGGTGAGATGCAACTGACAATAGCCAATAACATAAACTGTTACAGTACAAGGTGTTCAGATCGAATAGATTGGGATTCTGATTCTGGGATTGCACATGTTTTGATTTTTACTTTGATTCAATGTTGCTGATTACATATGAAGTAGTGTCTCGAGACAAACCGCAATGTCAGGTTCGTGTTTTTACAGGCTACTGTATCCTACTTTCAAACTTGTGCTTGGGCTGACCACGTGTACAATCCCGAATTGCCTATACGTGCGGGCTCGGCAAAAAAATAACGATTATGATAGGACAATTTCATCAACACAGGACGTCGACTTTGATGACAGCGAAGCCGAAAATCTTGTCCAAATTTTCTTCACTCCTCCTCGTTCGCTCCTTTGCTCCACTCCTTTGCTACACATTCTTTCGTTGGAGTGGAGGAGTGGTAGTGCTTAAGTGGAGTGAAGGAGGGTGAAGTGAAAGATAATGGGACACAGCCGCTTCTCCAGTTAAATATATTTTGATGGTGGTGTCGTCATCACGTGTGTCGTACTTTCAGAGTTGAAAGTTCAGACCGTGATGAGTTGGCCCTGAAAATAGGAAGTAACAGTGTTTCTATTTGGAAGAAAGGGAAAAAGAAATATTTAGTGCTTTGGAAAGCTAGCTCTCTTTTCTGGAGGATCTGGTGTGTGTAAAGAAAGTAAGTGGAAGTCAATTTATTGAAATGGTCAATAATTTAATTGCAAAGTATCTAAAACTAAAATAGCTTGGATTGGTGTTTCAAAGGGGTGTGTTCACTGGTTGAAGTTCAATGGTTTAGAACCAACGAGCCAAGATGTATTGCTATATTAAAATGTTAGATTTTATCAGAGATGTCCGTGTTATGCTGTAGTCTTCTGAGTGCTCCAGTAGCTAATTTTCGCATCTGAAAATTAGCTGTGGCGCATCAGATGTAATGGGCATGTAGATGTTTGCTAAATTAAAATAATAAAGTTAAAGAATGGTTTATCGGCTAGCTGGCGGACGTCAATACTAGCCAGTACGGTTAAACGTTTTAATACGTATACATTGCAGATGTATAAAATATTTCCTGGCTAGCTAGCTACTGGTAGTTCTTAGTTTCGGGAATACTATGTAATTCAGTCTAGCTTGACGGTGTGTTGGAACACAGTGTTCTCCTAAAGTCAGCAATTGCTTGTAGCTTTACTTTGGCACCGAGGCAACGTTAAGGCGAGGCATATGGCGTTATTTTATGCAGAATAAGTAATACAATCGAAAGTATTGGATCTGACACAACCACATTTGTGGGTATCCGTGTCTGGCTTGATATATTTCCCTGCATTGACTGAATATATCTTTTGCTACAGCTAATGCAGTAGGGCTGCACGATGTATCGTATATTTATCGTCATCGAAATATGAAAATGCACATTGCAAAAGACTGTTTGAACTGCAATGAATAATATTTTTTATTTATTTATTATAATTTAAATTGATTGGCTGTTCATGTGCAATCCTGTTCAGTAAAAGCATGTTGGAAATAATCTACAGCGTACCTGACGCAGAAAGACATTAGAGCTGTGCCCAATTCAATATTTGTTTATAATATTCATCACAATATTCAACAACTTTATCGCGTATCGCATATTTTTTTCATATCGTGTAGCCCTATACACAGTGTATGATAGTCTGACTTTGATCTCTATAAGTGTAATAAATATATTTTGCATGACGCATTTTTCCTATTGGCTACCAATTAACAAATACCATCCCATCATTCATAAATGATGATTGGTCTACATGATCCCGTTATCGCATTTGTGCCTTATCTGCGACCAAGGACCGTCTCTGTTCTGAAGAGAAAAGGCTAAAGAAAACAACCTATGACCGTGTTTCAAGTTAGCTGATTAGCAGTGCTCTAGGCGCTGGTCAGCATGATCGCATCTGATATATTGGGAATGTCTACTGATTTACGGGATTGCAGAACTTGTCGTCGACTATTGTCATTATTACATTATTATTGGCATTTGGCCGACGCTCTTATCCAGAGCGACGTACAGTTGATTAGAATAAGCAGGAGACAATCCTCTCCTGGAGCAATGGAGGGTTAAGGGCCTTGCTCAAGGGCCCAACGGCTGTGCGGATCTTATTGAGGCTACACCGGGATTAGAACCACCGACCTTGCCAGTCATTGTCCCCTTCAGTATATCGAGAATGTGTCCAGTACATCGATTCCTCCAGGTGATTACAAATTGATTGGTCACATACTGACCCAGTAACCGCCTCCAACCCACCCAGGCTCAAAGACATCCACAGGACCCCCATAATGAGGTTTTATATGTTTACATATTTCCCCCACATATTTTGGCCAGGGACCCCCAACAGTACACACAGGGACCCCCAGGGGTCCATAGCCCCCTGTTGAAAACTCTCTGGGCTCTGGGAAATAATCTCCACCCGGAGATGTGAAAGAAAGCATTATAGCAGTATCCATAGGAAAATGACTTGTACATTTCAGCATGTAAGCTTTGAATTCAGAAATACAAATTTAAAGTGGTCTGGCTTTTTGCCAGTGCGCCAAATCAAAATCTATGACTCCCAAGTAGCCTATAATGTTGAAAAAAATTCATTCAGATTGCTTTTTTTTCTTCCCCCCCAACAGCATAACATTCCCTCATTTTGCACTTTGGTTTGGCTTGTCCAATTACAGGCTTAGGCTTGTGGCCTTTCCCAATATGGTTGCAGTTTTTCTCAGTTTGGCACAGATCAGGGTGCCTGAGTCCTGACTAACCATTTGAGTTGCTCTGATTTGCATCAGGAGGTGGAAGCTGCCCGGCAGCCATTTTATTTTGGCTCATATGCTAGTGGATTAGAGCGACTATACCAGCCAGTCTGCACCAGACCGAGGCTGCTATAAAGCTTTTATTCACTAGCATGGGCGGCATGTAGGAAGCTAAGCTTCTGCTCAGCTCCCAGTGGAATTTGTACATTACTCTACAGGTCTCCACAAGAAAAAGAAGTTGAAAAAAAACAAAAAAAAACAAAAAAAAAATAGCCTATTATGTAATCTGACTGTCATGCACTTAATTTGCAATGGAACTGCTGCCATTACCAAATTATGTGAAATAATGTGAAAATTTGGATACGAAGCCAAGATAAGTCAATGTTTGCTTTTCACACAGTCACAGACCCAGCAGGAAAACGAAATTCAAGTATTAACAGATAGCTCCTCTTGGTCTAGCAAAACCAATAACTGAACCCAACAAGCGACTGACACCTTGAAGTGATGAATTAAAAAGAAAAAACATTTTGAAAACCAATTCTTGATAGCTGGATTAAGTTGTTGCAATATTGCTCATTGCTCAAGACCAGAGCTGCCTAGCCCTTTTCCTGGAGCTCTACCACCCTGTTCAAGACCTTTTCTAATCACTGTGCTATTTGTGTGCTGTATTGAGTTCGGTTCTAAAGTATGCCACGCCTGATTAATATGACTAAACAGGCATGTGTCTTGGCTGGGCTAGTGTGGAGAGTGCTGGCGCTTCTTGCTCTGGCTCTGTGCTCCACTCGTTATGCCTGATGGACTGGGACGGTGGTGGATTTTTTCGGTTTTCCTCCACCTGGTGTAAGACGCAATGACAGCTTTTATATTTGGATGCATGCGTATACCCCTGAGTGCCAGAAGGTGGCACTGTTGCATCACATTTCAGTCCTATCTTCTGAATGCCAATGAGGTGTGCTTCGCAGGGTGAATGAGGAGGAGTGTGAATGGCCTGTTAACAGCATGAAGAATACAGACCTCGTCTGTCATCGTCGCTCGTCTAGAGCATGCCATTGGACAGTGATCAGTGATAAATGGTAAATGGAAGGCATTTATATAACGCCTTTATCCAAAGCGCTGTACAATTGATGCTTCTTCATTCACCCATTTATACACACACTCGCACACCGACGGTGATTGGCTGCCATGCAAGGCCCCGACCAGCTCGTCAGGAGCATTTGGGGGTTAGGTGTCTTGCTCAGGGACACTTCGACACAGCCTGGGCGGGGGATCGAACCAGCAACCCTCTGACTGCCAGACGACTGCTCTTACTGCCTGAGCCATGTCGCCCCCCCCACAGTGACCTGTGATGATGGATGTAGGATGTCTAGAGTTTACTCTATAGAGTTTACCGTGTGCTTCTTTGAACGTTAAGTGTCGTTCTCTGGGTTCAGGCCTGGATTTTGGCTCATCCTCTGGTAAAGCATGATTGTGACTGTCGCAATATAAGAAATGAATGAACTATTAAAACAGAATGAATTGAATAAGGTCATGATTGTATTTTGTTGGTAACTATCAGTAAAGTAGAGCAGATATACCGTAAGTGCCTTGGAATAAAATAAATGTATGCATTTGATTATTATTTATTTCCATACGTTGTTTATATTTTCGATATTAGCCATTGGTAGAGCTTGACTAATAGTTACTGAAGCAGTTTCAGGCCATGCACTTTGCTCAAGGTGCAAATGTGGTAACTCTAACTGTATAATCACGGCTATAAGCCCCGTGCCCCAGCTAATTCTGTACTTCTAAAGAAGATAAACAAGGAGATATCATGCTTAAGAGATTGAAACCCTTTAGAAGCCTTATACGACCTTACTTCATAGCTCATGGTGCAATAAATATGAATTGTGTCTTCACTTTTGCTAACTTATCTTTCAACTTTGGGCTACTGGATGGAGGCTGAATCTGTCAATTAATAACTTTAGATTCTTTGTGCAAAGGGTTACTCTAATGGTTAAAAATGTAATTTTTTTCACATGACAATGTCTGTGCAGAAAGCAGTAGAGTATTCATGAAAAGTTGAAGTCTCAATCAATCAATTAAAACTTTATTTATAAAGCACTTTTCATACAATTGAATGCAGCGCAAAGTGCTTCAACGTATAACAAGCCTCAACCCCTCCTGCAACTTCACTGGTTTTGATAGTGCAGCATATGTTTTTACAGTGTATAGTGGGCTGGCCTCCAACTGTAACCTTTTGAAGAGTACTGTCAATGACCAGTAGTGATTGTTACATCCGCATTAGAATGTTCCGTTAAGCACAGTCCATTCACATAACTGGTTAAGCTGGCCGGCCATGTGTGTGAGAGAGCAGGGGAGGGTAGGCCCTGTGTCATGGTGTTATGTCTTTCCCTGACAGAGCCGTCTGTGGTCAACATGAGTCTCCAGTGGACTGCCGTGGCCGCCTTCCTGTACGCAGAGGTGTTCTTTGTGCTGCTACTCTGTATCCCCTTCATCTCCCCCCAGAGGTAAGCCCCCTGCTGACACACACACTACAGCCTCACACAGTTAGTCCTAGAGTATGTAATATACAGAGACAGTGACACTAAGTAGCCAATAGAAATCCGCCACACAGGACAATAAGAAGCGTAATAGTTTCACTCACTGCACATGCCCTGTTGTGTCCTTGGTCACATGCCTGGTCACATGCACAGTGAGGAAAACGCAGGGTGATTGCATGCCTCGGCAGACGAACCAATGATGGCAAACGAGGAAGACGTCAGCTCTTTTTCAGGAGAAAAATCTCATTGTCTGTGCCCTAGGGCAAAAAATTTGACCTCATAAAACTAAAAATATATATATATCTAACATAGATATAACTTCAATAAATGCGTGGAAATATTTGTACTTTGCTGTCAACATTAATGGAGGGGAAAATTTGACTAGGGGGCGACTTCATATCAATTGGGGAAACTGATGGCTCCCAGGCTGGCCCCTTGGTTTGTCCACAGGCCACTGCTCTGTTTACATTGACCCCCAAACACCCCCATCCTGTCCTGTCCCACTCCCTTACTCAGCAGGGCATCAGAGAGCGAAGGATAATCGGTTGAACAGATTTGCGTTATTGTTGAGGGGGGGGGGGGGGGTTTAGAGGCGGGTCAGGCATTAATATTAGAGCGCGGAACACGTTGTTCAGTGCGCTGCGGACCCAGGAGCGCGTGACGATCGGGATGCAAGGTGACATAAACGAGCTCCGAGCCGCGCAGTCTAAAAATAAGGCGGCATCTATCACTGCTGATGCTCGCGCCCGGCGATACGCTTTCCTGCGCCAGCGAGGATGTTTATAAACAAAGCACAGCCACGGGCGTTCTCTAAACAGCGTTAATAATCCAGCAGAAATGGATTCCCATGCACCCGCATGGCCTTTTGTCTGTGTCTAGTTACACAAGGTCAACTATAATGGCACATGGGGCTGGTTTGGCAGCCATGCCAAGTGGCGAAAAACACAGATCTTCATAAACCAGACGACATACGAAGGCAAATTAACCCACTTTTTCATATAATTCTGACACCAGGAATTAGATGGAAAGGGTACAATCATTGACATGGTACAACTACTCTTTAGTGGTGAAGAACAGGCAAATAACAAGGCTGCTAACAGTTCAACTTTTGCTCTTTTGTTTTTCCTAGTTTCCCACAATAGCCAAATGATACTAGCTTATTCTCTTATCAATTGCGAGGTTATTAGATTGATGGCAGTCACTCTAGCTGACATAGATCAGTTCACCCTGGAGCTTGCGTCTCTCCCATGCAATGCTCCGGGCAGCAGAAGGTTGTTCTTGTTTTGAGTGCTTGCGTTTTCCCCTCTTTTCTAAGATGGAGCAAGATCTTCAAGTCTCGCTTGGTGAAGGCCATCAAGACGTATGGGAACACCGTCTTCATGGTTGCCATGGGGATCCTGGTCTTCCTGCTAATTGGTGAGTCTCTGTGACGTGCGTGGCGTCCGTGTCTGCTCCTGTGCTCTTGGTGATGTGAACACACAGATGTGCTAATGAACCTCTCAAGGCCTGCCAGGCAGGACAGGTGAGCACCTGGAGGCCCAGATCCCACAGTGCTCTGCTGCTGGGGTGCCGGTCACACAGTGCTGTGCTGCTGGGGTACAGGTGCAGGTCACAGTGCTGCTGGGGTACAGGTGCAGGTCACAGTGCTGCTGGGGTACAGGTGCAGGTCACAGTGCTGCTGGGGTACAGGTGCAGGTCACAGTGCTGTGCTGCTGGGGTGCCGGTCACACAGTGCTGTGCTGCTGGGGTACAGGTCACAGTGCTGTGCTGCTGGGGTACAGGTGCAGGTCACAGTGCTGCTGGGGTACAGGTGCAGGTCACAGTGCTGTGCTGCTGGGGTGCCGGTCACACAGTGCTGTGCTGCTGGGGTACAGGTCACAGTGCTGTGCTGCTGGGGTACAGGTGCAGGTCACAGTGCTGCTGGGGTACAGGTGCAGGTCACAGTGCTGTGCTGCTGGGGTGCCGGTCACACAGTGCTGTGCTGCTGGGGTACAGGTCACAGTGCTGTGCTGCTGGGGTACAGGTGCAGGTCACAGTGCTGCTGGGGTACAGGTGCAGGTCACAGTGCTGTGCTGCTGGGGTGCCGGTCACACAGTGCTGTGCTGCTGGGGTACAGGTCACAGTGCTGTGCTGCTGGGGTACAGGTGCAGGTCACAGTGCTGCTGGGGTACAGGTGCAGGTCACAGTGCTGCTGGGGTACAGGTGCAGGTCACAGTGCTGCTGGGGTACACCAGAAAGTGTGTAGTGTGTGGTGATGCTTTCCCTGCACAGCAAAATGACCCCCATTTAAATGTCTGTGTCTGTGTCTGTGTGCAGATGCGGTCCGGGAGGTGAGGAAGTACAGTGTGCAGGACACAGTGGACCTCAGCAACAACCCCTCAGCTGTGGAGCACATTCACATGAAACTCTTCAGAGCGCAGCGGAACGAGTACATCGCCGGATTCGCCCTGCTGCTCTGCCTGTGAGTAGAGCAGCCCCCCCTCCCCCCCCCCCCCCAACAGCGCTCCTCTGACCGCCCGCCCTGCTGTGGGCGGTTACGTAACCGCAGGATGGGCAGGGCACAGTGGGCAGGCGGGGTCTCGATTCCTGACACCGCTCTCCAGTACGTGAGTAATGGTCACAGGGCCGCAGCAGTGACTGCCAGTCACAGTGTGACTGTTAGTATGACAGCTACCCACCCCAGCTCCGTTTGGCCAAGGCAGGGTATCTGTGTCTGTTTCTCCCAGCCTGCTACTGTAAATCATCCTGCCAGACAAACACTTCATCCGCAGTTAGTTAATTAATTTTACTTCTACATTACATTATGGGCATTTGGCAGACGCTCCTATCCAGAGCGACGTACGACAGAGTGCATACCCATGAACAGGGACGTGCGCTGAGGGAAGTACAGTTTCAAGTGCTAGGAACACAACCAAGTTAAGGTCTTGGGCCTAGTAGATTAATCTGATGATAAAGGATTATATCTATAGAGCTGTTTTTTTAGGAAACACAAAGCTAAAGAATAATGAAGTATACTCCTCCCCATTGGGAATGGCCACTGCGTTCACAGGACTCTGTGATTGCTCCAGCTTCCTGGGTCTCTGCAGGGGAGCACACGCTTATTCAGCCTCCAGAATGGCGGTAGCCAGCTGCCACTTCAGCTGTGCCATCCCCGCAGCCGCTACGCTACACGCACAGCTGGTGCTAACAGGCAGGCAGCTGTTTGACCGTGACTACCTTCCACCGTTGCCATTTGGCCTCTTTGCGTTCGTTTAGCTCGCAGTGGCTAGTTAGCACTTTGTCTCAGGTGGGCAAGGGAGGCCCTACCTGTTTCTGGATTTCCCCTCCATATTAAGACCATCATTCCGTAACTGATATTTTAGTTCACGAGTGGTAAGTTCACGAGTGGTATCCGAAGAAATTTCTATTCAACACGTCTATGCCTCTCCTCACCCATACAACTTGCAGCATACATCATATGCAGGCGACAAACTCGATTACAGACAACTTGTATTGATTACCGTTTCATATGTACCCGCTGGGTAAAGCATTGAGAAACCCTTCTTGGTTACAACGTGCAACAAAAATCTGTAATCCCCCCCGTGAGGGAAATTATCCTGGATGTACTGTACGGCCCTTTTATACACAGAAAGTGCTAGAAATCTCCCTTACTCTAATGAGTGATTTTGCAGTGGAAAGAATGCAGGAGGTCAGCTGGACGGGTTCCCTATCGAGAGCGCTTCTGAGCGGGGGTTTGATTTACAGAGCCCTGGCCAGCGTCCGCGTGCATGGGCTTTAGGCGTGTATCCTGCCTGCGTGTTTTCTCCATACAGGGACCCTGGCCTGTTCCTCTGAATGGCCGTGTATTAATAGCCCCCGGGGTTGGGCGGCTACTATAGCTTTGTGCGCTACTACGTCCGACGCCGCGTACTGTCAATCACCGGGGCAGCTCTGCGTTAGAGTGCCCGGCCTGACATCTGATCGGGCAGCTGGTAATGAGGGTTATATTTAACCACGGGGATGCCGCGCATCTCAGGTCTCGGGTTACGAGGCCACGCTAACTTATTGCCTCACGCTCCCCGCAGCTCCCTGTCACGCAGCTTCCCCCTTTGTTTTGGCGCGGCGCCCGTAATCTGCTCATTCCGGCCGCGCCCGCACGGGCCCGCGGCAGCTCACGGAACCCAGAGCTCTGAGAACGGCCCCGGCTCCGATCACGCCCCGCACGCACACGCACCACTTACCCGAGGTGACCCCGTGAGTCACCGCGTCGGAGTGCGCGAGCCGTTTGTCTGACGGGCCGTTTGTCTCGCGGTCTCCGCAGCTGCGAGCGCTCTCACCCTCGCCCTTCAGCAGGCCCCCTGCTTCCCCAGCAGGGTCACATGACCTGTCTGACATTCAGAACTTTTCATTCTTCTTCACGGTGGCATTGTTGTAAAAAAAATCTGGATTGTTTCGTTGTGAATGAGTGACGTTCTTGCTCTTTATGACTGACGCACCCACCGTTTCCTTTGTGATGTAGATGTGGAATGTTTGTTTTTTCCTCTCTTTGAGGTCACTTAAGTGCACGTGAGGATATACACAGTGATGTGGAATATATTTGTTGTTGGAGCCAAATGCATCCCGATGTCTGAAAACCGGCGGAAGCTTCCAGTAGCCATTGTGCTTTTAACGGTGTAGGAAACATGGATGGAGATGCCTGTTTGTTTCTGGCTGTACAGTACAGAAGAGAAAGTCAGACTTGAGTTGGGTGGTTTTTCTTTTTTAAAAGGGTATGATGACTAACACATGCTTATTTTAGGGATGTGACAAATCATATTTTTTTTTATTGAGAACTTTGTTGAGGGTTGTGCACTCAAAATTCTGTGGTCACTTTAATGTTAATATTTACGTGATATAACATGATGTGTTATGGTGGCGACACAATCTGGTCTAAATCAGACGAAACAGTGTAAATGTAAAAATGGGATTTTGCACAGGTACCATAGTCAACTGGTCTAATGATTTCACAGGTTTCTTGGCTTATATTTTTATGTAACCGGAAACTTTGCCAATGCATTCGATTTTATAGGGCATAGGGCAATCTTTGTGGTAACAGGATTAATGTGGTCCTTTTAAAGCAGGGAATTTTCGCTTTAAATATCCGCATCATTTCAGCTCAAGAAAAAAAGAATCGGTCATTGGTAAACGTGTACAACTCTGTTTCGGTTAACCGTTTAAACGTTTCGGTTAACCGTTTAAACGTTTCGGTTAACCGTTTAAACATTTAACCGTTCACCCCCCTAGCTCGTTTACAGCAACGCCCTGCTAATTCTACCTCCTCTCCTAATTCTAACCTTACATTATATCCTGACGTGCCCTAACCGGCATTACGGCAGTGTCGAGCGCGTTCAGCGAAACCGAGCGCATTTCCCGGGAATGTTTACGCGATAGCCACCTCTGCGTTTCGGTACATCTGACACGTGAATATGTTTTGAAAAGAAAATTAATCCAGTGAAAGCACATGTGTGATTTATCCTCTCGGCGTCCTCTTGTGTCACAGCGGTGGCCTGTGCAAGTGAGAAGGGCATGTGTTGAGTTCCTGGAAGAGGGATGTGCTCTCCCTTGGAGCGGTCCACTGTAACTGTAGCCCTCCATCTCCAACCTTCCCGCTTGTTTGGACTGGACACTGAAGCTCGAGGAGCTCCGGTTCTCTGGGATAACAGTCCCACCCCTGGTCGTCAGGAGGTCTTAGGCCCCCGCTGAGGCCTTCCGTAAACATAGCAACAGCACTGCGCTATGGCCGTTGCAGGTCTGCCCTCAGTCATTGCCAAAAAATGTTTGGCGTGGATGCGATGTAACTGGGGATTGCAGATTTTTGTTGCGTGTTGTAAGCAAGAAGGGTTTCTCAATGCTTCACCCAACGAGAACATATGAAACGGTAATCGATACGAGTTGTCTACTCGAGTTTGTAGCCTGCATACAATGTATGCTGTGAGTAAACGTCTATGCCTCTCCTCACCCATACAACTTGCAGCATACATCATATGCAGGCGACAAACTCGATTACATCGAGTAAACGTGTTGGTATAGCTGGTAGGGGGGCATTTAGGGTTGGTCTGAAGGAAGAAAAGGAAAAGGCAGTACAGTTGGACTTTCCAAATGATGTGACCTGGGATAAAAAGAATGCATGTACAGTATTTGTATTTATACTTAGCTATTTAAAAGAGTCTACTTGAGCTCTTGAGTGATCTTTGCCGATTAATGAGGGTTAATGAGCCTTAATACCAGCATTGGGCAATGCAATGCATTGTTAGTCACTATAAAAAATAGCTATAACATTTGTTGATTCAAAACAACTGAATGATTTCAAATGTTGGTATTCATTGATTGGTGGGTCTGTTATAGTTTATGTATGTATATATGGTACTGATTTCTGCTTGATGTCATCCTATTTAGCAGATGTCCGCAACCCTAACTGTGCAACCACAGGGCTAGCAGAATTGTGCTTCTCAATGCTCAATCGGTCAGTTAAAACAGTAGATTCACCCAGCGAGAACATATGAAACGGTAATCGATACGAGTTGTCTACTCGAGTTTGTAGCCTGCATACAATGTATGCTGTGAGTAAAAATGGGTAAATACTGGTCAAAAGTGGCATAGACGTGTTGGTATAGCTGGTAGGGGGGCATTTAGGGTTGGTCTGAAGGAAGAAAAGGAAAAGGCAGCCGTTAATGAGTCCTAACTGACGGGGGCTCCTCTTCCCTCCCAGGCTGCTGAGGCGGCTCGCCACCCTCCTGTCCCAACAGGCCACCATGATCGCGTCCAACGAGGCCTTCAAGAAGCAGGCGGAGGGCGCCAGCGACGCCGCCAAGCGCTACATGGAGGAGAACGAGAAGCTCCAGGAGGTGAGGGCACAGAGGGTGGAGGTCGCTCTCCTTACTGAGCGCTGCCTTCAAAATTATCTTTATCTTTATTCCACCGTCACGGGTTCAGCAGAACAGTTTTAACTCTTCTCATAGATTGAAACATTTGGCAGTTAACTGTGAGTGCTGTTTCGTATTCTCTGCACTTAAACCGAGTCCGATACCAGTATGAACCAGTATATGCTGCAGTATAAACTGATTACTCTGGCTTTTTGTATGTACCGGGCAGCAAACTGCAGTTGTCAAGTGTGTGAACTTCCCTCTACCTACAAGCCTACATTATGCTACTATGTTCAAGTCCGTTAGATTGGCCGATCCTGTATCTCGAATCCATGGGGGGGACCAGTGGATTTCAGAAGGTAATACTTAATGTGGTATGTTGAATACCACGCACCATGTTGAATGGTAATTAACATGAAAGATAATGATTATGGGAAGGCGTGTACGGTATACTGCAGCTAAACGTATGCTTTCATTCAGCAGGGCTTGTCTTTCTGTAGAAACGCTTGGGTGAAATTTGAAGCATTCTGACTAATGTTTAAATTATGTCTTCACCGATAATGGAGAAAACAAACGTACAGTTAGGTTGTTGCTATGGCAGACTGCTCTGCATTCTTTAGTCTAGCATTAACCAAACAAACATGGTTGCTGGCTGGGGCCTCCTGTTGGGAAAAAGTGGTGGCCAGCTACACATGCTTTTCTGCTGTCTCTCCTGGCAGGGGACATTTCCATGAACGCCTGCAAGTACAGTTGGACTTTCCAAATGATGTGACCTGGGATAAAAAGAATGCATGTACAGTATTTGTATTTATTCTTAGCTATTTAAAAGAGTCTACTTGAGCTCTTGAGTGATCTTTGCCGAATGATGAGGGTTAATGAGTCTTAATACCAGCATTGGGCAATGCAATGCATTGTTAGTCACTATAAAAAATAGCTATTAAAAAAACAAAACATTTGTTGATTCAAAACAACTGAATGATTTCAAATGTTGGTATTCATTGATTGGTGGGTCTGTTATAGTTTATGTATGTATATATGGTACTGATTTCTGCTTGATGTCATCCTATTTAGCAGATGTCCGCAACCCTAACTGTGCAACCACAGGGCTAGCAGAATTGTGCTTCTCAATGCTCAATCGGTCAGTTAAAACAGTAGATTACACAGTTCATTCGCCTCACGTTGTTTCTTGGCCCTGAAATAGTTCTGGTTTTTGAAGTGGAAACAGACACCAGTACACCCTATGAGTCTTTAGCCCAGGAGCTCAAGAGCCCTGCTGTTCAGCAAACTTGTCAATAATCTTTCAACATAGTACTCTGGAACATTTCTTACCTGTGTTTTGAAAGGAACTCGTACATTACTAGACTAAACCTCAGGAATAAGGAGATTAAGTGATGGACCCATATTAATTGCAAGGGCTTGGTTAGTTGATCAATGGTGAGTTGATCAAGTTTTTTCCCCTGTCAGTTCTTAACTTGCCTTGATTTAATTTTTGTTTTTCATATTCACAAATCCCTTTGAGTTTCAACAATAAGGGGGATGATGCACTAGCACTTCAGGAATTTGAATCCACCACTCTCTCATTTTAGACCCTGTACCGACTCCACGGTTTTTGTGCTCTCCTGTAAAAAAGACGTTGGCGTGATACAGAGGATCACCAATGCTTTATTTGCTGCTGTTTAGTGACCATTCCACCACTAGCATGGCTGTACTCAGTCCATTTCTCCGTGTCTCACATGAGCTATGCGAGACCAGTCCTGACTCACACCTAAGTGTATCTTGAGTCACTGCAAATATAACAGGGCCTCCAGGCTCGACTGTCTGGTTGTGTTCTGTGAAAATGTAAATGATCACTTCTCTGTTAGATTAGTCCTCCAGTCCGTACTCCTACTCTTACCCCCTGCTTTACTGGAGCGATGACTGTCCGTATGGATATTGATTCCCAGCACAATCTGATATGCCTGCTGGCCTGGATGGCCTTCGATCTGCAGCAGCACAAATTAGCTCTATTTCCAGAGGAAGATGAAGCTGGTGGCTCCTCTCTTAAAGCCCTCTGCTTCACAGTGAGAAATATTAGGGGTTGTGTCAAAATCAATATCTGTGAAGTCATAGGCAGGGATTCTTCTGGGGGTCGGAAAAAAGGATTTATTTATATAAAAAGAAAAGAAAAAGAAATTCTGTTCACCCTCAGCATCACAGTGATTTTCCAACCACAAGACAAAATATTTATAGATCCTTCATCCAGTGGGAAATTTTGGCCACTGAGTCTGATCTCTGAGTGACTGTACAAATTGCACCTGACTTAATTTGGATGTGTAATCTACATTGTGAGGGGCAATGCCTGTTTGTACTCTGGACTCCAGCGAAATGCTTTGTAACTGTATTCTTTTAGTGTTCCTTCTGTGTGGAAAAATACAAGTTCTGTGGCTTCTCCAAAGTTGCAGGCAAGCATATCTCGCTGCGTCTGCCTGGTCCTTGGATAAGGGCAATCGTTCTCTGCCTAACAGTTGCAACAGTGTATAAACTTCTTTGTTTCTTAAGTAGGTTAAGATTTTAGGCTGGTTACAGAATGCTCCCTCAGGAGAATCAAACACCAACTGTCCCAGATACAAAGACTTGTGTTATTTCCCGTAGAACAGCCATGATCTTGTTCTTCTATGAAAGGCAAACATTCAGACATTCCTGTGAAAGAAACATTTTGCTGTCAGTGTCTTCACTTGGTGCTGTTGCAATAGTTAATGTCCATGTTCATTTAGTAAGTTCTGAAAGGGAGTCTTGAGTCCTAAAGCAGTTTTAGTGTGTTCGTAGTAGTTAGTGTTGCCAGAGAGGGGAGGTTCCCTCCAAATCCAGGTACTCACTTTCAGAAGAAAAACCTATCTGAATCAGTGGTAGACTGGCAGTTGTAAAAGGTGTATTGATTGCATATCAATGCAATGTATTTGATTTCAGTCGTTTCAATCAATTGTATGCAATTAGGTCAGGTTTGACTCGTTCTGTTTCCAATTGTCCGGAATTCTGGAAGCACTGTCGCCTCACAGCAAGGTGGTCCTGGGTTCGAATCCCCGTTGGCCGGGGCCTTTCTGTGTGGAGTTTGCATGTTCTCCCTGTGTTTGCGTGGCTTTCCTCCCACAGTCCAAAGGCATGCAGGTTAGGCTGATTGGAGAGTCTAAATTGCCCATCGGTATGAGTGTGTGAGTGAATGGTGTGTGCGCCCTGCGATGGACTGGCGACCTGTCCAGGGTGTATTCTTGCCTTTCACCCAATGTATGCTGGGATAGGCTCCAGCCCCCCTGCGACCCTGTTCAGGATAAGCGGGTTAGGATAATGGATGAATGAATGAATGAATGAATGTATTTCCTTTCTCCCAAGACACTGTGAACTTATCTCATCTTGCTTTTCTGCTCAAGGGGAAAATGCCACGAAAGGCCCACAGAATATGAATGTGCTAGGCCCTCTTTGTTTTCCAGGCAAAGTGTGATGTTTACTATAAGTACGTGGCATCAATTAGATAAGTTATCCTGGAATGAAACACATGGAAAGGGAATTGAGTTCATAAATTTTATAGGCTTCTCTCATCTTCCAGAATTACTTTGAACTCGATGCCCTTTGCATATCTGGGTAACCGGAGGCAGTGATCCACCTTTTAACCAATGACATGCTGTGGAAGCCATGCCAGAAAGCCAAGCCGCCTCTCTCACACCTTACCCATGCCAGAAAGCCTCTCTCACGTTTGCCGTCTTCACGGCCTTGCTTGTGTGCGAGCGAGCGTTTTTGCGTGCTTTGGACGCAGTTTTATTTATGTTGAAACTGACAGTAATTGTTATCTGACTCCTGACTCCTACTGGTTGTCAATTGTGATTTAGAGTAGTCTCATTGCTTCTGTTACATGACCTGCAGAGATGTTAAAAGACCTGTTAAACGCTGGGTGCAGATCAAACCGGTCTGGCTCCCTGTGTGTGTCAACGGGCACCCAATGCTGATAGCGGGAGTCACTTCTGGCTGGTTCATGTGTTTGCTTGTTCAGCAACTTCTATTACACTTCTTAATGTGTAAATACAATTGAGAGTGTTTGCCTTCAGTACGTGCCAAACCTCACATGATTCACCAGTCTGTGGCCTTGATAAGAGCTGCCTGAGTTCATGTTGCACAGTCTTCATCTTGGTGTTATTGTAGTCATTTGAGTCATTTCACCATCTGATTTGATTTGATTACATTGATACGATTCAATCCATTTAATTAGAAATGTATTTTTAACAATACCTTGAATACACAAACGTGACTGGAGAAATTGATGCCCTCAGTATAAGTGAAATGTAGACTATTAAAACAATACAGTGAACTTAAGTTCTCAGCACATTTTTTATTATTATTCTTCCCCTGGGGTGGTTGGCAACTATAGCCAGAGGAATCTTGGCCAATTGGAGCCACCCTTCCCCTGGGGGGGGGAAAACTTGGCCTACTTTGCTCATGACACAAGCCAGGCTCAGCTCCTCCACCGTGGGGCTCGGCCTGTGCTTGTGCTTCGACGCTGAGCCACCCTGAAACAGAAATCCCTTTTTTTGAAATCGCATCCTGATTCCATATCCTGGCTGTCCGGCCCTATCGCTTAGGCCTAATGAAAAATGGAAGAAAAAATAAAATAAAATACATGGGGGGGGAAAAAAAACCCCTACTGCTTTCCGTAGACTTAATTGCAACCATGAAAGTTTACCTGCAATACCACTTTTACACGCCAAACTGCATAAACCAATGCGCATAGCCAATGTCTTGTGCTTTGAGATAATATACGGTGCTATATCATATTATATTTTGACTTTTAAGATGGATAGAGCAAGTCTTGTAATCTAATTGGTTAATAGCAGTGGTATAATAACCATATACCATGGCAAGGGCATCTGATAACGTAATGTAATGATGGGAAGAGGCCATTCAGCCCAGCAGTGCTCCTCCACTGTGCATCACCCCTCAGCTGTGATGTAATCACAATAAGCCATGGCCTGTCCTGAGTTATCGCTCGAATACATTTATATTTCAAGTCAATTCACATGCAGTAGTCTCATGCTACAGAACGTTTTGAAGTGGTGAGAACATTACATGACATTACATTAATGGCATTTGGCAGACGCTCTTATCCAGAGCGAAGTACAGTTGATTATACTAAGACAGATTATACTATCATTGGTTATACTAAGACAGTCCTCTCCTGGAGCAATGCAGGGTTAAGGGCCTAGCTCGAATCACTGACCTTGCGTGTCCCTTCACACGTATACACATGCAGTAGGATATATATAAGCAGTGTATAGGCCTAAAATGTACAGGTTCAGGGAACAATGCAAAGGTAAAGATCAGTTGCCACGGTTACAGGTAACCCTGTAGATAGTGTGAACCTATCTCAGAGGTCAGTTGGTGATAAGAAGGAGGTGATATCAGGTGAGGTTTGCAGGTTGCGATGCTGGCAATAGTTCCAAAAGTACAAGACTTGGTGTGCTACAGGAGCATCAGTTGTGCTTCAGAATATATACCTTTAGACTTTAGTCGAAAGAAGAGCTTCCATGCATACAGCTGTTAGTTACGTAGACATTACATGTACATCCATTGCATGTTCCTGTAGTCCTTATCCATTGGGAGGATTGGCTGTATATTTGCCATCAGTGGCATTTAATCAGTCATTCTGCTGCTATTGCCTTATATGGTCATCAATTCGTAAATTAGAAATTGGTTTGACTCTACTTGGTGTCTGCAAGCAAATGCAATGTTAAAAACTGCAACCAAAAAAAAAAATCATCCAATCAAATCATTCCAAGGTATATAACTGCATTTCTGAATTATTGCCGGTGGTTTATCTGAGGCAAGTACCATTTCTTTGTTGGCAAGTAGATAGGTGAAGTCATTATTTTTCAAGTTTCAGTTGGAAGATTGCTCTCATCCCAGCCTAAATGTTTCAGCAAAACCTCTTGTGGAAATACCAGAAAATAAGTGAGGGCTTGCTGTTGTTTACATTTGCAAACCTGGCAGCAGATACATTTTGGACATGTTTATTTGCTGTTGTTCACTTGCTGTTTAATGAAATTGCTTATTTAATTTAACAGGCATTCATGGTTCGACAGTGCCCAAACTGTGAATTGTGGAGAAAACACCACCCCACCCCACCCAAAAAAAAAAAGCTCATGGGTGCCACGCTATTGTGAGTCTCATCGCAGGAATGTTGCTTTCTCTTCAGAAACTGAGAGAGGCTGGGATCGATATTCCTGAGGTCGGGAAGAAAGCTGATGTAAGCCTGGAGGAGGAGAACAAGTCCCTGAAGGCCGAGATGAAGAAGCTGAAGGATGAGCTTGAGGCTACCAGGAAAGGTGAACTTTAACCCCTCTGTAAGACACTCAAGGCCTGTGGGGAAAAAAACAAGCCTGGACCTAAAATGCAGAACTGACTGTTTAGCACTAAGACACCTGATTCAGATAATGGATCACGGTCTTGAATCAAGACCTTGTCTTGACCTTGTGGAGTTAAGTGTCTTAGTGTTTGATGAAAACAAAAACCCCTGCACCCGACACTGGCCTTCTCAACTGAAGAAGGTGTGCATGCCGGAATGCATCCTTGTCAATGCCTATATGACTATTAGTTGTCATCTACAGTATATAAAAAGCTTTTATTGAAACTAAGTGTCACATGAGTACACCTGAAGTCTGTAAAAAGATTTAGGATCTTTTATTTAAAAAACCTTGCTGAAACATAACTAATCTCGGTTATAACCCGAGTGCTTAATCATGCTCGTCTGAATGCAGCATTTGTATTCTCTGCTCAGTGCTGCAGCTGTAGTTCTCTCTCTAGACCTGAACGCTCCCCTGTCCTGCTTCAGAGTTTCTGCGGGTGAAGTTTATGACACAAATAGGGCGTTTTTATATAAGTAATAAGCTAATGTTAACCGAGCTATTTGTGGCAAACTGCATGCTCCTGTTCCTCCTAACTGTGTGTGTGTGTGCGTGTGTGCAGTCCTGCAGAAGTCTGATAGTGATGTGAAGGCCATGAAGAAGCAGGCAGAGAACCTGACCGTGGAGTATGATCGCCTACTGGATGAGCACGCCAAGCTGCAGGTCAGAGCCCCAAACTCTCAGCTCCCACAACCGTTAGCAGCATTTTATAGCCATTTATTATTGTGACCTGAAGTGACCTCCATTATTGGAGCTTAAGACTCAGGATGCATGTGATTAAGTGTGGTAAGTGTGGGTATGTCCGTGATTCAGCTAGCCGGCAGCTGGAAAGTGGATGGTGCATGCGCTACGTCAGGTAACGTAGCCTGTTCCTGTTCTTTTCCATGGTGCAGGCCATCATACCCACTCGGACAGTGTTGGGATTTTAGTGCTGGATTCTGAGCCTGCCAATTGACTAACCTAGTCCTTTTGGTTAAAGCTTGTATATTGCGTATATGAAGTTTTACCTGATTCCTCGTGTGGCTTTTCTCCGCTGAAATGCACTCGCCAAAATGCGAAAACATTGCATTTTTAAGAGATCTTTCGGTTGATAATTGGACGTTCCAAAACTGGAGGAAAAGGAATTGCAGTCAAATTTTTGTCGTTTTTCTTCTGTTGGGGGATCTACATGAGCGAACCTTTCAGAAGGGAATATTCCGTGCCCTTTGAAAGGGAATATTGTACTATGTGGGGTGTAGCGTTTCTAAGGCTCAGCACTCTCTGGGGGTCGGCCTGTGTGATGGTGTGGTGTGTCCTGTATCTGGGCTGGATGGAGACAGCAGACATGCAGTCAGCAGGTGGCTGGCACTGCGTCTGCGTCGTGTGGTCCTCCCGCTGCGTGTTCACGTGTTGAGAGCCTGTCCCACAGTGCCAGGCCGCTCCTTGAACCCCAGATACCTGATTACCGTTGGCCGCTCCGGTATCTGCCCTTTATGGCTCTGCTGGTAAATGTGGATCTGGTGGGTTTGCGCGTGCGCCGCGCTTTTCCTTACTGGCGCCAGGAAATCAGTTGATTCAGTGTCGCACCGTGCATTTACCACCGAGCGCCATTTTCTAGTGCAGAATTAGATGACAGCCATAGTACAAAGAACACCAACTTTCATGCGTACCGTGACATTAAGCATTTTTTAAAAGCCTCCCTTGGATAAGGAATTAATGCATGTCACCGTACGATATGTTGTAAGAACCAGAATCCACAGAACCTTTTTTCTTTTTCTCCAGGCAAGTGTGGATGACCAACCACGCGAGAAGAAGACAGACTGAGGTGGACGCCCAGTGTTCAGTGACCCAGAGTTCTCCACACCGATTACCTGCCCGCACCTGCACAAGTCTGGATCCTCAAGACGCACGCTCATTCCTGATTAGGGTCTTTTGGGGAAAGCCCTAGTCCGATTGGCTTGAGTCCATTATGCGCACTTCCTATTAGCTCAAACACATTATGTACACTGACTATTGGCTTGAACACATTATTTACACTTCCTATTGGCTGAAACCCATTATGCACATTTTCCAGTCGAGCGTAGGAGAGTAGGGAAAATGACTACCTTCCGTTCTCTTTGGCAGAAATTTCAGCCCTGTTCTGTTCTGATGTTCTCAAAGCCGCAAGGTATTCAAAAACCGAAATTTAGAAATAGAAAGTTTGTCTCTCGTCTCCTCTTTGAGTTAACAGAATTTTATCTGAAGAATATATTTTGAAATTGGGAGAGAGGTTCTTTCTTCGGTTTCTTGACCAATTGCATGTAATTTTTCGTTTTCTGTTTTTTTTTCTGTAAACTGGTTATTTTTTTAAGTGTGACCATACAGGGACCATAGTTGGCGTCTGCTCTCTCCTCTCTCATGACCGGAGATGTTTTGATCCAGTTTTAGTGTAGAGTGTCCAGCTGCTTCTGCTGCTAATAGCACCTGTGTTATGTAATCCTGTGCCTCTGCAACCCAGCACTGGCATCCATTACATTCTGCTAAACGACACTGTAGAGGGTTTGTTTGTGATGCCTGGACATCCTGAAACTGGCATTGATCTACATAAGATGTTATTTTGCCACCATCATGGCATACATCTGGAAAAAATAAATAATAATAAAAAAAATAAACGGTCCATATTCAGCACTGTAATGTAGTGTAGAATGTTGCCTTTTTACAGTGGGGTGTGGGGTGTAGCCATTGCTGGTATTTCTTTCATGCTGTTGGGATAGTTCAATGCTTTTTTTTTGTTGTTTTTCTTTTCCCTTGCTTTTTTTTTTTGTTGCTTTATATATTGTAAAAAAAAAAAATCTTGGACATGACATACAATTGTTTTGTTGTATTTGGATTAATTACCAGAAAATTGAGAAGATCAAAGTATGAAATGAATTGCTTCTTTAATGATTGACTGACTTTTTATTCAGCTCGTTATAGATAGTCGCCTCTGCGCAACACTATCTAAGCGTTTGATATCGGTTCATCATTAGGGAAATGATTACACCTGTTGTTCCAGGAAGCCCCCGTTTACCTGTCCTTGTACTGATGTATGTTCTCTGATCACATGTTCGAGGGCCTGACTGTACTCTGAAACCAAAGCGCGTTTCATGTGTCTGAACGGAGATGTACTGGTTTAAAATCTCTGAGCCTGCATAATCCAATATGGGCCATGTCACGCTGTAAATCAGAATTTAATTGCCGTCCCTGGATAAGGAAACCCGACGCGCATCCTCAGAGGCTGACGTTACATTTCAGAACCCGTTACAGGTCCAGCTGGCACCCTGGTTCTGAAATGGAGCCCGTCCAGTCCAATGTTTCTTGTACGGAAAAGTTGGCTATTCTGTTTTGAGGTTCAGTGCATGTCAAAATAAAAAAACTTACAATATTGAAACTGGGATCGCAAAAGGCATTCTTCTGTCACGTGTGTTCTGTGTTGAATGACTGTATTACACAACATTACAATAACCGCTTCCTTTCCGGATGCAGCTTGTTTGCCGCAAATGGAAATGGAAGTATGCTTCTAACGGACAGGGTTAACGGAAGATGGAACTGAAATCCGGTAGTCCGTTAGGTTACCTAGACAGTACCACAGAGGTACACTCAGTGATCACTTTATTAGGTACACCAGCTGTCATATGCGACCATCGCTAGAGCGTACTGAGAATGGTGGAAAAACAAGGGTGAGAGGTCAGAGGAGAATGGCCAGACTGGTTCAAGCTGACAGGAGGGGAAATTACGACAGCGCTTTGCAGAAGAGCATCTCTAAACACACAGCACGTCAAACCTTGATGTGGGTGGGCCACCGTGTCAGAGGATTAGTAAGTGAAATGCCTAATAAAGTGGTCTCTGCATGGATACACTGAGAGGTCCACACTGAAGTTGTGCGGTTGCAGAGAAGTTGGCCGTGTAAAAGAGGGGTACAGGCAGCATTCCTGGGGTTACAGAGAGGGGTTGAGGGGTTAGGGCAGGGATCATTAAATCATGGCCCTCAAGGGCTGATAACTCCTTTTACTGTACCTGGGAGTCAGGTGTCCAGACAGTCTGACCAGTCAGTAGCGCTCACTGTTCAGTTAATTACCTGGGAGAAAAGAAAACAGAAAACCTGGGCTGGACTGAAATTGAAAGGACAGATTTGATGGTCCCTGAGTTAGGGTGCTCCTCCTAGATCCAGGGGACTGACAGACTAACACACGTCCTCTGGGATTTGTGAAGCTGCCTTTAAGAAGGAAGGCTCTGCCCTAGCCTGCGGTTCAGTGAAGTCATGTCATTGTAGCACCTGGTGGAAAAAGGACCTTAATGAAACTAAAAGGAGAGCAGTATGAGTGCGGCCCTGGTCTGCCAGGCCTTCTACATTGAAATGGAAACTGGGAAAAGGCCAGCACCACTTTTTATAAACCAATGTCCCAAGAGACAACCCTTTTAGACTGGCCAAATCACGATACTTAAGACTGCATGTCAAACCAGCTGTGACTGGTTTGTAGTATTGCTTTGGTATACTGTGTGCCAGGGGTGCCCAATCGTGCCATCGAAGACAGTGTATGTGGTTTTCCAGCTGGTGTAGTTATAGGTTGGAATGAAAACCAGCATACTCTTGGCACTGTTTGGGCACCTCTACTGTATGCTTATTTCATGCCCCTTGTGTACTTTTATTGTAATCTTGGCTGTGTGCCACCTTTTATTCTAATCACACGACAAATACCGCTGAGCGCTTTATCTACGGATATTCAAATCACTCACGACTCACCTCTATGTTTCCAAGAAATTTGTGGTCACGGTAAAATTCCAATTTGGGGAGTGCTTCATCTTGCTTCATCTTTTTACTGTGAGCATCTGCTTTTGAATCTTCTCACATAAGGGCGTAAAGAGGAAATGAATAAGCCAACGTAACAATAAGAATTTAGGCACCTGTGGTTTTCAGAAAGAATGAGATCATTAAATAAAAAACATTGAAACATGAGTATATGAAATAAAAGTATATAGTTTTCCATATGTTTAAACATAAGATATAGATAATTATCGATGTTATTTATTATATACAGCCTTTTCCAATAATCCACTGTACTTAACTTTTACATTTATAAATATCAATACTGGGATTGTAACTGAGAGGTGGGCAATGATCCTGTTTCTGGATGTCATGCCAACTTCAGGCCTGATTTACTTAATTGGCCCAAATCTAATCCAGCTGTCATTTTAACTACATTTCTTCCCAAGTGCATGAATGACAGCTGAAAACTGTTCTTGTGTCCCTATATGAAGCGTTTTACTGTGATCTAATCTACGGGTGGACCAGTGATGTATACAGCCAATCAGCTCTTTTAGCCAAAGTAATTGGTGGAAACAAACACCTCCATACACACTGGCCATCCAGGATTTTCTTTCCTCCCTGGTAATAACTTGAGCAAATAGTGCAACTGATTGGCCAGTCTGGCTTGAACCCTGTCCTATTCTACGATGTCCAAAGTTGAATTAATTCAGTTACAAAATTTGTCCAACAATTTATACACACCTGGTGATATGGAAGTCATAAATTAGTCATATCATAACAATGCAAACATACACGACTTTGAGTTTACAACAAACATGTACTTTCACATTAATTTGAAAATTAAAATGCAAAAACCACCCTTATGTAAAAGTGAAAAAGCAAATGAAAAAAAACATGGAACAGTTCCTAAATGTAAGAATGGATTTGATGTAAAGTCATTTTGGAACAGAAATAAAACTGGGACATCTGCAATTCTTTCTACCATGTGTATACCCGGATGTGTACTCAAAACATTGTTTTGGATAGGCATTTGTACAGTATTGTATGAAGCTGTGTTGAAACATAACCTTTTAATGTTCACCACAAAATTACTCTTTTCCCCTTTATTTCATTGTTACTAAGAGACTATTTCTTTTTTGACTTGATCTGCAAATTGAAAATGTAATCAACAATGCCTATTTCTCTCCACTTTGAGATCTACCTATCCCCCTCTTCTTACACTACACAGGTTCTTAGACATTGACTCCTTAAATAATTCATTATATGGAAATATCAGCATAAGATGTCCCTTTTTCATTTCCTGAACAAATGACAGAAGGTAATGCCCAAATCTCTGAGTAATTAGCTAAATCTAAAAAAGGAAAATGCCTAAATAATGGCTTGTTGCTTTTCTGTGCTGAAATGGTTATGATGCAACCTGCATGCTGTATGTTTCCCAGAAATCACGTAAACTAGCCCACCCTGCTGAGCCAGTGTGGTTGGTGGTGATGATTTCACACACACCAGCCCTACGTGTCACAGGGTGTTGTGTGTCTACGTGCTCTCTACGGCCATGGAGCTGGCTGTTTGAGGAGTCAGGAGCAGCGGAGGCAGCTGTTCTCTTGAGATGCAGTACGAGGCTCAGTCTCCGGACAGAAATAGACCTGATCTGCTTGCAGGGACGTGGTTAAACTTAGACGGCAAACATTTGCTTGCTGGGGTGTTGGCTTCATATGGCAGCTGCACTCATTCCCTGGCAAACCATGGGTTTGTCATTAAAACCAGTTTCAGCTGCAACTGTGAGTCTGCACACCCCCCAGAAATCCACACTAACTCTAGAAAGCATTGGTCATTTATGATATTTCCCCACCAAATATCAAAATACTACTTAAATTATTTCTTTAATCACATCTCACAGAGAAGGGTATCTTTAATCCTTGTTTGTAAACACATGCTTGTCCTGGTTTCCGCACTGTGAATGTGAAATAGTTTGTATGAATGTGAAATAGTTTGTATGAATGGATTTAAAATACATTCATAAGAGTATTACATTACATTATAGGCATTTTGTAGACACTCGAATCCACATGACTTACAACAAAGTGCATAACCATAATCAGTGCACTGAAAGACCATGGAGGGAAGTAGCTTCCAAGTGCTGTAGGGGGCATTTAGAGGGGTTTGAAGCGTACTGGACAATACGTTCAAATTGCAGCATATGATCACATCTACAATATGGGACAGATATTTAACCCTCTGAAGAGTAGGATACTGCTTTACATGTGAGAAGAGATCTGGGGGTGAGTGAAGATTGGGTATTTGACAGCCACAGCACACAGGACAGGACAGATAGTTACTGTTTGAGAGTCTTTATTGCCATTTGTTACTCTGATCTGAATGGATTCTCAGCGTACAAACACAGTGATGTTAAGCATGAAGCCCTTGGTGTCATCAACAGAATTATAGTTATCATTGTTACTCTTAAATACTACCCGATAGCATGAATGGAAGACTGGACTTAGTACCGTCTCACAAGGTAGATGCATTGAAGCACAACGATGAGTTAATCATGAGTTGAGTACGAGCTCAACAGTGTTAATGTGTCTTTTCTCAACAGTATCTGTCCCAATAGCTTGGGTTGTTGGATTTACACCTGATTTTGATTATTTCCTAATTTGCATCAGTATAGATTTTCATACTATTCAACATACCTCATTATTTCTTTCCATCCAAGCAATGGAACAGTGGAACATGTATTTGCAATAGGAGTCATGTTTCAAGAATACGGTATGCACAGAATGTAATTGACTCAGTGATAATTATTAGAACCGTGTTTTACACAGTGCCTTGCATAATTTTTTTGCAAAGCTTTGAATGTGTATGCAGTGTCTTGCTTGAGTGTTTGAATAATTGTATCATTTATGGGCAACCATATCATAAGCATGCTGATCTGGTATTACAGGAGTTAAAAAAAGGAAATTCACTATTAGTTTCTAGTAGAGGCATTGTCTTCTGTAGGAGCATTAACCAATGAGAACAATCAATTGAAATAATTATCATGCCGTAAGCATTAAAGAACACAACTTAACCTAGTTCAAACAAGCTTGAAATCTATACACAACTATTCAAACATAAACAATCTCTAAATAGTCTGTATTTATACATAGATTGCAAAACTTTTCATTTATGAGTTAAAAATGAATACTATATTGGAATTTTCAGTAACATTTCAGAGCATTCTAAAGCTTTAAAATAGTAATTTACAGTATCCATTTTGATTAAACTCCATTTTGTCTCATCAGCAAACACATGATTATATACCACATCAGTTTTCCAATGTAAATAACTGTCACAAAGTGACAACCTGATCGAACCAAGCATTTGGAGGAAAGCTACTGTTGAGAAAATGTCTTGCCAGGACTGCACAGAATGACACAATACATATGATTTTGGTTATGTACATTACAATTGTATAATATATATAATTTAACATAATAAAAATATCATGTTATTAATACACCTTCTGACCAACCCAGGCTATTATATAATTGAAGGGTAATGTGTGTAAAAAATATACACAATAGAAAATAAAAACGAAACCTAAATGCAACGTGTAAAAAGTGTTTACTGTCTTATGTTTTATGTTATGTTTTTTGTCAAACTTGTCTTGCAATGGTTATTAGGGCTCATAATCAAACTTATGAATGGCACTTGTGAATCTACAACAACAATGAAGGCTGACCAAACTCTAGCCTAAGGTACTTAGGGAATGTGTGTGTTGCCCTTTCTCTAATATAATAAAGAGCCAACAATTTAAAAATGACTAAATATCAAAGCCATTTAGTTTCTAATATAATAAAGGGAAGCGTATCTATCAGAAATGTAAAATTTCTGTCACGTGTTACTCTGTAAACTGTAAATAATTTTTTATGACAGAAATAAAGAAGCTCTGGGTGGTCTTAGGCAAACTCGATTACAGATTAATAATCTAATATCAATAAAATATTAGCACTTGTTATCTCAAAAATTCCAAGGTTTATAGTGTGCTATTAATTACTTTATCCCTTCTTAAGATACTGCTTTACAATGCATTGCATGGTGCATTTTCTTATCATCATCAAAATAACACTGCAGCTTTTAAAATATAACACACAGACATTTATATATAATATATATGTGTATAATTCAGATAAAAGCCATCACAAAATAAATCTCTGATTCATTTTACAAATAAAGTAAAAGAAAAAGTCATATTCTAACACAGTTTAAAAGTGCTAGCGCAATTATTTTACAACAATGTGCAAATGTGGTTTGTAGCATTATGTTATTCAGAGCTATTACATTCTAAGTATTTTTACTATGTTACAATGATGGATGTCTGTTTTCAATGTTGTGTGAATGGCAGAATTCCCACAGGCAATATTCAGGGCATCTCCCTGGAGGACCTGTATAGTATTTGGCTGTTCACGGTTTGATGAATGGGTTCAATTTAAGACAAAACAACAAAAGGCAAATTTTGGTATTTACCACCCATGTTGATGCCAAATAATCTAGAATGTTCTATTGAAAAGAAAGTTCAATGGCCTGGCTGTGTTTGGAGCAGAATATTTCTACAGTACTCAGTCAACTCAAGGCACGGTCCCAGGGCAATGCAGCTAGCTGTGACTGTCCCATACAGTATACTTATTTATTGAACCTGACCAGACCCTCATTCTTTCCTGGACATTTCTTCTATTTGGGATCAAAAATATCTGTCCAGGTTGATTTCTAAATTGCATTCCAAAGACCGTACATAAACAGCTTAGTATTTTTTGAATTCACAAATTCTGTGGTCATGCCTATTTACTTTGTGTATTTGTGGGAGTAAATTGGAGGCATGGGAAACCTGTGAGGCAAGGGAACATTGTTATATAAAACTGGTCTGGGCAACATGGGGTAAAATGGCCATGACTAGTAACGCATTTGATAATTTATGATGGGAGCATGATAAAACAGGTAGGCACACATTGAAACTTGGAGAATCAAATGTATTCTTGCATGGAACATCTTTCAATTGCAGTTTACCAGAACTTGTTTTATCTTGTTTTCAAAAAGATCAAAAACACATATTTGTTCGTAATACACGGGAGATACTAAACAAGGTAGATAAAGTATGCATTGTTTTTATGGCAACAAAATACCATTCTCTGTTATAGATCATACAGCCAGAGATGGAATGTTCCATTTGGCACAAAAAATGATTATGTCTACAAGAAGATCTGTCATGGTCAAAGACAGACAGTGCCTGCAACAGAAACTTTGGCAACAGAGATATCATTGAGATATCATACTCAGTTTCCAACCAAATCCAGCAGATGGTACACGGAACTACATATTGTACACCTCCAGATGTAGAATAAAGACAACTACAGTGTATGTCAGTACACGGCTTATGAAACGGATAGAAAATTCTACTGGACTTTGATTTGAATGGACCAATGTAATCTTTCACTTTGAAATCCAGTATGTATCCAAAGATAGCCTTTCCAGAGTTTTTAATTGTTTTTACAATTCTGTCATGCCGATAAAATCTTCTGAATTGGTATTAAGCATTTCACCAGCATCTCATTTGCACGATAAACTAAGAGTGCAGTTACTTGCGGGATCTTGACATTGCTGCATGTACTGTCTTTTAAGGCAGACTTTGAAAGATAGAAGCTAGGGGTGTAATGACACATTGATCAGGATGTTATCGGTTTTAAACGGCAACGATCCGATCCAATCAATACAATGTGGTAATATGAATGAGTATCGTTGGGAATCAAAGCAAAATGCGTATTAATCTTATGGTTCTCTAGCAAAACAGACAAAATCATATTTCTTGATTGTATGTGTGAGCTGTAATAACAGGATTGTGTTAGTGGATCATATATATTGATTGCTTCTCACTATATCAGATTGTTTTCGAGTGTATTGTAGGAAAATCTGTGATATAGCCCAATAAAAACCAAGAATCAAGATCGTATCCTATCGTGGTGAAGAGTGATGTTTACACCACTAACAGTAAAGTATTGACTGTTTGAATAGCAGCACACAAGTCAGGACCTGCACACAGACACACTGAAGTCTGCATGATTCATTCGGATTTTGTAATTGCACAAGTCACTGAGAGCATTGAGGGATCTGTAAATATACCTTTTTTTTTGTTTTTATTAAAGACGGGTGCAGTTCTTCAAAACGATCGGAACAAAACTATCTTCAAAGCCATCAGAACACATTTTCAGGAGCACCATCTTATAAAGCGGCGCATCATTGGGTATTTTTGCATTATTATCTGGATAAAAATAAAACTTAAAAAACTTTTCTAATTATTCTAATTTTTTTTTTGTCCTTGAAAAAAGGTCAGAGTAGTCTGCTAATGTGCGATGAACGCGGAAGACGGAGAGAGGAAGACGGCCTGTGGGAATTCTGCGGTGACCTAGTTTGGCTCCGGTCTGCTGAGGACCCGGAGCCCCCGAGCGAATGACGGCCAAGCGACAGTGCGGCCTTCCGCCTTCCGCCTCCCGGGACAAGCTGGCTGAGAGCCGAGGAGCCGAGGACCCACTCACTGGAGGTCAGGGAGCTACCAGGAGGCCATTACTCTGGTTTCATCCCAGGGAATACACCAGCAACTGCTGCCTTTAGCAGGAGTCTTGTCTAGTGTCAGCACCAGTAAAGAGAAGCATTTCATTTCAGTTTTTATTTTTAGATGGGGTGGGGGGTGGGGGGTACCACATGTTGATCGTTTACATGACAGTTGAATGGTACTACACACTGATTGCTCATTCACGATGTGTGTGATGTTTGTGATTACAGAGAAGGCCATGAGATGAGAACGGGAGTGAGGTCAGGCCCAAGGCTTCAGCCAGCTTGTCTGGGGAGGAGCGGATGTGTCCTGCAGACCGCACGCCTACATAACACTCTCGAAAATGATGACCTTGTTCTCTTCGGTCCCCGGAGTGAGAGAGGCCAGGCTCTTGACGTCAGTGTCAGGGGCCATGTATTCGAGATGGTGAGCACCCCAAACCGGTTTGGTCAGGTGGTCCCAACGCTATGGAGGGAGACACAAAACAAAGCCTGGAGTCACACAACAGTACAACCAGAACAGAACGACCCATGCTTATCAACTTCAAGGGCCACAGCTTTACAGTAATATTGCATTATACTGTTGATACTGAATTAGCTGCAAAAAAGTGACAACATTTATGTTTGTCTTATACTAGTTTTGATAAGTGCAATGCCATTATACCTTCTCTTATAAGCTATGGACTGTGTTACCAATAGTGGTTTCCTATTCTTTAACTGTGAGAGTCACAAGCCCTGAACAAGCCGACATATTCACCATATACAAGAAACGAATTCATACACATAGTTCATTCGGTTCTATGATTATATAGAATTGTTTTCAATGAAAATGTTTCTTCAATGGAAAATTACAATGTGTATCAATGCAATGTCCGTACTATATCTCCTGACAATTACCAGGGACAATTCTTGTGAAGAAAGAGGCTATAGATAAGTAACTAGAATGATCACTTTTGTTTTTGTCAAGAGTAGCAGACTGAAGACTAATATTTTATATTACAGCCATTTTATTCATAGTATCCCTTTATACAGCACGAGATAGACTGCAGACATGCTGTTTCGTACCGTCCAGGCAGTGTCCTACATGGGAATCGAACCAGCAACCTACAGTTTATAAGTCCAGTTCAGAACCATTATACTACAGTGCTACCACATAATGTGAGTTGAATGGGCTTCACGCACCTCCTGAAAGGTCCCCTTGGCCCTGAAGAGCTTGTAGATCAGACTCACTGGGATGCACAGCATGGAAGAGAGAGCCATACACCAGCCGATCACCTCCCCCCACCACGGGTACACATACTCGTTATTGTAGGTGAGAGGCTTGTAGTTAATCAGGTGAAACAAGAAGATTCCCTTTGGAAGGAAATAAATAACATTCAGAAAAAAAATACTTCAACTTCAAATAAAACTTTATTTGAAAAGGGACGATTTTTCAGGCCAAAACTCCACAACTCCATAGCTTCCTTTCATTGAAATGTTAACCTTTTCATGCAACAACAAATATGAAAAGCAGTTTTTTAATAATAAAAAATAAAATCTAGGAAAGATTTGTTACACAAGGCCCAGCCTGCGTTTGTGGTGAATGCCTCCTCAAATGAGACTAGTGGGCAAAATATGAAATAAAAATTATAGCTAGCCTCACAGACCAAGATGGTCCAATGGAATGGGATCCATTACAAGCTGCAAATGAAGCGAAATGACGCGTGTGACCCAACGCTGCTTACCATGCACACACACGGAGTAATAAAAGACCAGCACCACTTCATCCAGGGGACCGGCCTATAGCCGATCATACGAGCAACATCATCCATGAATCTGTCAGCACCTGGGAAGACATAACGTTTCCGTTTGAGTGCCCCACATATGGCTTCAGTCACAACAACAGCGCATTAATGTCAGTCCTTATCAGGCCGTCCTTAAAGAGGCACGGAGCCTGAAGCTAGCTAAAAGCTACCGGTTATATGGTCTGTGCAGAGATTAAGGTTTTTTTAGGCGGTAATTTATAATTGTTAGTGTCTGGAAGCCCTTAACAGTTTTATTGAGTGACAATCCCTTAGCCAAAAAGCTAACATACATGTCTTACAAGGCGTGTAGTTTGCCTTTGGCCATTTATGATAGACTTGAGAACCTATAAGCTATAAAAATGATTAGCATGCCAAAAATATATATAATTATCCATGCTGAAATCATGTCCTTGTGCAAACTGCAATGTGATTTGCCTGCTAGACATACAGTACAGTAACACTGTAAAATAAAGTAATAAAAATAACAACACCCACCATAAACCCAGGAAACCACCAAGCACTCCCAGAATGTCTGCCACAGCAGGGTCATACCACTGGCCGAGTAGTAGTCAAAGAGTTGGAAGACATACATCCCTCCCTGTGCATGCACAATGGCGCGGTCAGATATACTCCAATCAATGCAATGAAACCAGGGCCTGCTTTATTAATGGTCTTAAGATCACATTGTACTTTACATAGCATGCTATGCAAAGACGTTTCACAGCATTAAAAAAAAGTTTCAGTAATCTGGGGAAAAGTATATTTATTTTTATCATTGTACTGTTTAATTTAACATCCATAACAAATTCATAGAGAGGTTTGAATAACCTAATTTTAGCATTGTGTTGTAAAAACATTTCTTGTCATTGTACAATAAATACCAGAAAAACCAATAATTTTGTCTTTTTAAAATGCCTGCTTGGAAAGACATCTCACCTGCGTAACCATGGAAAGATCAATAATGAAGCACAATGAACAGCAGATCGCCACGGCAATTTCACGCCGATAGCGCATGTAATACTTTCCAGGAAAAAGATCCAGAATCCCTGTTACGAAACCTTCGACTCCGACAAACTGAGAATGAAAGGGGGGTGTGTGTGAGGTGTTAAAACCTGCATTCGGCTGCTGGAGTTCTAATGGTCAGAAAAGGAATGTAACCAATAACAACGAGTACAAGAAAACCACAGTGGAAAAGAGTCAGAGACTTCAAGGTGTCTAGTTTCCTCGATAACTGTACCATGTTCTGTATAGGGTTGTTGCCTAGGGGCTACCAACCCTGTGTATGTATATTTTAAAATGGCAAATAAAATCAATCAATCACTCAATAGAAAAAACAAAAAAACAAAATGGCTGCCGGTACCTGACTGTCGAGTCCCAGGAGGAGAAGCATGAAGAAGAAGAGAGCTGCCCAGAGTGGAGCAACGGGCATCATCGACACGGCTTTTGGGTAAGCAATGAACGCCAAGCCAGGGCCTGTGGGACAGAGAGGTGGAGATGAGACACGCAGCACGACAGCCCAGTGGGGCAGGGGGCCTCCACACAGACACACATACACATACACACTGCACAGATAGAGGGAGCGAGAGAGAGAGAGAGAGAGAGAGAGAAAGAGAAGGAGTGAGAGAGGGAGAGAGAGAGAGAGAGAGAGAGAGAGATAGAGAAACACAGGGAAAGCACCAGAGTCCAGAGTGAGGCGCGATTGTGCGGAAGCGGAGGTGACAGACGGCAGGCCTGTGCGCTTTTTAACGCCCTTTTCCCTCTCTCCCTTCACTCGTTTTGTTGACTACTGTTTATTTGTGCATCTCACCCACACAGGAAACAGGCAGGTTAGTTCGTTATTGTTAAGGGCTTGTGAGACCTACCCTGCATGTCGGTGAGCTAGTGTCACTCCTACAGCTTCAGTGCTGGGGTAGGTGTGTGCGCAATGTTGGAATTCAAAATATATTTCTGCTCTAAGCTGCTCATTTGTTACAGTTTGTATAACTTGGCATAATCTGGTATGATGCCCAGACAATTTTCAGTGAAATGTCAACCTTCAACAATAGAACCATTTGAGTTTTCTCCAATACAAAACCTGAATGACACAAGAAGCAATTCTACCCCTATTATAGGCACTTATTCTTTATACAGTAAAGTAGTCCGGGAGATCAAGTTTAAACTGTGCTGGTGCCAGTATCACACTGAGATGACTACATTTTGCCAGGAGAAGAGGGATTACCGAGTTTTAACTCTCACAACTCAAACAGGACTTAAATGTTTTGATATTTGCAACAATTCGAATTGAAGCATGTACAGGGTCTGATTTCATGACTTTTGGATGAATGGAAAATTTAAATGTGTGCTTTCTGTGGCTGAGAGATATGCCTTTTCAGTTTAACTAGAAATAACTTTGAACATATGGTGATACTTTCTCTCTAAATTATATGTTTGGTGCCATCTAAAAAAGAGAAAATATCAAAATGAAAATATTTGTACTCACTGAACAGTGAGGTCTGAGTTTGGACAATGGACACTTCAGATGCAATTTATGAATTTACTGCCAAAGTAGATCAAGGCTAGTAACTGCAAAGTTCAAACTTAAATTCAAATAGAAAAAAAAAAAAAAAGTATGTACAGTACAACAAAAACATATCAAATAATCTACTATATCTATCTAAATGCTTCACAATTTCACTAGGGAGGTATATGAGAGAGTAAACACGCAAAAGATATATTATCAGTGACCTTTGTTACAGGAGTGGTGACCACACTCAAATCAGCAAAGACATTGTCTACTGCTATAGGGAAGGTTAATTTGGTGTGGTGACGTCAGAATATTGGGTGAGGAGACTTATTCAGTTAAAATATCTGTGCAGAAATCACAGAACTTAACACGATAATCAAAGATGGCGATTGGAAAAGGGAAATGACGAGACCGCAAAGGCATTTAGAAAAATCACCGGAAGATCAGCCGCACACTCCCCCCCCCCCCCCCCCCTCCTCATATCCAGCTCAGGTACACTAAACAGGGATTTCAATATCGCTGAGTAATCTCTGCTGTGTGCATGCGATTCTGATACATGTGGTTAGTTCTACATATTATTTGTTTTTTTATATTCTTGGTGGTTTAGTACTGTTAGATTTGACCGTTTCAGTCTGCGCCTGGCAGATCCTAATTTTGCCCATGTATATTTGTAAACGCCTGCTCGCCCAGCGGTCTCTGTGGGTCCGTAAATGCGGGGTTCGAGCTGTATTAAGGTGTGAATGCTGTCATTGGATAACAGAAGTTTACCTGCTGCAGCAGTCAGCTCCAGGACCCCTCTTGAAAGCGAGATGTGCACATCTCAAGAGGCAAAATTCCTGGTTAAATAATCCTTAAATTAATATTTAAATAAATTAAAAATATAGATATATAGAGATATAAAATAAATGAATAGATATGAATCACAAGGCAGGTATAAAATGGGATTGAAGAACATAAATAAAAAGCCTGTTAAAGGATAAGAAAATGTATAAAGTCATAGGGGGACTTTCTTTCTTTGGCATTGGCTTTGCAACTTTCAAAGGAAAAATTAAATGCCTTCTACCTAAAAAAAACTAAACAAAATATATTTGGCCTTAAACAATGCTAATGTTATATAAATAAAAAAAGAAAAAAAGAAAAAAAATACTCTACTCTAGAAGTCCACTAACAATGGCAAAATAAATGACCAGACAATTTATCTGTTCCACTACACTCAAACATGCACACATAAAACTGAACACCCATGTAATCATCATGTATTTCAGTACACATACAGTGGCTTGTACATAGCCATTCCTCACACGCACACTCCTCAAGTGCACACACACACACCCACACACACACACACACAGACAGACATACACACACAGCACGCATACATACGTGTACACACTTGCATGTGCCTGCACGTGCAGATGCACAAACACCACCCACACACACCTGCACACCACACACACAGATACACACGTGCGCGTACACACACACACACACACACAGACATACACACACACAGACAGACACCACACACACATACATACACCAATCCCCCCCACATAACCACAGCGCAATTAGCAAAAAAAACTAATTAGAAAAATAAATTTAAAAAAATAATAATAATAATAAAAAGAGCATATTTGCTGCAAATAATTAAATAAAAAAATAAAATAAAAACGGATCAAAATAATTTAAACGATTCCTGGAATCATACAGTGTCTGTACCACAGAACAAGAACTTTAATGATTGCCTGGCAAACAGCCTCCACAATTCAGATGAAGCATGAATGCCTTCAAGCTATGACTGGCACCATTTGACTGGCAGTGATCTTTTTATTTTATTAGTAATTATTTTTACACCCACAGGAAAGTGTTCTGCTTGCCGTCAACGGTAAAGGACCTTTGTGACCGTATCTGTAAAAAGGGCAATACAAATAAAATTTAACTGTATTTAAAATATTCAGAAACAGGGAATGCACTGCCCAGAGCCTTTCAGGCTACCCATATAATATTATAATAATGGAGCATAAAAGGTTCAGGTAGATGACTCTCTGGATGTTAGTGGTACCTAGTAACACTGCCAACTGATGCTTGGATATACATGTAGCTAAATCACCTAAAATTGTTGGGGCAAATGGCATGAGTTACTTTCCACTGATTTCTGTGTTCAACTGAATGGACAAATACAGGCCAAAAATGGATGCTTCGTTTTGTACACACTCATCCCAAACATACAAGTTTGGTTAAATGAATGAATCTGTTGATGTGCACTCAGGTACGCCAATGCAGAGCTCACTGTTAGAGTACGTCCTCCATTTATGGCCACAGATGAAAACATGGGACTTAACAAGGTGCCTTACCAATTCATATATAATTTCATGTAGATGTGTACAGTCTGCGATAAAATCTGATACGGTTCGACAATATATCAGACATTATTGGAGACCAATTCAGTTAACATTCACGTACAAACCATCACTCACTCATTAATACAGCCTGAATGCTAAGACATACAAGTTCTGGTTTACATTTGTTTAGCAGCATTAGTTGTAAAAATAAAGATGATTACAGAGTTACTGAGATGCCTGAACTGAAATGAACTGAGATTTACTTGACCTATACGTGTCTGTGCAATTGTACATGTTCACTTTCACACCCAATTTTTTCTTCCAATCTGAAAAGGCCGGACAAATCTCACTACTGCAGCACGATCCAACACCCTCCACCAGCCAAATGCCGGTAAAATTCTGCTGCTGGATTTTCTACTCTACTGAAAGCAGCCACTTTTGCAAACAACCAACCATGTTGTGCTATATCGTAAAAGGCAATGTGTCCCGATTTCTTTAGAATCCACAAACCACTCTGACCAGTGGGCGGAAAGTTGCCCTACCCTCCACGATCAGACAAAGACCACATGCGGCCATTCCGCTGTTGCTCTTTTCCTGCACTCTACCAGTGAAACACATCCGCAGCACCAGGAGAGTACACCCCACATACAGCAGGTGTTACCAGAACTGACCTGTACCCTACTTATTCTTATGCACAGTGCCACAACACAAACTGGGCAAGTGGAACAGGTATTCATGCATTAACTATTCTATCATATTTGAATAAAACCCAACTGCAAAAAAACTGAGTCTGTGAAAAACTCCCTAAAGCATAAATAAATAATGCATTAACATACATGCAAACCTATGAGAATCTCGACAGAATAAAACTTGTTTTGCCGGGAATCATCTGTCTGAAACTCCAATTGTCAGGAAGAATGAAAATAAAATAGTGTTATTTGTCCATAAATGTAAGACTTACATTAAACAGGGAGTCAAAATTAAGGACGAACACAAATTAAATTCAGGCCAATACCTTCCCGTTTCCCATTGAGGGGAAAACCTTAATGAAGCCAATTTCCCATTTTCCTTGAAGCTCTTCTCACAGCAATTAAATTCTGTATTCAACATTTAACAGTTACATTATATGTATTTCAGTATGTCCAGATGTTGCTTCAACACTTAATGAACGAAAAATACAAACAATAATAGATAAGCTACAGACATGATTTATTTCTTATTTTCCTTCTTTTCTTTATATATAAACTGTATGTTTCTTATGATCACTGTATGTGTCATTAATTTGCCTATTCCTGAATCTTGTCATTGTTATTATTATGTTAGCATGGATCATAGATCATGCCCATTTGAGTTTTCTATTATGCTAGTCCTCTGCATTGGAAATGAACTTAAATATTAAAGGTGTGGCTTTAAAACAGATGTGTATTTGTTTGGGGGCATATTGTGTATGTGCCTGTGGGAAAGGTAGAATAGGTGGATTAGGTTGGAGCACTGAAGTGAGACCTCAAACAAGTAAAATGTTAGCTCAAAACAACATGCTTAGTCCTAGCTCACGGAAATGTTTACCAAAGAGTTCTAGCGATTAAACTATCCAATATGGAATGCTATTAACAGTAGTGCAAACTGTCTCAAAAACAATCTTCTTTTTTTCGATTGTACTTGCTTTCTAAATGTCAAACAGAATCCAACATTCAAGTATTGTTCTCGGATCAATGCTGTTAGGGCCTCCTGTGCATTTTATTTCAATTATTATTATTTATTATGATTATTCTTAGTGCAGTTTAAAGCCAACAGTTTAAATACATGATTGCCAGATGCCTGCTTTGTCCAGTTTTCAAATTATTTGTACAGGACAATACAAATGTTATATGAACATCATTTTCCTGGAGTTATCACACACTTTTCCCGGAGGTATTGCACATTTCTCCTAGAGGTAGTGCACATTTGAGGATTGTGTGGGAATTCCCAAACTAATACTAAAGTCAGATTTGTGATTTAGCCAAAATTCATGAGAATAGTTAAATGTTGGATATTGTTTGAGGAATTCGCTTTTACTGAAAAAAAGTGAAGTAAAAATAGTATTATGTATAGTAAATGTTTTCCCTAAATAGAAATGTCTATTTCAAGCAATGGAGCAGCCAATTGTGCCACTCTTTTAATGACTTTTTTATTACTATGACACTCTTGTGTAAACGGCAAATTTCGAATTGCAGCTCGCAGTACGGTTCAGAAAGTAACATGCCAAGACAACCAAAACTACATTAAGAGAAACGCAGACAATTCTGTCTGCACAGCCAATAAAATACCAGTAGACGCAAGACCAAGATACAACTATCAGCCACTGTTAAAGAAACATTACCCATTACTCACACATGCTGCACCTACTTTGTGTCTGGATTCATAATTTCATTTGAGATGTGTGAAAGATCACATTGCTTCTCATGCAAGAAGAGTCATTTCAGCCATTCCTAGTTCCATGCCTAGAATACACACACTACCAGACTATCTATCTGCACATAAACTTATGTTATAAGGTAGAAGTACATCACATGAACATTCCACATCCACTATAGACAGATGCATTTTGATATTCTAGCACCTTCTTTATCTGTTATGGTTAATATAAAAATGTTCATGCTTACTGTACACCACCACGAGCACCCCCTCCCAATTAACTTTCACTCTCTCTCTCTAGCACACACAAATACACAGGCATAGACACACACACGCACACACACACACACACACACACACACACATAGACAAGCACACGCATATGCACACATACACACACACACACACCTTCCATATACACTCTAGAGTCAAAAACAGAAAAGTTACACAATTTCTTCAACATTCTCGATTACATTCTGAGTTGTAAAATTGCCAGAATTGTTATGCAAATACAAAAACACGTCAGTTTCAATTTCAGTTTCATTATTGCAGGATAATTTCACAATTATGACATTCTGCACACATTCAGTCTTTCAACCAATACTATCACAGTAAAGAGATCATTTCAACCATATTAAAATAAATATGATTAAAAGCAGCAACAACACTAAGAACAATTATAAAAATAAACATGTGTACATTTATACATGAATAAAAATGATATTGTTTTGAGATATTTAGGTTTTTCAACCCTTTTGATCATCAACAAGTAAAATCATGCAGTTCAATAAGCAGGTTTACTCAAAATACACTCATTTAAGGCAGTAATTGCAGGAAAGAAGTAATCTGATGAATTGCTAGATTGCTATATGTGGCAAACATCCGGCTACTTATTCTTCCAGTTCATGACATAACTAATGGATATGTTCAGTATCAGACAGACATTAGTTCAAAATGAGCACTCAGTTACATGGACCAGAAACAACAGAATTTTGTTTGAATTATTTAAGAGAACCCTCTCTGTGCCCAGAGGCAGGGCTCCCGCATGCTATTGGATTTTATCCAGTAAGAAAATAGTCAAAATTTGTTCATTGGATACCACTGTTAGAATTAAAGCTAGTTGTAAATAAAGCATTGGCAAAGGTTTCTGAGTGGATTTCATATGGACTGCATCTCATAAATCGATCTGTTTCATATAATGTTCTGCCCTTGTAAATAATTGATCAGTTAATTCAGATACCTCAGTCTGAAAATAAATGCTTTTATCTGTTCACCTTGCTTTAGAAGTTATTCTAAGTAATGGGGACATTTCCCAGACAATAAGCCGCTGTTAACCTTGGGTGGAAATCACAGATACTTTCCCACTCCCACAATTCCTTACTATAGACAATAGAAGGCAACTTTGGTTTTAGTGTGGGGGGGGGGCGAGGCGTTCGTTCTGTACCTGATTCAGCCACTTTGGAGATGTCCACCCCCTGCTCCGATGCCATAAACCCCAAAATGGAGAACACCACAAAACCAGCAAAGAAGCTGGTGCCACTGTTGATCAGAGCTAGCATGAATGCATCCCTGTGCAGAACGGATACAAAAAAACATATGATATGGAGATACGGAGCAGGACAGACAGAACATCTGACCTGAGCATTTACATACAAATGAATGCTAATGAGTTCTTTGTTTGAAAATGATCTGTATGACTGCTCAACTTAATCCAACTCAAACCTAAAATACATTTTTAGTGCTTAAAATGAAAGTGATTTCAAACTTACACCCCATCCCCAAATTAGTTGGCAACATACAGTACAGTACAAGGCACACATCACAGATTTCCACTAACCAAGATTCAGTGCAAGTCAACATGTTTGTATAGACAACCATGTGGATAAACACTATTCATAATTCCCTGATGTGTAGACTGATATGAATCGACAGGTGCTATTGAGTGAGGTACTTACTTATAGCAATCGTTGTTGAATCTGTTATAGCTGCCAAGCGCAGTGAGAGCACCCAGACCAATGGCATAGGAAAAGAAAACCTGTGTACCAGCGTCAATCCACACCTAGCACAAAGACAACACATTCAGGGACAATTACACCCATTGCTGTAGCACGTTTGCATGCCTACTTTATAGTGAAACATTTATGTTTTCAAAGAACATAAAATCACCTGAACTGTTTATGGAGCTTTGGAAATGACCCCACCCTACCTAAGTGATTGCGTGCCATATGTTAAGCACCAAGCAAAACCAGACAAGGTACACATTTGTGATAGATTAAAACACACCTGATAATTTTCAGTGATTAAAAGCACTGGCAGCCTGATAAGCTTGCAATCAGACAAAGTAGTGGGAGCAAATGCATTGCCAATCTGTCAAGCTGAGTCTGAACAGAGACTGTTAGCGGCCATTTTGCTGGGTGTGTTTAGTGAACTTACCTGAGCCTCACCGAGCTTAGACCAGTCAGGCTTAACATAGTACATGATCCCATCATAGGCCCCAGGCAGGGTCACGCCCCTCACTAACAGGATAATCAGCACCACATATGGGAAGGTGGCTGTGAAATACACAATCTGGATGGGGGGGGGGACAAACAAGGAGACAGAGGGATTAAATCGCAATCCGCTGCAATGATTAGGTTTGTGTGTATGGACAGTTTATATCACTCACACAACAGCCCAAATGGACTGGCCTTCTAGCGACCTGATGGTTAAGATTCTTGTCATATGCCAAACATGTGATCTTTATCGGCCGTATATTTGCATGTTGTCTTCATAAAATGAAACAAACATGCTAAACAGAACATCAAATTAGGAAAAGGACATCACATTAACAGTTCTTCAGTTCATATGGAAACCCATATTACGGTTACCTATTTTACGGACTTCACTCTCTCTACATTCCTACGGGACGATGCCTCCTCAACATAAACAGAAATTTGGCCTGGACGAACGCAGGCCACCGACTGCCATTTTCCTCGTATGTTAATTGGATGGCGAAAAAGACAGATTATCATTATAATTCACACATCCTTGTTTTTGAATCGGTGAAGGTGGTGCGAGTCATGCCCATGCAGGGCTCGAAGTCCTGAGAGCCTGTGTGCAGGTCCCCTGTCTCTCATAATCTCCCTCACCTTGCCTTTACATGCCTCCTGTCGCAGTTTCCCTGCAATTACACCGCTTTCCTGCACTTGTGTCTCAAGCTTGCGTTCCAACCTCCATACTCCTCATCAAGGTGTTAGAAGTGAGATGGGCATAGCAAGTACACCAGGGAACCAGGCAGGAACAAAATAAATAAAACTAAAGGTCACGTGTCATATGTTTGCCCAACACTCCAGCTATGCCGATTACTTTATTATTACTTTGTTTTAAAATGTAACCTTTTCTTTTACAGGGTAGGTTGACTGAGCACACGTGCGCAGTTACACCAGCTTCCAGTTATGCCGTCCAGCCTGCATGAAAACCCACACAGACACGGGGAGAACATGCAAACTCCACACAGAAAGACCTTGGGTTGGGATTAGAGCCCAGGACATTCTTGCTATCCATTGCACCACTGTCTCACCCAGATATTATTAGATAAAGCCTTCCGAGGACAGGGAGACATGTAGCGCTTTGTTTTAGCTATTCACCTTCATTGAAGTACTAGAAAGTAGGGTAATATACAGTATGGACATTATGGCTCAACGTGTCTCTATTTAGTATTAGACTGAGCATATCCTCAGGCTCTAACCGACATACGCCCAATAAGCATTCAGGGACTCTGCGTAGACATTGTGCTGACCTTTCTCAAATTGCATTCATGGTGTCATGTGCTCCATAGTATCTGTGTTTGGAACAGGCACTTGGACATGCAGTTCAGTTTGTAGTTGGTTTGTAATTTAGCTTGATTTGTTATGAAACCGAGAGCTATTCTTGGCTCTGTGGAATCCCCCAACGTTGGTGACAGCTACCGAGTGGTCCAGAGATGCATTCCGGTCTTTGAAGCCAGGTCTCATAGGTCAGCCTTGAGGTGACACGATTTATTTTCTCTGAATGTAAGGGGAGACGGTCTCAAGTATTTAGTTTCCATCAAAATCAATAAGTAAAGAAAATAAAATATGCGATAAAACTACATCTAATGAAGCATGAGAAAGGCAGTGCAGCATGAAATTAAATATCAACCAAGTACAGATGAATCCAGAGAAGAAAGATTATGCTTGCACCTCCCCCTCCTCCCTCAATAACATTAGCTACAATTAATTACAATTAAATATGAGAACAATTAATTCCAATTTCCAAGATCCAAACTGACATTAATATTTTTACTTCAAGGACTCATGAAGCCCATTTACCTTGCATACCCATTTGAAGAAAAGATACAGCTGAGCCATTAGGGCATGCCATTTAGGCTAGCATATCGGGGCATGCCATTTAGGCTAGCATATCGGGGCATGCCATTTAGGCTAGCATATCGGGGCATGCCATTTAGGCTAGCATATCGGGGCATGCCTTTTAGGCTAGCATATCGGGGCATGCCATTTAGGCTAGCATATTGGAGTAAACCATTTAGCTTAGCATATTGGGGTATGCTATTTAGGTTAGCATATTGGGGTATGAGCCATTGCCTACAACTGAATATTACAGATGACATGTAATGAAAATTCAACAGTCCCTTCAGATCTTGCTAACAGTATGCTGATTGGATGAGCAGACCTTAAGGGGGATGCCAAGTTCTGCAGTTCCACATTCAGTTGCATGTGATATTGATATCACAGATTACTATGAAATGAAGAGAGCTTCTCAGATCTCCCTTTTTGTGGTGTTGAGTCATTTAAACCACGACGGAGGAAAGGGCCAAGAAACTCAAACCCTTCATTTGAGTTTTTGCCAAACTCATGTTGTGCAATCAGACAAACACTTGATTATAATGGGAAAAAAGTCAAGGACTAAGCACTTAACAGAGAGAATGAATTAAGATAAAGATTTTAACCTCTACTAAAGGACCTTGCATTTTTAAATCTGAATCACAATGACCTTCGTAACCACATGTAAACAAATGTGTCCGCTTGTTTTTTCAACATAATGTTGTTTGGACAGGAAAAAAACGTAATAAGCAGAAGCACAGTTAAAAGCAAGACACAAAATGTCCGAATATTATACTACTGGCTTATATTTCAATTATAAGATCTTTACAATTCAGCACTCCACTGTTTTTAAGGCTTCAGTATAACAGGGTCAAAGGCTTTTGAATAAACACTGATATCTCATATCGTGAATGTTAACCCCGCCTCCGCAGCAGAAAAGAGCTGTTGTCTTCTCTACAAGCGTCTTGTCACGTCTCACTGCAGAACCACCTCTCTCGACCCACCAATCGGGTTCCGGCAGTGTGACAGAGGCACTGCGTAATTCCTTATGACCACACCCCCCTCTGAAACAGACGTTGCCATGGCTACCAGCTGCCTCCACACTGTTCCACTGCCGTAGTGAAGAGTGAAGGAACAGCGTGACTCACGCAAGGTTAGAGAAGTCACACTGCCTCTCATCGGCGCTCCGCCTCTAAAATGATATATGTAAAAAAATAATCATAATAAAATGCCCAGATGCCTGAAGGAATCTGACCCTGCCTGTATTCTGTGGAGATGGCCCTTCCTTGAGTAGGCAGCTTGCCGAGGCAGAGGCCTAGCTTGTCGCTACACTCACAGGTTTTTGCTACGTGACTGCTTCACCGTCCACAGACCACAGGTAACACCTCTCGCTCTTTTCAAGACGTTCTGCAGCTTCTGTTTGTCGTCGGCGGCAATTTCATGACATTGCCCTGGAGGTTGTGACGTTCATGCCATTTCCGCTTCTCACACTTTACACGCTACAGTATAACTCTGTTCCATCGCCATCACAGGAGGAAATGCTACCGTTAGCTTAATTTAGCCCAAAATGGAGAACACCACAAAACCAGCAAAGAAGCTGGTGCCACTGTTGATCAGAGCTAGCATGAATGCATCCCTGTGCAGAACGGATACAAAAAAACATATGATATGGAGATACGGAGCAGGACAGACAGAACATCTGACCTGAGCATTTACATACAAATGAATGCTAATGAGTTCTTTGTTTGAAAATGATCTGTATGACTGCTCAACTTAATCCAACTCAAACCTAAAATACGTTTTTAGTGCTTAAGATGAAAGTGATTTCAAACTTACACCCCATCCCCAAATTAGTTGGCAACATACAGTACAGTACAAGGCACACATGAGAAAAAAAAAATGAGAAAAAAAAAAACGGCTGCATTTAAAAGTTACATAATAACATAAGAATTCCAAGGAGAAGGTCTGACCACGGGAGAGAAACCTTTAAAGTAGCTGGCGTGTAAGCGCGGGGCCATCGTGCAGTCACCCTGTGCTATCCATGAGGCAGAGGACAACACCGCAGGGGGTGGCTTCTTACACAACCTAAATGCAGTTACAGAAGGGACATCTGAGGATCTGCTCGACACCCATGTGACTCCAGGCAGCTTTCACCTTTCGGATGGCATACCTAAGACTCGGATCAGCTGCGCTAAGCTTTCTGGGAGGAGGAGGGGGTGGGAGGGTGGGGTTGGGCAGGACATTCTACCTTGCCTGTTGACTTCACTCCCTTCCACACGCAGAAGTACACCATGAACCAAACGGCCAGCAGACACAGCATCAGCTCCCAGTTTATGGCCCCTGGTTGGTCCAGCCCGTCCGAGATGTCCAGAACCTTATTCCTGTGGGTGAGAAGTGGGGAGATGTTTTAGAAAGCTTTCTGGACACAGTACCATACAACCGCAGGCCTCAAATTAAATATATTTATGCTCCCTTTTTATGACGCTTGTGTAGTGTAATGATCATCCCTTTGTATTCACTGTGAGGTCCAAAGATCAGCAGAGATACTCAAACCCCCCTGCCTGGCAGCCAACAATCATTCCATGGTCAAAGTCACTTGGAAAACATTTCTTCCCCATTCTGATATTTGAAAACCATGTCTGCATGCTTTTATCCATTTAGTTGCTACCCCATGATTAAATATTAGCATGGAGTACAGGTCTACCTAAAAAGTGCTCACTGAGTGTATGTTGAGACTTGACTGATTTCTTCAAACACAATACAGTTTGACTGAAGTGTACTATGGCCTAATAACTACATCCTCTTCAAGTGGGCCAATCCATGACCACTGACGAGGACAAGACCAAAAAAACGAAAACACAGACGTGTCGCGTGATTTTGCATGAAGCGAACAGCGCGTTACGGTTACTCACTCCCAGAACTCAATAATAGGCGAGCGTCCGTCGGCAAGCTCCTCGCAGGTCAGGTTACCAAAGCTGGAGTTCCCGATGGTGCCGTTTAGACAGTCGTCCTGGCGGAAGATCTCAATACAGCTCTCGGAGTTCCACGGGTTGTTGCAGGTAGACCAGGGCAGAGTGGCGTTGAAGGACTTGATGAAGTAGTAGAAGCCCCAGGTCAATACCATGATGTAGTAAGTATTACAGAAAAACACTATAACCATTGAGGCATACCCCAAACCTAAAAGTAGAAAGAAAAAAAATAAAGACATAGTGATTATGCCAATCATATAACCATTTTTCTTGGAGAAATATGCATTAATGAGGGAAAAAAAAAGATAGCACATATTGTAGATTTAAAACTGAAGTTATGATTGGTTGCTCAAAGGTGTTGCCAATCATAATCATACCAAAGCTTGTTGAGAGCATTTTTAAAAGTCTTAAGAGTCTTCCTCACCTAATTATTGTGCTGTACATTTCAGCATTAACCATATTTTACAATACATTCCTCATATAAGGGAAGCCAGCGGTAAACCTGGAAGTGAAGACTGACTATTCTGCCACATGATCTCAGCCCTATTGGTCTTGCGCATAATTCACTGTGGGCAGGGCTATCACCGGCAGCAGTGAACTACATTTCCACTTTCATTTACAGGGAAAACAACGTGTGATTTTCCTACGTGTATGAAGTCACGAAAGCCCAACCTCTTGTTCTTGCCAACACTGCCAATGTACGTAACAAAATCCCAACAGCAGAACACATTGTTCTTGCATATATTATAACCAAAACAAATAACAGAAGGTGCATTCAGACGCAAACGACAGAGGAAGTAAAAAAATCACATTTGGCCCGTAAGTTTAACATGTTTCAACTTGGAACTGTGGAATAACACTGCTATATGACATTGACCTGGACTTTTGTGTTCTATAGTTAAGAGAAAACAATCTTCTTCTATACAATGGGGTAATGCGATGAATTATTGTGAGTAATGAGTGTAGTGTCAAATACATTGCAGAATCTGGAAAATGCTGCCCAGTGTACAATGTTTTTATGAATTTTTAATAATTACAGTATTATACTGTATGCTATCCCTTCATTATCCAGATATACTCAATTGCACTTCATTATTCTATTGATTGATTTAAACTGATTTCATAACTGCAGGGTTAAAAAAAGACTCAAGACAATCTATGAGCTCTGATAAATATATTATAAAACATATTTGTAATTATTGCAATTATTAAAAATGGCAATTTTTACCTTTCTAATTGCAAGGTAATCGCAGGAAAAGTAATCAAATTTCATGCTCAATTTTACTTTTGGGGGTTTTCTCTGCTGTTAAATTCAGTATACGATCATTTTGATCCTGGGAACAACCAAAGTGTTAAAGCACATAATGGCGGATCGGCAGAAGAAGTGAAATGAAAATTAAAGTTAAGGGGATTGTGAAAGAGTCATAGCATAATCCCTGAAGTCATCCCTGAATAAATCAAAATATGATGCTTGGATTTGTGGGATGGATCCGGTGGAGAGTGGATTTGCTCCTATTTATAGTACAATACATACAGCATTATCGTTTCTACACAACGCAAGCATTAACATCACTAAATGTCCACATTTTTGTGACCTCTGAAACACGCACAATCAGTTATCAGCGAAACTAGGTTTCCATTAAGTTGCCCACAGTATCAATAGCTCAAATCGTGTATGCATATTTCTTTGTATGTGTACATACAGTCTATATTATGTCTACACAAAAACGAGATGAGATGAGAGATGCAATGCCGGAAAACTGGAGATACCAGTCCCCCCAGAATGTATACTCATGTATGTTTACCCAACATTTTGTGCAAAAAGTACCTTTAAAAAGAGGCGCAATATTCCACACGTTGATGCTTCCAGCTTTCATGAACTGCCCCAGAGCAATCTCCAGGAAGAAAATGGGAATACCACCCACAAATACGATCAACATATAGGGAATGAGGAACACCCCTGAAACACAACAAAAAGAGAAAAATAATTAGTGACACAATCATTATTATTATCATCATCATCAGCATCAGTTACAACACAAGAACTGAAAATGAACTGGTACATGTGTACGTGAACAAGGTGTTACAGAAAAGCACTATAACCATTGAGTCATACCCCAAACCTAAAAGTAGACAGTGATTAAGCCAATCCTTTATTCCTTTCAGTTTGATGCAGAGTGCAATCTCTAAAATTAATAATCTACTTCCATCAAGATCATTTTAGGATAAAAGTTCGGGCAAAAATGAATATGCTGAACATTTTTGGAAAGTTTTAATCCTGCCACATTAATTTTTCAAATGTATCAATATAAAAATTAAGAGAGATGAAAAGATATGAGCAAAACCAGAACAAAACCATAATATCACTTCATGCATACATAATAATCCATCCCATCTCCTTCATGTTAATGAAGATCATGTTTCGTTTGGGTAATATTCGGCTCTGGTGCGAGGCAATGAAGCTTTATTCTCCATACTCTTGATAGGCGGTTTGTGATGTTTTGAAAATAATGGGTTTTCAGCCATTCAGAGAACATCAGAATCAGGAGCACACAAACAGCCAAAAGGGGGACCCAACTGCATGTGTAAGAACACGCTTCTCTCACCATCCAGGGACAATAAACAACGATCCGAAGATTTGGTTTATTATTTCAGACGTGTGGATGGTATTTATTTTGCTGCTTTTTTGTCTCATTAAACTTCTTATCCAGCGCACATTTCAGATTCCATGCACACCGCGCAAGCTCTCCTTTAATAAAACGGATCTCGAATCCGGCGAAGGAACGGATCCGAAGGGAGAGAGACCGAGCTTTCCAAATCCGGCACCACGGCTGCGTTATGCAAAACATGCATTCCCCAAGCACCCTTCCCCCCGGACGCGTGTCCTTATTAGCACTCAGCCTAAGCGTCATGGCCGCCGCTGGCCTCACACAGGCTCCGGAGCAGCAGAGCGAGGCGAGGCTGCCGATAGCTCCGCGGCTGAGCGGCTCCGCACCGCCGGCAGCAGCAGCAGCAGCTCAGGCCAGAGGGGGGGTGGGGGTGGGGGGGGGAGTCGGACTGCGCTGGTTGGCCGGGGGGGAGGGGACTCGCACGCTCTCACTGACGGACGGTCAGCACCAATCTTGCAGATTATCCAGTGAACAATGCGCGGCACTGACTGAATGAAGTCCGGCTGACGTCACCCTCATCCACAGACTGGCAAAGATGGCCCCCAAGAGCAAAGAGGCAGGGCTATTCAAAGTGCCTTCCGTTGCATAACAACGGCTATGCGGGCTAGAGGGAGCACGCTGCCCCCCTCCAATGGGAGACAAAAACAAAAACAAAAAAAACATGGATGTGCAGAGGCGATGAGGTCCGTTGTTAAGAGGCTGGGGCTGAGACTGAAACGTTTTTTTTTTTTTTTTTTTTACGGAGAATGGCTGAATAGACAGCACACCAAGCCATATATGGAGAAGTACTGACAAGGCTCCTAACCTTGAAGATGCCTTTCAGATGGAACGGAACTGGATTTATTTTTCCTTAAAAGCACTGCAAGAATGAAATAGTCTAAAGAGTGGAACAAATCAGAGATAATGCTTTGGAGATTGTACTCATATGATGTGTCTATGTGAACGTGAGTTGAGGCCACATTATGTTCCACAAAAAATAAAATAAAATTCCATGCAATGTTTTCAGTTAACGAAGCATACTGAAGTATTACATGACTCACATTGCAGTTAAATGGAATTGCTCTTCTATTCAATTTAAATGCACATGCCAACCTATGGAAAAACTCAAAACTCCATGCTGCTTGAATACTCTTCGTAACGAAAAACAAGCCAATTGACGTTTCAATGACTGACAGCTTAATTTGTCTCTAGCAATGAATCACTACAAAACTTGATTCCCTGTGATGTTTCTGACTCCACCCTCCTTCATTCACTCCCAAACTGAGTGGAGTTAACGAGAGGAGAAAAAGAGCAAACCGGGGGAGTGAAGAAAATCAGGGCTTTTTGCAGAGTCCACACATATCCCCATGGCCAATTACAGGTCTTACGTGTGGTCAGTCCATTTAAAGCTACAAAATAGCTTGCAGGTTTCAAGCACAAGTTGCATTGTAGGATACAGTCGCATGCATAGACCTGATATAGTGGATCGCCTCAGGACAATAATTAAGATGTAACCAGCAGCATTGGATCAAAGTAAAAATCTAACAGCCGCGGTGGCGCAGATTGATGTGTTAAGATGCAGCGGACTTGCGGTTGCAGTTTGTTGCAGTTGCACACCGAGGACCGGGGATTCGATTCCCGCACCTGTGAAAAGCCAATTTTGGCCAGCTCTCATGGAGCGGCATAGTATTCTTGGCTATTGTCAATTGGCCAACTCATATATGTCAGTTCAGAAACATTTCTATAGATTAGTGAAACGCAGCCTAGCATATATGGCGCTTCATATTATGCAAGTTATTGTTTTCCAAAGTTTGGGGTTCACATTGAAAAACAATTATGTCATCTGGAAATTGGTTGGTTGAATAAATTCACACACTGAAATAATGGTAGCTGCCATGCTTATTTAAAGTCATGTTAGTTTTATGTACAAACAAATATATACACCCGCATCCCCATTTTAAATTGTGGAATTATCTTTGTAGGATATGAGCCATAAACGATGCTATGTGTGATAATGATACACAGATTTGGCAAAAATATTTAGAATAATTGGAGGAATTCAAGTTCCCTGCCATCTCCACTTCCTGGAATCTGGATAGTGCCAGATGTTGTGGGGCGGGCTTTCATAGTATGTGGACGTGAGCATGATTAAGTCACCCAGAAATGTGAGAAGAAACGTATATCATTGCACCCTTCACCAGGGGAGTGGGGGACGGCGTAGTTGAAGCAGTTTCACTAGTCTACTTCACAAATGGGACATTGGAGGGAGGGAGTCTTCAAAGATCGCTTTCCGGGGCACGGAGCAGAAGAGGGCGGTAGTGAAGTGATGGAGTGTGCATTTTCCGATAACAGGACACAGTCTTAGAGATACGCAGACAGAGGTAGCGGGAAGACGCGTGATAGCACTCAAGATACCGTGAGTTGCCTGTAGAGCATGTATGCACGTTGTTTCCATTACCAACATGTGCTAACTAAAATGTAGCGCACTTTGTGCTGTAATGCCCTGACAGAATGACCGAAATTGATCGTTTTACACGCCGAGAAGCAAACCTGCCAGATTACCCTGTGAGCGTCAATAAAAATCTCAACCCAAGGAGTGCCGTGTTGATGTGGAGGCAAACCGCAGTTCATTAGCAGAGAATGAACGCATGAGAGAACGTCAGCTCCACAGCCCCAACGGCACGTCAACCGGTTCCACCAGGTGGGTTCCGCTCCATCTGCTGCCCGTAGCTTCCTTTAAACGGCTATAGGCAACACGCAACGAGAAGCGAGCAGGCGCAGCGAGAGAGCCAGACCCGGGGGGGGGGGGGGCGCTGCGGCGGACGCTTGCTGCGTCGTGACCGAAAGGAAGGGGGAGCGTCCCCCGACCGGAACACCGCTCAACCTTGTAATTAAATATCTAACACACAGCGTGGAGGCAGGATTCCCACCATTCCAGTCGGCAGCGCAGATCCCTGCCTCCTTTTGTCATAAAACAAGGGGATTAAAAATAGATCAGAAGATGGCTGACAACCATTTGCTTTTCACATTCAGCTGGGACTTTTTTTCTTTTCTTTTTTTTCCCCCACAAGAAATTGTAAAAAACACATGGGAAAGCCATGACACTGATGAAAATCAGGGATTTCACAATTTTCTCTATAAAAGAACACATTTTTGTAGAACGTTTGATATTCTTTCTATAGTTAGACATAAGATTTTCTATAAAAACAACCAAACATTTACAGCAGAAATAATTATTTTTAAAAATCAACCCGTCTAGATTTTTACAAATATTTTCAAATAATGCTAATGTGCAGGCACATATAACATGACAATGTCAAAGTTTTTGCAGTAATATATGACATATTTAGAGAGATCATTGAAGCTCATTGGTTGGTTGACAGGCTGAGGCCTCGGGGCGAGCGGAGGAAGACGCGGAGCGGAGCGCACTGGGAACGGTGGAGCGGACTAGGTGAGGGCGGAGAGCGCTGACGTCAGCAGAGCGCATGCGCGGTGGCGGCGGCTGCAGGCTCAGAGACATCATCCTCTCAGCCCGTCAGCGGGGCGGTCCGGGCCTCACATTACCGGCCCGAACGCACCGCCAAAGCCGGGTCGGCCCCGATTAGACCTTCGGCTGCAGCTACTATAAATACCCTCAGCCGTTCGCGTGTACAGGAGGCGGACGCGGCCTAAACCACCACGTGCCTCCCGCGGCAGGAGGAATGCCGTGCGTTTACCTCCTGTACACTACCGAGTCATCTGCATTCATCTGCATCTTCTGTATGTTATGTGCCAGTGGGCCAGCTGAGAATTAACAATCAGGCCCCATCCATTAATACATTCTGAAGATGACTCAAGAATGCCCCTCAAATTCAGTTGTTTAATTAATCTGCCATGATAATTATGACAGGCCACCCAGAGTGAGCCATTTGGGGAATATGAGAAGCACATGTTCTGCCAATAGACCAGAACTGGGTCAAATACATCATGGTTTTGGATTCAAATACTTTTCTGCACTCGATTGACGTTGCCTGATGCAATGGAGCCAACCAAGAGGACCAGGAGGTGGAGTTTGCACTTTTTTTGGGGAGTTCTTCAGAGGTTTCAATATACCAGACAAGTGTAGAAAAGTATTTGAACCCAAAACAATTATGTACTTAACCCAGGTCAGCTACAGTTCAGTGGCAACAAGTCAGTAGAGTTGATCCTTTCCTGATGATCAGTGAAACCCTACACCCATCCCACATACAGGGGAAAGTGTGGTGAAAAAATGGAAAAGTGTCATTTGTGTTGAGTGGATAAGTCCGGGATTGCAGCCAGGGTTGAATTACTCTATTCCCTCCCTGAACCCTGAAGCACCCAAGGGTCCCAGTCAGAGCAGGGGGAGATTATGAGATTAACTGACGCTCTTCTTAATCATCCAGTCACGTGGGCAGAGGTAATGATGTCACCCAGGGCAGCGGGCCAAAATTAACCCCAGTATTCCTGGGACACATTCTTTCTCACGCCGGGGCCCGCTGGAGCCACCACACACAATGCCGGCATTGTTTACCGCTGAGATAGATCAGATAAACCAGGAGAGTGGGGGGGGTCATGCTGTATCACTTCACTACATCATCAGGGATAATACAACTGTAATGAATACACACCAGTTATCGATATCGATTCACTCATTTTAAAATGTAAATTCAGACACTATTTTCGGTCACAACCTGACATATCATGTCTGCTGATCAGGAGTGAACAAACAAGAGGGCAAACAAAAGACATCAGCAGTAAATTCATCAAAATAACCCCAAAATTTTGGGGTTTTGTATTCTGAAAGTAGAAAAATACTTTCCTTGAAAAGTTTAATGTTTAGTTAAGGGTATAAGAGCACATCATTTGTAACCTTTTGGAAGGTATAGTTTTCTGCATTGGTATTTGTCCGTCTATATCTATACGTCAGTGATAGAGGGTACTGAAATATGCAAGAGTATAGTATACAAACTATTTTAAACATCTGATTTTGAAATTATGAAGTGATAACCCAAGCTGGCGTATAAACTCAAGCATTTATTGATTGACCTGTTGATCGCCTTTAAGTGTCATACACCACTGGGCTTACAGGACACTATATCTCAATGTGAACAAAACAAATGTTACGTATAATGTTCATACTTGCACATATACATATCATATCACAGTGCAGCCCATTCCCAAATTCTGGCCAATGAAATCCGATATTCACTTAGGAGATCCAGGCCATAAACCTCAAAAATTAATCAGGAGGAGCAGGAGTGCTGGAGAGGAAGTGATAGGGTATGTCACAGTGACGCACACTGCAGTCCCTCTACCAAGGACAATCAGAGGGCAACGTATCACACCTCCTTTTAAAGACGCCTTTTCTTTTCTTTTTTTTTTTTTTACACTCTTGTTTTTTCACATTCACAATGCAAGTTCCTGTTGATGAGTCATGATGTTTGAATAAATGGCGGGAGTGTCGCACCCCACATGACCAGGGATCAATTTAGGAACACAATATACAGGAGCAACTGAAGAACACAAACACATTGAATTGATATTGCCACAAAATATGGAAAAGATTGACACTTAAAATGTAGTCGAGAGGTCTTCTCCATTGTACAGGAGGCAAATGAACGGAAATTCACACATCGTCTCTGCAACTGAACAGAATATTTTCCGAAAGCATGACAACAAAAAAAAAAAAGAAGCAGTCAGCTCACATTAAAGTTAAAGGCGGACAGAAAATACACTCGAGTGACTAGGAGGAGGTTATTTTGTTGGCTGGGAATTCACAGATTCTCTCTCTGCAACAGGAAGTGGTATATCGGTGACGCACGCTGCAGTCCCTCTACCAAGGACGATCAGAGGGCTCGCTGCAGAGCGGGTAAATCTGTGAGCCGTCACGCGCACCGCGTCACCTGCGCTTCGGCCGACGAGCGAGCGCAGAGGAGGAGGAGCCTGCCGTCCACACTGCATCTGATTGGTGCCCGCACAGAAAAAAACTGCCCAATGAGCTCACCATAGAAACACAGAGACACAAGTCCTGGTTTACGCCTCTTTTTGTCCACGGCACTCAATTATGCAGTGTAACAGAGGTTTTTCCCAAGCGCTGACTTCTCTCTGCTTTCTGTCCTTTGTGTGTTTGTTTGCCTACGTCTCTAGAGTGAAGATGCCCATCTCACACGGGTCATGTGACCTTCCCCGTCTACAGCGTCCCTAAATCTTGCTCAAACAGGCGGAAATTGTGCCAGTCATTGCCCCAGCCCAATACTGGTTCATTAAGTACTTCTTGTAGTTTGATTAACTGAAACATGGGATTTAAGGTCCAGGATTTGTCCTAATTTGCTCTTGTAATCTTGTCAGCTAAAAGGAGTTGAATGAGTATCTTGGTAGAGTTCACGGTCAAAGAAGCAGGGGCTGTTTGGCGATGCTTATGTCTGGAAACAACAGGAACTGCAGAGATCTGAAGTGACCTCCAAGGACTGGCAAGGCAAAGGAAACATTTTCCACCCCAAAAGCAGCAGTCACTGGTAGCTTTTGAGCAATTGGAAAAAATAATTTGTTTACCCAAATGTCCCTGGGCTTGAAAAGGTGGAGCATCCACAGAGAGACCTATAGACCCCGCTGGACTGTAATCCTGCAGAGTTTTTTTAAGGACAATCTCAATCTCAAGCAGAGAAGGTCCACTTGCATACACTAAATGGCTGGCTAGGTTTCCCTTCTCGGAAATGTCACCTATATTGGCTTACATAGGGGAATAGTAAGCCATAACATTTGTAACCAGTAGATTGAGATTAATATATATTGTTATCGAGATAACATTGTGATAAATTGCATGCATCCTTGTTTTGATTGTGATATAAATATCAGAGAAACAAGTAATTTCGGAACTCGATCAGGCAAGTCAGTGATACTATTCACAAGCTCTGTATTTCCTGCTGCTAAACTGTTCATTGATCCACAGACATCCCCTAATTCATGCTACAGCACAATCTTTACAATTAAACAACTTTACAACTTTTCCCCACACTCTACGGTGCCATGTGCTGAAACACCACATTTAAAACTTTACAGTCAATGTTTATAACTTAAAGAACTCTGACATATTATATACAATTATTTTAATTTGGAACATAACTTTACCTGGCAAAGAAATCTGTGGGTATGTATCACTTTATATCTTGACCCCACAGAAATATGGATTCTTATAAAGATTTGCTTATCACGTTACATGCGCGGAATATGTTGCTTTTGACTGTTTATAGAGACTATGTTGCTTCACAAAGTCAAGAAATTTTGGAAGGATCAAATACACTTTTATTGATATCTTAATGGTAATACATATGTCAGATATGGGGTTAGATATGGCCACTTGAGGGTTAAATAGACTTTTTAAAAAGTCTCCTCCTTTGTAAGGGTGCAGTGTGTGAACGTGCGCTTTGGCATGACACCCACACGGACCAACACCCACAGGCTCACTAATTCCAATCCAAAGGAATGTATCAGACTTTCATCGTTTCTAATGCAGCTCTTTCTGACTAGCTGCTGCCAGTTACGTTAGTTACGGAATTGTAACTTTTAGATACGGTGGGCATTTTTCACGGTTATTTTTAGCAACTGTGAAATTCCTTAGTCAAAGAATTATAGGTTTGCTCAGAGTGACACTCCCTCCTAGTTCTGCCAGCACCCGATTCCAGTCTGCTCTCTTCCCCAGATAAGGTGCCTCCATGGCGATGGCACCTCTCAAACCTCTGCTACCCCCTGTGAGAACTTCAGTTGCAAGTGACCTATGGAACTTCCAGCCTGCCCCGTGAAAGGAAATTGCATAATCAAACAATTATTCCATTTGCAATCGACAGGATGTGGTGTAGGTTTGTTCAGAGCAACACTGTAAACCATACCTGTCAGTCAGTTTGCACCTTGGGTGTTCAAAGCACCACCGTTTCCATTTAAATTAACGCTTTGCTATGTTTTTTCAGTGCTGAACGTGCCCCTGGTCTGACAGCCCCTGCTCGGTCTTCCTGTGCTGCTGGTTGGTGCGCGTCTCACAGGTGCATGGTGGGAGAAGCTCTAGCTCTACAGATACCCTTTTGCTGGTTTCAGTTTTGGTTTGCACAACACAACACTGCTTCACCACACTTTTCACACATCCACTCATCTACACTACTGATGATACAGACTTTCACACCCCACATTGGCCTTGTCTTAAATGTGTTTAATAGTGTTAATTTAGCTTCATTAAATAAATCTCTTTAACTTTAATTTCCCTGTGTGGCCTCCCTCCTTTTATCACAGCCTTACAAGTCAGGTTGTGACACCTTTCCAGAAAAGCAGTCTTTCCCATCAGGCGTGAAGAAGCTGCTGAAGCCCATCCCACAATTATCAGTGTAAGTATTGGTCCCACTCGATCAGAGTAAGTATTGGTCCCACTCGATCAGAGTAAGTATTGGTCCCACTCGATCAGAGTTAGTATTGGTCCCACTCGATCAGAGTAAGTATTGGTCCCACTCGATCAGAGTAAGTATTGGTCCCACTCGATCAGAGTAAGTATTGGTCCCACTCGATCAGAGTAAGTATTGGTCCCACTCGATCAGAGTAAGTATTGGTCCCCTTAGATCAGAGTAAGTATTGGTCCCACTCGATCAGAGTAAGTATTGGTCCCACTCGATCAGAGTAAGTATTGGTCCCACTCGATCAGAGTAAGTATTGGTCCCACTCGATCAGAGTAAGTATTGGTCCCACTCGATCAGAGTAAGTATTGGTCCCACTCGATCAGAGTAAGTATTGGTCCCACTCGATCAGAGTAAGTATTGGTCCCCTTAGATCAGAGTAAGTATTGGTCCCACTCGATCAGAGTAAGTATTGGACCCCCTAGATCAGAGTAAGTATTGGTCCCCTTAGATCAGAATAAGTATTGGTCCCCCTAGATCAGAATAAGTATTGGTCCCACTAGATCAGACTAAGTATTGGTCTTAATTTGCCACTTGTGTCCAGTATTAGATTTAACTAAACCTTGCGGTGTTTCAACAGTTTTTTATTTTTATTTTTTTTTTTTAAACACTCACTCCTAGTTTACTACATCCCCGCACCCCACTCCAGTCTGCCTCCATGGCGAAGGAACCCCTCCAACCTCTGCTACCCCCTATGAGAACTTCAGTCACAGGGGGGCTATGGAACTGCCAGTCTGCCATGTAGAAGGCTGACTTCATTACTGCTTACACCCCTCTCCTGTCCCAACAGTTCCTCGCCCTCACTGAAAACTTGCTCCGAATCTGAGCAGGTGAGTGTGAGTCACTCTGAATCGGAGCAGGTGTGTGTGTGTGTGTGTGTGTGTGTGTGTGTGTGTGAGTTGCTCTGAATCTGAGCAGGGGTGTGTGTGTGAGTCACTCTGAATCTGAGCAGGGGTGTGTGTGTGAGTCACTCTGAATCTGAGCAGGTGAGTGTGAATCACTCTGAATCAGAGCAGGTGAGTGAGTTGCTCAGAATCTGAGCAGGGGTGTGTGTGTGTGAGTCACACTGAATCTGAGCAGGGGTGTGTGTGTGTGAGTCACTCTGAATCTGAGCAGGGGAGTGTGTGGTGAGTCACTCTGAATCAGAGCAGGTGAGTGAGTCACTCTGAATCTGAGCAGGGGTGTGTGTGTGTGTGAGTCACTCTGAATCTGAGCAGGTGAGTGTGAATCACTCTGAATCAGAGCAGGTGAGTGAGTTGCTCAGAATCTGAGCAGGGGTGTGTGTGTGTGAGTCACACTGAATCTGAGCAGGGGTGTGTGTGTGTGAGTCACTCTGAATCTGAGCAGGGGAGTGTGTGGTGAGTCACTCTGAATCAGAGCAGGTGAGTGAGTCACTCTGAATCTGAGCAGGGGTGTGTGTGTGTGTGAGTCACTCTGAATCAGAGCAGGTGAGTGAGTCGCTCTGAATCTGAGCAGGTGAGTGAGTCGCTGTAGATCTCAGCATCCACTAAATGACGCCGATGCCAGTGATCTGAAGGCGGTGTCCAGGGACAGACAGGGGGATACTGAGATGCTGAGGGATTAGGGACATGGAGGCTCTTCATTACACTGAGACAAACGGAGATGCTGAGGGATTAGGGACATGGAGGCTCTTCATTCCAGAGAGACAAACAGAGATGCTGAGGGATTGGGGACATTGAAGCTCTTTATTACAGTGAGACAAAGGCAGGGGACACACAGTCACCCAGGGGGAAGGTGGATTGCACTTTCATAAGGTCAGAAATGTAGGGCTGGGGCTGCCCTGTGGGCACTGAATGATTTACAGTCAGTGTCTCTCCGTTTCTGTGTGAACGGGACCTTTTCAACCCTGGCAGCTTGATTTGATTTGGCCAAGCCTCTCGGTAACCCCCTGGGGAACGCACACAAACACACAAAGAGACGCACACTGAGCTTGGCAACCTTGAGCGAGAAACCCTCTCTCCGTGTTACCTTAGACCTGCTCCTCGGGGGTAAAGTAAGCATTCTGCGGAGAAGTCACTCCACTCTTCCCTAGGCTACTCATCAAACTCTGCCCTTAGCCTGGCTGCCAAGTTACGGGGTCGGAGTGAATGTGTCAGTGTTTTCAGAGGATTGATGTTTCCTCATACAGTTTCTCACCAGCTGGCAGTCATGCCCCCTTCGCCCACTGTAGAGTAGGTCAGAGTCAGTTCAAAGCTCCACGTCTGGGACAAATCCCTCTTCTGCTTCTCCATGGACACGCGGATGATGCAGTAAGAGGTATGCCATTTGGATTATGGGAACAGAGACACCTTTCTGCAATGTACAACAGCTAGATCAACAGACCCGAAGCACAGAAAGGATAGTGCCCCTAAATGGGGGTAGGTTATCCCAACAGACCTTTAACTGAAACAATACAACTTCAGTTGAAAGTCATCCCTCACTGTCTGACAATGTCATTTTAAATGCAACGACCTGGATTCAAGCAACAGGTGTCAGTAACGTAGCGTCATTTAAATCTTAGTTTTTGTTCCTTCAAACTATTTAGCAGTCACCAATTCCCCAAACTGATTTGTAATGAAAAATTGTAAAATTTGCAAAATAACACCTTGAAAACAACCGTAATTTTTGACTGAGAGAAACTTAGTTCATAGTTCAGCTTAACACAACTGGCTTGAATTAAAGGTGAAAGAAAATCTAGAAAATGTCTGGAAAAGACTAACAGACTGAGCTGACATCCAGCAGAGGGCAGCTTGCAGAGGCCAGGTTTATTTTTATAACAAACAAAATAAAGAGCATCAACATACAACTGAAATATTAGACCGAATATGACACCTTTACTGTTTCTTTTTGCTGTGTGTTAAATAAAGAGCCTTCTTTGTTCATTCCTCCTTTCAATGTTTTGATGGGGAGATGTATTAGCCCTTATCATATTATTCAATTAAAAAAAAAAAACACTCCATACTGGACTTTTATTAGTTTAACCATTTACAACACATAGTATCCAGCCAATGTAAGCAAGTTATATAACAAGCCATAACTGAAAATACATGGGACAGCCATCTAAATGTGCTGGTGCTGTTTTCAGTGAACCCATCACCTCACGATCAGTGTTCACTCAGAGTAAGATTTGATAACATGACGCATAAAGAGTTTAGCAGTGGCTTCTTATTCAGGTATTCAGTTTCAGCTATGAGGTTTTTGCTAAGCTTGGATGTGTTTACCTGAAACCTGACCAGGCCATAAAGCATTATCAAACCAATATATGAAATAAAACAATGGTTGACCTCACTAAATGTCGACTTTGTCACAGAACTGGTGAAAGGTTACTTCTCTCGTGGTCACAAGTGCAAGATATGGGAATTCCAGGTCTTTGCTGAGAACAGTGCCATGGTAGCAACTCTGAACATTGGAGAATAAGCATGGAAAGGGCACCCCAGATGGTCTGCTGCAGCCAGGGCCCAACGTTGTACTTTTCATTTCATTTCATTTCATTTCATTAATTTGATTGACAGGGACAATGCCCATTAATAACAATACCGCCAGCATCAGCCAAGACTGCTAATTTTCATTTGACCGGTAGTTCATTCAAACAGCATCATCGCTTTTGTCAGTCCAATTGACTTTCAGTCGTTTCATTTTTGCCCATGCTAACAGAAGGATTTAGAGACATCTTCCTCATTCATCCAGATACAATAACCCATTTTTAGTTTCTCTGAGAGATGTGAATCAGATGCTGGATTATTTTAAGGAAGTGGGTGACCAAAATGATTCACCGGCAGGAGTTCATGTTCATTACTGAATAATGCCTTAAATACTGGTGGTAAACCACCAATGTCTGCATTAAAATAGACAACTGCACAAGGCCAATGTAGATTGACAATTAAAAATGAATGCAATGAAAGTGCACTGGTACCAATCTGCACACATTACAAAATCGCAAAATGTCTACATTTAATATCTCAGCTGCGTTTTAATGATAACGATCTAAACTAAAGCTACATTGGCAGATTCTACTGAATGTCAATTCACAAAGTTAGCTACATGCTTAAATGGTAGTAAAGCAGCCTATTTCAACAGGATTTTATTAAACCAAATAATGATTTCCTCTTCATATAATGATGGCCTCTTTAGCAAGCCTTTGGACTGGATCTTTCACACTGTGGACATCTAGGCATGAGGGGAAATGGTCTCACAGTTGCTACTGCACCAATCCATCTGGGTATATACCACCTAAATCTGAATATCAATCACTCTGTCTAAATGAAGCAATGAAAAATAAAAAATAAAAATGTTTTTCCACCAGCAACCCAAGGGTGATTCACGACAGTACAGCATTACCCCAAATGAAACTGTTCATAATATGCATTTATGTTCACATGTATTAATGTCACAATAGAATTGGCTTTGGTGCATGTCTTCAGCAAGGGATGTTCTAGAATGCATTGACTAGGTGGGCATTTTGAAATATCACTTGGGCTCCCAGTGGGATAATGAGCACGCCAGACGCATCGCCATCTACGTACTGTCATTTTCCTGTTTATCATACATGTATTAGGCAATCAGTCTTCATGGGCTCCCCAAGACAGGTTCTGCTCAAAGCTTCTTCCCAGCATAATGCAAACAATACCCATGTCTTCTACGAATAACCGCTACAGTACGTAGCTACAGTTGTGCGCGCTTATATTAAAAACATTTAAATATGTTTTGCAGATCGATTAGTCGATTAAATAACTGTTTTGTACAAACAGATTCAGGATGTTTGGATGGTGAGAAGATTTGCGCTTCTGCGCACTGCGCGCAGCAATGAGCGAATAGGCTATGAAGAGCGGAAAAAATGGGAGGGCTCTGAACACGTCGTTGAAGGACTGACAGCCAAACGCGAGTGCGCACCGTTAATTCGAACGCACAGATGGAAGTGGATGCAGACCATAAATAACAAAATAAAACCTCGGGGGGTGGGAGATTAAATAGCGGTTAACGACTAGCAGTTCATGGAAGCCGGTGTCGATTACAGATTTAACTGGGAGACGGGACTGCTTCCCCGCTATAGAAGGCAAATGCCTGTGCGTAAATACTGCCAGCGTTCGTCGAAGCAATCCCGACTTTTGCTTTCCCTAGATTCCTAGCTGTGGCAGGGTATACAACAGAACAGGTTTAGGTTAATACAGTGCTCAGCGAAAATATATATTCATATGCCACCATCTCATCTCCCAGATGCCTCCTTGAAGTTGATTATTTCGATGAAAGTTTTGACAACCGATTTCTTGATGCTACAGAATTTGCGCTCTATTTGCCCACTCAAATCAGCCCAAGAAGGCTCAAACCTGACGTCATCACGCAAGGTTAATAGTCTACACAGTATGTTTAATTACTTAAACTGTCACAAGTCAAGGATTCCACACCTTGTCATGTCTTATAAAGGAAACGACAGTGGACTGAAGATTGAAAGGCAGCTTACGGTTAGTTGCCGCAGCGACACAATCAACGGCTAGGGTTAGGGTGAAAGTTCAGAACTTGAACTACACTTACCTCCACCGTTCTTGTAGCAGAGGTAGGGGAAGCGCCACACATTGCCTAGCCCAACTGCAAATCCCACGCAGGACATGATAAAATCCATCTGCCTGGTCCACGTCTCTCGCTCGGGGTACCCAAGTTTGTCCACTGGGGGCATGGATCCAGGTGCTCCTGCTGCGCCAGCCCCTGCACCTCCAACCAGGTTCCCGTTCACTCCTTGGTGCCCATTTCCATTGGGGATGAGGTGGCCCTTCTTTTCCTCCCCGAGGACCAGATTCACAGCGCAGCAGTCACTATTCAGAGCGGATTTCTCCATCCCAGCCATCCACTTGTAAACAAAGAACCCTCACAGTCCTTACAACTCTGGGAAAGGTAAAGCCACTGATGAGATCAGTTAATAGTATAAAGATTCTGAACGATCCCAGATAGTACAGTCCTCTATTTTCTCAGACCAGTTTCACCCCCAAGGAAGGGCACCAGAATGTCCTTTTGTTTTTCGGGCGGCGACCTCAAATGGAGGATTGGATCCTTGTTTTTATACAAGTATGGGGTTTTTATTAATTCGTTATTTCAATCTGTAATACGTGTATTTTATATTTTTTACTAGCGTCAAATGTCCAGCGGTGAGAATGCTGACAAAAGACTGCCGCGAAGCGCGTTAGGGAAAGGGTTATTGGAATTCAAAATCGGCTCACAAAATTAAGAAAGCGAAAATGAGAAATAAAATGAGACACGCTCACAAAAAGAAAAACACCGAGCTAGACAGCACCTTCAAAAACAATCCACGAAACACTTAAATGTGAGTCTGAAGAATCGCATGGGAACGTATCTCTCAAAGAGGAGACGGGAGTGGAGACGAAAACTAAACGAGCCTTGAGCGCTCTCGTCGATGAATGTACTCTTAAAGTATTCGGTATTTTCGCCTCAGTAATCCCGGTCTAGATCATCTTGCGCTGCGTTTACTGTCCGCCTCTGAGAAGCTTGTCGATTCGGATCCGTGCAGTTGCTATACAGCCTGGCGCTGTCTATCTCCGTCGATACCGGCTGGTTGACCACTGAAAGTAAAAGACGTCGATTCGCAGCTTTTAACGGTAGCCGTCGACCTAGACGTCACTTGGATTTCATCCCTCCCCCGCCCTCCTTAAGGACACACTCTCAATCACGTAGTCCAATGAAATCGCAGTCATTCTCTCTCTCCCCTCTACACCCCCTCTCTCTCTCTCTCTCTCTCTCTCTCGTTGTGCGCAAAATCCATATCCCTTCACAATACCTAGTCTACACACACCATCGTTATGTCGTTATTTTTATCGGGGATTTTTTGGGGGAAGTAAGCTAATAGTGCGTCACCACGGACTGATATCCTAATTAGAAATGCAAATATGCATGCATCGATCATGCATGTAGGCTATGCGCACAGTTAGAAAATAAACAATCGATTGCATTACATAGCGTAATATTTCAGCAAACCAACTGGATAATCGTTTGGCCTGAACACTGAGTGTTAGGGTATAATGTGACCGACGCATGTCCCGAAACGCCAAAAGCGGACGGACGCTTGTATATTGTGTTTCAGTACGACACATAAAAATAGCACTCCACCGCCAAGTTATATCACTGTTTGTCGGAATGTTACTTTACCATACTTAGGCAGCAGTGGCAACGTGTCACAATGTATGTAATATATAAGCCCAAGGAACGTTTCAAGAAGGTCAGTGCATTCATTCAAGGATAGCTTTCACTCTAGCCTCAACCGTCTATACGCTACTGAATGTAGCATAGTGTCCCACAAGGAAAAGGAAATTAACTATTCAAATGTGTAACATAGAGAAATTCCTATACGCAAGCCCTCACTACAAACAGTACTATACAATATCAATATCAATATCAGTTTTTTTTTAACTGTATTTTGTAATCCGGGTTTATTTGACAATCATGCGCCACATCAGTCTATTTGTCTGTCTGTTCGCATTAAAGATGCGCAGAAACATATTTTTGCCACTGGAGGTTGAGGCAGCATCACATGGCCAGGATTTGCGTCGGTGATTTTTATGATGTCACCTGGTACCGTTAGTTCATTGAGATTTTATTGACGTGTTACAGTACTTTGAATGAAAGTGTTTGGCGCCCTCTACTAGGAAAACCTATACTACAAGTACAATTCAATATGGTTAATGCCGCAGTCCGTTCGTTCCCAAACCTCTTCTTGGATACCCCAAGGGCTTGATTAGTTGCATCAGGTGTGCGTCAGGTGGAACACACCAAGTACCTGTATCCGGCTGGGGGTACTCGAGGACAGGTTTGGGAACAGCTGCAGTAGCTTACACTAGTGACAGGCACGCGTTATTGTAGGTGGGGCGTGTGAACGAGCGCGTATGCACGTGCACAGATCAAAGTGAAGCATATGCTTACAGCTTGAACGCGAATACATCTTTTAATCCTTCGGGAAAGTTTTCCCAGTCGCCATCTCACTATACATTTTTACTCTTTGTGCAGTAGCAAACAAACGGCCCCACACCGACTATACGCACCTTTATATAAAAACCTTTATACAGTAGGATATTCATTTTTTCCTTTAAAAAAACCTATTGTTTTCTTTTGCAAGTATACGGTTTTCACGATACATTGCTTGTGTTCATGGTTTGGGTTAAAGCATGTAAAGTTTGAACTGAACTGAGGGCTACACTTCTTGCACTCTAAAAATCAGCATCAGAACACGGGAGCTTTATATACATTTAATAAAAATATATAAATTCAATATACACTGCAGAGTAATTTACCAAAATCTTGCCAAGCTCGTTTCACATGTAGCACTAGTTTTAAGCCTTACATGGTCAGGAACCACTCTTTGTTGCCACATTTTACTACCTTATGACCTTAGACATGCCTCTAGTGTTATGTCTTTTAAATCTGGACTGAAAACGTTGCTCTCTTTACAGGCCTTTGACTGAAACACCGCATTTTACTGTATTTTCATATAAGCCCAGCCCGTTACAACAGGTGACAGGTGGTGAAGACCCAAAGGCAGACGCAGACCACAGTCAGGTTAAGCACTCCTCACTAGAGGCGGTTATTAGGAATAAACAAAAGTGGAGCTGGAGATCAGAACCCCAAGACTGGCAAGCAGGCAGGCAAGGCTGGCAGGGTCCAGGAAGGCAAGCAGGCAGGCAAGGCTGGCAGGGAACCAGCGGAACAGGCAGGAGACAGGGCTGAGTATGGAGACCAAACCTGAACCGTTCACGAGAACTGACAAGGACACAAAAGGCTCGGACTTAGGAGGAACTTCAGCGGCCTGGCAAGGAAGGGAGTGTGAACCAGGACTAAATAGTGACAAGGGTAGGCGTAAGGAATCTAACTAATAATTACCTAAGTGGGAGTGGATGATCTGCATGTGCCAGTGCTAATTGAATGATTAGTACTGGCACAGTGAGGAATGTGGTGAGAACTGCGGGGAAAATGAAATCAGTGCTGATGGAATCATGAGGTGATAACAAAAACTGATCAGGAAATGAGGCGGAGCTGAGGAGGTGAGTGAAGTGACAGTATGGGGGGGAAAACCAGGACCGGACACGGAACACAAACCGCACCCGACCTACAACACGAAAAATAAAAACACACAAGTAAATGAAATACACGACAAGGGGAACTGGATTTTAAACTTGATTATGCATTGTCAAATCAATCCTTTTTTTTCTGTAAAGCACTTTGAATTGCATTCAGTTGTATGAGTATGTGCTATACAAATAAACTTGACTCGACTAGTTGCTAAATATGATTTTTAGCATGCGGAGTAAGCCTATGATGTAAATAGTTCTTCAAAATATTCACAGTGCTAAAATTAATGTTATCACGATAGTCTCCGGTTTCATTTTTACCCAGTTGTCAGCACAAACGTTGTGTGCACACAAAAAGCTTTCAAACACGACACCACTATACCGACATACATAATCAGATCAATTCACTTACACAATCAAGGCTGGTTCAAACAATTCAAAGGAGAGAGTGGTAAACAATTGGATGAGCCATCAAAGTTGATAAGCACTGATGTATGGTGTTCAATCCTAAATGGTAAATGGTTGGCATTTATATAGCGCCTTTATCCAAAGTGCTGTACAATTGATGCTTCTCATTCACCCATTCATACACACTCACATGATTTGCTGCCATGCAAGGCAGCAACCAGCTCGTCAGGAGCATTTGGGGGTTAGACTGCCCGACGAGGCACATTGATCAGCGTGTGAGGAAAGTATCAAAGCCTGCTGGCTACTGAAAATCCCACAGCCGACTGTCTGCCCAGATAAATGAGTATTTCAGCGTCACTACTGACATTCAAGCACAGCACTGTGTGTACGAGCCCAGTGCATTCTGCAGGCCTACTGTTTCACTGTAAAAACAAACAAACAAACAAATGAATAAATAAATGAACATTTCCTCAATAAAAGTTACTGCCATTAAAAATATTTCTTTTTTTGAAACTGTGAAAAAAAAAAATTGTACAGGTTTTTTATTTATTTTTATTGAGACACAATGTAATCATGTTTTTTTATTTTTTTTATTTGAGTTTGGTAATAAAGAGTCAGTGATATCAAATAATTGGAGATGATCTCATTGTTTTTTGCAACTTCTGCAAAAAAGCCTTTAAGCGAGCGAGCCTGACGATCTGAGCAGGTTAAGGTGAGAACATGGCTGCTCTTCTGTAGCTTCTCCCCCATGCTGCTCCTCTGTGGCTGCTCTTTCACGTTTTCTACACTCTAAGTTTAGTTGACAGCGGACCTCGTGATGGGAGAGCAGCTGCCTTGGAAAGGTTATAGATCCTTTTTTATAGCTCTGTAGAAATAGCCACTGTTTGGTCAGAGCATGCCCTTCCCCTTATGAAACCTGCCTTGATTATGACACAGAGTTAATTTATATCCCACGTGAAAACTGTCCAGTACAACACAGTGTTTACAAAATGTCAAATAGTGGTTTGGGTATACATTCTGGGGGTCTGGTTTCAAATGGTTATTTTTAAAGGCCTGGTATCTATACCATTTCCTAAGCAATCTTGGTAAACTTGGTAAACCCGATCCCATATATTAGTATTGAAGATACCTTAAAATATAATTTTATATTTGGCCTTTAGTACTCTTTCATCAGGTAAGTTGACTTTCAGAATAAAATATGTCATGTTGATAGTCAATCACACTAGAAGTTCTTGGTGTAGTCATCTTTTTCTTTTTTCATTATTCTTTATTCAGAATTTAGATTATATTCTATTATATTAATTCAGATATAATTGACCATTTGATTGAGACCAAAGCTGTTACATTTATTCAGACTTAATTGACGGTTCAACTGAGATCAAATTAGTAGCATACGGTAATGAGCGAGGATACATGGCTCAAAGGTATGACAGCTTATGAAAAAAGCAAACGCACTGGCAGATAATAAACACCACCGTGGACCGACCTGTAACTACGCCGCACCGGACTGAACGACTGACAGCCCCTTTCTACTCACTGCTCTCCCTATGACTGCAATGTATAACCCCAGCTGTTCTCATGTGGACACAAATTGCCTTTCTATTTTCATCGGGGTTATGCGAGAGGTCTCCTACTCATTTGGTCATACTTGGCTCCGCGCAGATCATGTGGGCTGTTAGCGGTTCTCTCCTGTACTTCGCCGCGGAGCTTTGACGGACAGTCAGAGGCCGTGGCCTTCAGCCTCCCTGGGCTCCGGTGTGTCTGGAGACAATGCTGTAGGTTGTACAGGGTCACCAAACATTAGCCGTCTGAATCTGATGTGTGGACACTCCCGCAGGCAGAGACAGGCAACGGGCTTTCAATCAGAGGCTGGTTGGTATTGTTTTAAATGTAAACATTTAAAGGAAAAGCCCAGAACTGAGGATAATGAAAGAATAGAATATAAGAGTAGAATAGAATGTCTTTATTGTCATTGCATCGTGCAACTAAATTTGTTGTGCATCTACCAAAACGGTACAATTAACATTCCATTCATGCACACACACCCACACACCTGTCCATACAAATATAATAGTAAGAATAAAAACAAGTTAAGGCATATTAAAAGCATACTATTTCACATTTGTACCAAATTGTACCAAATGCACCTTATATAAATATTGCACATTATGTACCAAAAGTTATCGCACCTTATAAGAGTATGGTGGGGGTAGGGGGACAGTGTTTAGCAGAGCTGAGTTCAGTGATGGCTCACGGGAAAAAACTGTTTTTGAGCCTGGAAGTGTGGGTCTTTAAGGCGAGGTGAGAACAGATGATGACAGGGGTGAGCAGCAACCTTCAGAAGGCAGCGTGATCTGAAGGTGTCTTCCAGTAAGGGTAGGGAGAGAAGGCAGCGTGATCTGAAGGTGTCTTCCAGTAAGGGTAGGGAGAGAAGGCAGCGTGATCTGAAGGTGTCTTCCAGTAAGGGTAGGGAGAGAAGGCAGCGTGATCTGAAGGTGTCTACCAGTAAGGGCACGGAGAGAGGGATTATTTTCTGGGCTGTGTTTATGACTCTCTGGAGAGCTTTCCTGTCTGTGACTGACAGTTGGCATGCTGTGCTGTAATACAGCATGTCTGTACACTCTCTATAGAGCAGGCCAAAGGACACAAGCAGCTCCGCGGACAGGTTGCTTTTCTTAAGAAACCATAAGAAACAAACTGTCTGAAAATTTATTTTCTTTAGTAGGACAGTTGCTGATGTTGATGAATTTTGATTTAATTTCCAAATAATCGCCTCATTATGAAACTTCACACATATATTTAATATCCAATAGCCTAAATAACATACACTCAGTAACCACTTTATTAGTTAGGCCTGTACACCACCAGTTAATGCAAATATTTAATCAGCCAATCATGTGGCAGCAACTAAATGCATAAAGGCATGCAGACATGGTCAAGAGGTTCAGCTGCTTTTCAGACCAAATGTCAGAATGGGGAAGAAATGTGATTTAAGTGCCAGACAGGGTGGTTTGAGTATCTCAAAAACGACTGATCTCCTGGGATTATAATGAGCTTGCAGAGAATGGTGCAAAAAATAAAAACATCCAGTGAGCGGCAGTTCTGCAGGCAGAAACGCCTTGTTAATGAGAGACGTCAGAGGGGAAGGGCCAGACTGCTCACAGCTGACAGGAAGGTGACAGTAACACAAATAATCACACATATCAACAGAGGTATGCAGAAGAGCATCTCTGAACACACAATGCATCAAACTTCTAAGTGGATAGGCTACAGCAGCAGAAAACCAATAAGTAATAAAAAAAAGTAATAAATACCTAATAAACTAGTGCGTCAAAAATGTCAGTTAGAATGTTTTAATTCTCAGCTCACACCTTGCGGTAAGATAAAACAACCAAACCAAAGTGTCGTATAATAACATTTCTGTTCTATCCAATGGGCCAGTTATGAACCTTATTACTTCCAGTTATGTGCGCTATGAGTTCTCTATCTTTCTGTTAACCTGTGAAAAGGCAATTTTTAATGTATATAAAATGTAAAATCTATATTTGCTGACACACATGTTGTTGAACATATGAGAGCTTTGATACTCAGACAATCTACCAAAACAGATCCACAGCTGGTGAGGACAGGATACAGGTGACAGGTGTTCCAGAGTCTCACAGGAGGACATCCTTCTTTAGGGGATGGATAGATGGATGGGGTGGTGGTGATGGTGGCTGTTTGGCGATGCGGCACTGTGGTTGACCCCTGGATGGACAGAGAGGTCTGGGCCTCGGCACGACCGTTGATGCCAATAAGCAACCCAGGGGATTTATCAGTTATTTTTGTTATCCATTTTGTTTATGTTTTGCCAGTCTGTTTTTATAGTATTCTCAATTGTGTTTCGATTCATTTGTACAAATGATGAAAGTTTTTGTGCAAGTGTATACAACATCACTACAGCCCTAATGCAAGTTAACTATGCTAACCAAGAGCCAAAATACAAAACATGAATGTATACAGATAATATCCACAATGAATGACAAAGGTCCATAAAACCATAAAAATAATAATTCTATAGAATGGAATACATGTTTTCACTATTGAACTCTTGTTAGAGTTGCTTTAACACTGCTGGACGTGGGTGTTTCCGTCTGAACTGGAAGATGTCCAGCGATACTGCAGCCATGACCACCGTGGGACTGGGAAACGCAAAGCATGCTGGGAAACAGACAGGCCTGGCTCTGGGGTGTAACTGAACTAAAGTCCCAGAGGGCTGCGGTCTGCGGGTGTCCGCCAATCATCTGCCAATTAAGGCCTTGACAACAAGGTGTGGATTTGTTAGCCAATCAGTGACTTGACTCAACCACCGGTGCCGAGAACACCCTGACAACAAACCAGACACAGAGACCCTCCAGGACTGGAGTTTGGCACCTGTGGTGTGGAGGCAGCGGGATAGACAGGCTTGGTTGCTATGTATGGTCTGAAGCCCGACTGGGCAGCAGTGTGTTCTAACGGCGAAGGAATTGGCCTTGTAACCAGAAGGTTGCAGGTTCAAATCCCAGGTACGGTAAGATATGGCCATGGAACCCTTGAGAAAGTCCTGCAGTGCTCCAGTGTGTATCCAGCTGTATAAATGATAACTATGAAAAAATCCTAAAGCTCTTGTAAATCACTCTGTTAAGAGTATCTGCTGAATGCCTATCATGCAATGTAATGATTGGAATTAAGGTGGAGCTGTTCTGTAGACTGATACCAATGATGTATGCTGTAAGAGGCACGTCCAGTGTGATAACGTTTTTGGATCAGGCATAGTAAATGTCTACGGTTAAGCATTGGTGCTTTGGTGATGTCGCGAACGCACTCTTATCTTAGCTTTTATCACTGGGACATTAATGGCTATGCTTTCATTGGGGCTGCGACGGTTAGAATGTCCTGCCGGTCTCCCTTGCGAATGGTTTCTGAATATCCATCTGTCAACGCAGAGCCGGGGACTTCCTGCTGCCTGGAGCTCTGGTGACTGCTAAACGGACTAATGTTCTAAATCAACATAAGGACAGAACCTGGTGAGGTATCAAAACTGTGACTGGCATGCAGCTGGCTACTGGCATACATGTTCTACACAGTCATTTAAGGCCACAACCATTCTTGGGCCTCACAATTCAGAGCTTCATTATTTCCGCAAGACATTCTAATTGTGCAGTTTTCAATGCAATTGCTATTTGTCCTTCATACATAAATCATTTTGTCCCATTTATTTTGGAGCGGGTAGACAGCGGTTATCAAATCACAAATAAAACACTGAGTTGCCCTCTCCGTGCAGCTTGGCATTGATCTCATTAAGATGTGAAGTCAAGCAACAATTTTCATCTTCTCCTCATCTTGCAGAAACATTGTGAATACAGGTGCATTCAGATTATTTTGTTTTGCTAGGAGAGCTTAGATTTTCCAGAATGAAAGTGTTACAAAACCACACTGTGTGAGGTGGTTACGGTTGCTATGACTGCCAGATACTCCTCTCCAGACTGCCACACAACACAGACAGGTGGATGATCCACTGATAAGAGGGAAGGTCAGGATGGGCCTCTTTTATATGTGCAACCACTCCCTTCTCCAGCCCTGAGAAGAGGGGGGGGGGGGCAGACTACGTATAAAAAAGTGCTGTAACACCTACATGGTGAAACCAAAGTATATACAAATACCTTTAAATAAAGCTTAAACCACAATTACAAATTGTAAGAAGAAAATAATTCAAGTGATGAACTGTAGCAAATTAAGGTTAGAACTTAGATGTGTCAAATGAAAGCATAAAAAACGACACAAGATCAACTGAACTGCATCTCCTTGGTTACCGCATATTTCTGTGAACCACAAAAATAAAAGAATGTTATGCAATGTCTCTCTCTTGTGGACAGAATGGTGCACTACAAAAGCTCAATTAATGTGAACCTTGTACACTGCGTGCCAGGAATAATGGAATCACCATTAACAAAGGCAGATTTTCTGGCAGCACAGCGATTATAATTCAATGTGTTTGCAATAAAATGAAATCACACAAATTTCAAAAGCTGGGCACACTTTTTACTCAAAACTTCTGCCAGCGGAAATCTTTCTATGAGCAGATCTGCTTCTACTTAGCGTGACTTGTACAGTTTCGCTCAATTGTTTATACACTGAAATTGAAACTTTGGAAACAAAGATGAAAAAGAAAAGCTGAACTACTTAAATTCGAAACGGTTTGTAAACTTGTTTCGAAATGTACCTGTTGGATGGTGTGTATGAATGCAGTTCCTGCCAGGGGCTGACTCTTCTTCAGGAGGAAGTGTGAGCACAAGACCGTCATTATGTAGTGGGTACAGTAGCTGTGATAGGGGTGGATCCAAATACTTATCTGGACAAAACAGTGCAGTATTAATGAAAGCCTATGGCCTGGTAGGAAAAATGAAAAGTCAGATAGCAGCAGTAGTAGTAGTAGTAGTAGCAATAATGATTATTCCGATTTAAAGAGGTGCCACTCAGATTCAGACACGGGTTTACAGTTGGTTACCATGGGATCAGCAGTTTGGCAAACACATTTTCCTGAGTTCTGGAAAAAATCATGTTTTCGTTGCAGTTACCATGGGAGGAAATCGCAAAACAAATCGTATCATAAGCTCATAAGAGTTTCCTCTCTCGTGTCTATGCATGACTAGCAGCTGTGGGAGTCACTTGTTTGAATTATTTTTGCCAAAGCGGGGCTGGACCAACGTGTCCTTATGGTAGATTAGCCTGCAACCATACAAGGCAAGTACAAGTGTAATTGTACACACTGTACAGAAGACAGACTTCTCACTGTAAACAGTACTCAACACGTCTGGTGCTCCAAAGAGAGATTGCACAATGTCACACATACAACATGCACAGCCTAATGCTGCACTCACAGCCCTAGCATAACTCTCCAGGCTCCTGTTTTAATGGACAAACCATCGATTTGACATGTTTTTCTGTCTCACAGTGATGCACTTAGTGACTGGACAAAGGCTGCTTTGTAATTCCGGGACACAGCGGTCCAGTAGGTAATGCATTCCATTGAATTTTCAATGCATTTTTCTTCACCCCAGACACGACTCCAAACCTGGAACTGGGAGCCTCGGATCTATCCAAACCAAATAAAGCAATTTCATACAGTATTACATCTGTCAAAGCTGTCTGGCTCCGTCTAATGGTATTGCTTGTATGATTTACAGACAACAGCATTTAACGGATTTGAAGGATAGTTTGAGGTTTTAATAAGACTACGAGTGTAAACGTCAGCCCTGTCACATTTAGCACCACTTAATTGCGCCATTGCGTGTCATTGACTCACTATAGAATGGATGATCAACGGATGATTATGCTGAATGACCTTACAGTCGTTACAAGGGATGGCAAAGCCACGGAATCAGAAGCTTGAGCAGTGAGTCAGACAGTTTCCATGGATCTCTCTCTCCACCTTTCCACCTCTATTCTCTCTTTGCCTCTCTCTATCCCTCTCGCTCTCTCTTCTCTCCCCCCTCACTCTCTCTCCCTCGCTCTCTTCTTTCTATTCTCTCCCTCTTTTCTCTCTCACTCTCTTTCCCTCTCTCTTCGCTCTCTCTCTCCCTTTGTCTTCTCTTCTCCCTCTCCCTCTCTTTCCTCCTCTCTTCTCTTCTGTCTCTCTCTTTCTCTCTCCCTCTCTCAAAAGTCTGCTTGGTGTCTTCATGTGTGGGCGGGCAAGGTTGCTTCTGAAAAGGAATGTGATTTTCAATTAAAGGACAGGTGTGTGTGTGTGTGTGTGTGTCTGAAGGGATGGGCAGTGGTGGTGGTAGAAAAGCTAAAGACAACTGACAGCAGGAAGAGAAAGCAAGCATTGCTACAATCAACAGGTAAACATTTTGATTCATCACAGTGCAGAAGTAAAAATTCTTTGTGGCTTTTTTAAGGCCATTGTGTTCAGGGACATGTAGGCTCTAGTGTACAGATTTTGTCAATTCATTTTCTTCCATTTTGTCACTACTTGAGATTAACTTAATTTACTTAATAAATTTAAGTGTCGTTATATGTATTTTGAATGTTAGGATAATCAGGTACAAAGCATCCTAAACAGGGAACCCTCTGTTTATTCTGTAGCATTGTGGTCCGTAGTCAGGAAAAACTCACTATTCCATGCACAGAATGCATGGATAAATGCTGATTGCTGTAGGTGTGGTGTATTGTGTTTTGCCATTTAGTTTATCATCGTAAGCTATCTCTCTAGGATTAAGGCTGTGTGTTTTTTAGTCTGTTTCACTCATTTTTTGTCAGGCGGGGGGTGGGGACATTTGTGATAGACCCATCAAACTTTACCCACATCACCTGAGAACCAGAGGGTGAAATCCTGATGTAGGTTTTGAACAAATGCAAGTCATGACTATGCCTCTAAGACATGGCTGCTAGCGAGGCAGTACTGTATTTCACATCGCACCATCTTTGTCAAATGTCACACTTCTGCACACAATGAGACAAGGCAAGGAGTTCTGCCTGGTTACCCACACAGGCATACAAGGCAACACGCAGATGTTATAAATGCAAGATCCTCATACAAAAGGTCTGGACCATGAGAACAATGCACTGGCATTGGAACATGACAAGAATTGCATACATAAAATACACTGCTAAATAGAGGAATAAAAGCAGGTCTTTTTTATTTTTATGGATTCACGCATCTATTATCCTGACTGTCCTGACACACTGTAATCAGCAGAGCCAATATAAATGTTTAGTGTAAAATTCTGAATTCATGTGACTTGACAGATAATCAGGCAATGAGAAAGCAAGTTTTGGGATTAGAGTCTTTTCTGTATATGTTGCGCATCACACAAATCATACACATCATGCATTGCACATTTCAGCACAGTGCATTCTGTTTCATTGGTCTTACATTTTGTATTTGTTCACGATTTCTGAGAGTTGCTCTCATTGTAGATACAAATAAGCGGTTATGACATTGCGATCATGAAACAAATGATCATGAAAAAAATGTATCAAAATTCAACTAAATGTCATTAAAATTAGCCAGGTATTAGCTTCCCTTCTTAATGGTGAGAATCTGAAGGTGCACATTTTCTAGATTTTTCTCTACTCCACAACTCCCATGTGGATGTTTTTATACATAGTCCCCCTAATTGTTTGATTACAAATTTCAATTATGGAGTAACTACTGAGCCAAGTCAAGAAAGAAAAAAAAAGGTATGTCAGTCCCAAACATTATGGAGCTCACTGCAGAAATTCAGAGCCCCACGGGCGGTTCAAAAGCACAGTTCCTCTGTTCCTGCTTTCAGATTCTCTGCCCGAGGTGGAAGATGCCTTTCATTAAGGAGTCTGGGAAGAAAGCGAAGGATATTTCAGCGGTGTACGAGCTGAAGGAGAAACTTGGAGAGTGAGTCAGTCTAAATATATACCTGTCCCTGGAGTCCAGCATTATGAGCAATGCTGAAGGTTTGTTTACAGCTGTGGCCATACTTCACGGCACAGCATACACAGGGTGCTGTGTGCTGACACAATATTAGCTACAATACAGCCGCCTGTGTTTTCATGGGTGGAGTGTAAATGCAGCCCTGAGGTGGTGTGTGTAATACGGTCTTATTGGCCATTGGACCACAGTTTAGAGCACAGTGTGCAGAGGCACACCCAGCTTTTGATTGGTGCACCCAAAATTGATGGTTCCACACCCCATCCCCCCCATCCCCCCCAGGGCAAGATTGCAGCCTATCCCTCCATTCTGGTCTGTGACTAATCTTACCCCCTCAACCAGCCCCCCCCCCCCCCCCCCAATCCACCCTACTCCACTCCACACCCAACCCTGGCCTTGCAGTTTTCCCTGGTACACCCATTATTGGAATGTTGGCACAACTATTGGTCAAGAGGATCACATGATAATGAGTCAGCCCTGTATCAGTCATCATTCCATCTGCGCAGCGTTTGTGGGCAACTGCAGCTGGCGAAGCTCACAGTCAAAGCTCTGGGGGTTTTATCAGGACAGACACCATTTTAACACAGAGAGTACTGTTAAAAACATGACATGTTGACCCCGATGACAACTAATGAATGCTTTAATGTGATACAGTTTCTTTCTTGTGACATTCATAGCCACTGCCTGTGGCCTGTCAAAAATAAATCACAAAAACAAGTATGCTCTAAAATTCTGTTTGAATGAACAGCAGTATGCTCACTGTGAATAATATTTGTTTTGCATCATGAATCCTGATACAGAATATTTCATTCATTTCTAATTTTGTATGACCAGTCCATGGGTGGAGATTAACGGGGAGCTGGGGGGGTATTGCCTGCCCCCCCCCAGCACCAATCTGAACCCCCCCCCCCCCCACGCTTAAACATTAAACTCCACCTACAAACCACTCCAACGGTATTTAACAGTGCATGTGTTGTGCACAGGAAGGTGGTCATTCTGTGTAAAAACGTGGCATTGTAACATTACATTACATTAATGGCATTTGGCAGACGCTCTTATCCAGAGCGACATACAGTTGATTTCAGACTAAGCAGGAGACAATCCTCCCCTGGTGCGACCCAAGGTTAAGGGCCTTGCTCAAGGGCCCAACGGCTGTGGGGATCAAACCACTAACCTTGTGGTTCCCAGTCATATACCTTAACCACTACGCTACAGGCTGCCTGTACAATATGAAAGTGTCACCATAGCAGTAAATTAATGCACCCTTGTATCTGATGTGATTGGTTGAAATGATGAATGTGTTTCACAGGCTCCTTCTCATTGGCTGTAATGTTTACTGTGTTGCAGAGGCTCTTTCTCAGAGGTGCGGGTGGCTCAGCATCGACGCTCTCTGAGGCTTGTAGCTGTAAAGTGTATCCACAAGAGGGCGCTGAAGGGAAGAGAAGCTCTGCTGGAGAACGAAATCGCTGTGCTTCGCAAGTCAGTCCTGTTTTTCTCATTTTGTTGAAATATACAATACTGCAATCAGGGGTCTAATGAGTGTGGTCAATAACCTTTTCTAAGTTCTAGGAAAAAGGTTTGTCACATTGTCAAGGTGTAATTTGACAATGGGGCATTTAGGGAAAGTATACATTCTTTCATAATGTTGCAATGGATTCATTCTATTCAATAGGACCTGTTGCCTTAAATTTGGATTGTGTACATTTTCTATTTTTACCAAATGACAGTCTTAACTCCACTTTCCTGCAGGATCCATCATGAGAACATAGTCTCACTCGAGGAAACCTTTGAAACACCAACAAAGCTTTATCTGGTGATGACTCTGTGAGTGGAACCTGACGATTTTGCTACGAGCATAATGTTAAGAAATACAATAAATGTGATTGTATATTACTTTATATTTTAATATATTCCTTTTTTTTCATATTAACATTTATTTTCAGAAAAAATACCGGTCTTGTGTCCTGTGCTGTTTTTCCTATTTCTTCCACGTATTTTTTCATTGTATTGCGTGTTGTTTTTGAGTGTAATGATTATTTGAAAATAATAAAAATATTAAAATTAAAATAAACATTACAAAATAAATAAATCAAGAACTCATATTCATATACAGTCATATCTTCTGAAACAAGCCCTGTGCTGAGTGAAGTTAAATGTGGGAAAGTTTTCCGGGCAGGTAGTGGTAGTGGGCTTGTCAAAGCCGGAATTCTATTTCAGAATTTGTTTAATTAATGTTATTTTAATCCAAAACACAACCGAAGCTTTATATTCCTGGGTGATTCTACTGCGGCATGGATGTTAATTTGTCAGTATGTGCACGTATTCAGGACTGTGGGCATGTAAACATTGAAAAGTGAATGGAAAAAAAGTTTAGATTAAACCACCGTGTGTTTATAAATGTTGAAATAACTGTTTTCGCTGGCAAAAACACATTGCCCCCCGAGCTGACTGTTTGTTCTGCTGCACCAGGCTGACTGGCGGGGAGCTCTTGGAGCGGATTTTGGAGAGAGGGAACTACACAGAGAAGGATGCCAGTCGCGTGATCCAACAGGTCCTGGAGGCGGTCAGATACCTTCACCAGCTGGGCGTGGTACACAGGGACCTGAAGGTGCTGTACTCCTGTCCATGTGCCACACAGGCTAGAGGGCTGGCCTGTCCGTCCATCAGCCCATCCATCCATCCATCTATCCATCCACCTATCTATCCATCCATCCATCCATCCATCCATCCATCCATTTTTCAACCTTCTCATTCCTAGATAGGGTTGTGGGGGAGCTGTAGCCTATCCCAGCATGCATTGGGAGAGAATATACCTTGAATCACAGGGCACACACAGTCATGCCTACAGGCAATTTAGAGTCTGCAATTAGTCTAACCTGCGTGCCTTTGGACTGCGGGAGGAAACCAGAGAGCCCAGTGGAAGCCCCCAGAGCACACAGAACAGCTCACAGTCAGGATTCAAACTCAGTGCCTTCTTGCTGTGAGTTAACAGTGCTATCGTCCATTGTGGACTACTGCATTCCACAGAAATGCCCTTGAGATTACATTGGCTGTGTGCAGATGGCTGTGTGCTTCAAATATAATGCTATAAAGCACTCACACAAGTCCGTATTTCCCCTCAGCCTGAGAACTTGCTCTATGAAAGTCCTCTAGAAGACTCCAAGATCGTCATCAGTGACTTTGGCCTGTCCAAAATGGAGGAACAAGGAGTTTTGACCACGGCCTGTGGGACGCCTGCTTATGTGGGTGAGTAGGGGCCTATGATTGTGGTTTCATTAAATATATGACCCTTCACACACCATTTTGGCCTTTCCATTGACCACCCGTGTCTTTTCAACATCTCTGTAGCTCCAGAGCTTCTTCAGCAGATGACCTATGGTAGAGAGGTGGACCTGTGGGCTTTAGGGGTCATCTCCTATATACTGTAAGAGTCCTGCAGCTGTCCAGCCTGGCATCCAACAGTCCACATCGGAGAGCAGGGCTGTGTATAGACTTTTCCTGGGGCATATCTGAGCAGAACTGAGCGGTGGTGGGGGGTTAGAGGGCAGTTTGCTGATTGTTATTTTGCTCAGGGGGTGGGGGGGCATTGCACAGAGGGATAGAAAAAACTCTGGGGCACTTGCATTTTACAATAAGAATAAATAAATGTAAAAATAAACATAAAATGGTTGCAACCAAAAGGACAGGGCCTCAAGCCACACTTGGGCCCAACTTCTGCACGTGCCTGTTGAAGACCCTAACCCTACCTAGACTTCCACGGTCTCATGTCTGCATAATTTACCAGAGGTAGGGTCTAATTCCTGCATGATTTACCAGAGGTAGGGCCTAACTCCTCCATGTTTTACCAGAGGTAAGGCTTAACTCCTGCATGTTTGCCTGTTTTACCAGAGGTAAAGCCTAACTCCTGCATGTTTTACCAGGAGATAGGGTCTAACTCCTGCATGTTTTACCAGAGGTAGGGACTAACTAAGCAAGTGTAACTGCTGAGCTTCAGCTGAACTCTGCTAACCTCTCCAGGCTCTGCGGCTACCCGCCATTTTACCATGACAACGACACCCAGCTCTACCGGCAGATCATAAAGGCAGAATACGAGTTTGATTCGCCTTACTGGGACTACATCTCCGAATCAGGTACTCGCTTTAATCATTTTATAATCATTCAATTCAAATCATTCAATTCAATTCAATTCAATTTTTATGAATCAAGTGAAAGCAGAGAAATGATCTTAATATTACATTTACATTTAAATTCACGAAAACCTTTATTAATGGGGTCGCTAGTTTGAAACATGAAGAGGGTAAACCACCTAAAAACTGTCGGAGTAAGAATAACTGGACTGATTTGAGAAATACAACATGTGATATTTCATAACTTCACCCTTTTGCCAAGAAATAGCCAGAGGGAGTCATGACTGCCAGCTAAAAATATATATTGTTACATATTATACCCTTTTGCTGGATGTCATATTACTATTTTTGTATATCCTGAGGGAATATTGCAGTCAGGAGCTCATGTGATTTAGTGACAATATCCATATCCTTTTTAAATGTAACATTGAATTCTTAGAGTACTAAAGCAGTAAAATAATTTCCTGTCCCCTCAGTTTGTGCCTTCTGTTTGTTTTATGTTCAGCCAAAGATTTTATATCGCATTTACTGCAAAAAGAGCCAGAGACCCGATACAACTGTGAACAGGCCCTACAACATTCTTGGTAAATTTCATTTTCTACTCTCTGTTTGTGCCTACTCTACTCTGGACTGCTCATACCTGCACTCTGAACATGTTTCAAAACAGACTTAAATTCAACATAAAAGAGCATATAAACCATAAACAAATTAATTTGTCAAATGGAGGAATGGGATATCACTCTGGATGTATTTCGAATAAAATTATTTCCTGTCTGGCGATCTATTTTGAATAAAATTATTTCCTGTCAAATAGTAATACAAGTTCTCCAAAAGAAACAATTTTTCTAAAGCACATTTTGCTGGATTATTTGCACATTTATTTAAAAAGAAAACTGAAATAAATTCCCAAATACAAATAGGATTATGGAAGATTTGGCATTTCTGCCAAACAAAAGAAATAACTGGTAATTTTCTTTAGATTTATTTGTTTGTTTAGTTAGAAACCCATTTGCTCAGCTAAATCGTTTTTTCCTGGGTTCAACATATGCAGAAGCTGAACTAAAACATGTCCCTGCTAACAGAAGAAAGCTTGTTTCTGTTTTCTGTAGCTGGCCCTGTTCTGAAGCAGCATGTTGTTCAATAACAGAACAGTCAGATGACATCTGAGAGATGACATTTTTATATTACTAAAAAAACTGTTCAATAAAGCTGTTACTGTACAGCACAGCTACTTTACATTCTCTTCACACTGAAATGTGTTGGAAAACATTTGCATTTCCAAGGTATTTATTTCTGTTTTAGTTTTCTTCATTTCAGTGTTAAAAAACACTGAACACTTTTCAGACAGGCAAAGAGTTTAGTTGTCAGATGTGGGGAATGACGTCTAGTCTTCTACTCCACAGGACCGAAACATGAAATCTGCCACCCAGCATGACAGGTGGGATAGCTACAGTGTCTACAATTAATGACGGGGGAAATTAATCATGGTTAATTATCTAGATTGTACGACATCAATCAAGGACTGAAAATTTGCCTTGCATCAAAAGCTACAGTGAGTTAGAGCAGACTATAATTTGTAAGCCTATATCTAAGCCATGGGAAATTGTCCCCTTGCATTAAGCACATTTACAGAAATAATTAATAACACACATATTTCACAACTCTCCTTCATCAGAGCTGCCTGGACGGCATTAAGGGAACATGAACATGAACCTTTGCTCAGCCAGGGGAATTCAGCGCCGATTGATTGTACCCCTGAAATGCACTGTTAACTGTAAAGTTCGACTACGATAGCTTATTGGAGAAAACTAGGCACATTATCTCCATCTCTAGCTGAAGAACGTGTGGCATGAATGACTAGAGCCTAAAGGCTGTGGGCTAGTCTCTGGTAAGAAAGGAGACTTTCACTCAGGATTGTAAACACGCATGCTTTGGATCTATTATCTCAGCCTTTCCCATTTAACACGGTCCTCGGTGTTGGTGCATGAAAAAGTAAACGTGTCAATTTATTCCGATGTTTAAACACCTCCTTACCAACGCACAGTATTTTGCAACACAAATAAACCATTCCATACGGCACATCTCTAGATTATGACCCGGATTTAATGTGAAATAAAATAATGCCTATGCTACAGAGATGTACTCTATCATTTCAAAATTACTCAAAGCCATTTTAGATTGGCAGCCCACTAAACAACTGCAATGCTGATTGATCAGAATATAAATTGTGTATGAGAGCAACATGACCTCCAGAACTCAATAAAATATAATTATTGCTGTAGAAATAATTAATGCATAATAAATCTGTACTCTATCATTATCACCAAACCCCATTGGATCAGGAAGGAATCTGAATACTAGTTAATTTTATGTAAGAAAATATTCAAACAAATGCCTCAACATACAAAAAACAAATGCCTCTTTAGAACATCAAGCTATTGGGAGTTTCCTTTTCTTCCTTTCCCTTCATAATTTACATATTTTCTTTTGAACAGCAAATAACAAAATGAATGGTGTGGAGAGGAGGAGGGGTTAACTTTAAACTTTAAATTAAACAAATAAAATATACTGCAGGGCTAGAGACTCATTTAGGCATGCAGTGTACAGACCGGCAATCCCTAGCCAAGTCTATGTCTGCTACTCGCCCTTGAGCAGGTCATATGCACAGGTGCGTCTTTAAATATAACACCTTGGAAATAGCTGAGATTCCCAATTCTCTTACAGCCTATCCTCCAAAGATTTGACAAGGCAACAAAAATCGCAGCCAAAAAGTCCCAAAAGACCAGAGTTCTAAGCTTAAAATACAACTGCTGACATGAAAATGAAACCGGATATGCCATTTCCTGCCTCTTTTATTGCCAACAGGAAGGGCGTCGCCGCCCCTTCATTGGACTAGAAAAAATTGACCACAGCTGCTCGCAATGACCAATTAACTACCAGTTTCCCAGACACTGACCAACAGCTGATCCACATAGCCCTACATGATCAACAGCTGATCCACATAGCCCTACACTGATCAACAGCTGATCCACATAGCCCTACACTGATCAACAGCTGATCCACGTAGTTCTATAATCAAGAGTCAAAGGAATCTCGAACTGAGTTAATCACAAAATCAAGATTACGAAATCAAGAAGAAATAATCAAATTAAGCAAAAGATGCACTGAAGGAAACTAACAAGTGGCATAGGATAGGTGACTGATAGACATTGATATCTTAGTATTTATTTTCTTTGGTTCTTTATGCAAAAAATAGTTTTAATACAATTTTTGCAATGTTAATAATATGAATATGTTTTTGTGCTGACAGGATCTCAGGTGGGGAAGCGCTAGAGAAGAACATTCATGACTCAGTCAGTGAGCAGATCCAGAAGAACTTTGCCAAGAGCCAGTGGAAGGTGAGAGGAGTGCTCTGGGGAGTGGAGGAGAGATGAGGGAACAACACTAACAGCCTCACAACTCGGATTGAACCCAATTGAACACATACTCTGTACACATCCAAGCCCTTATGCCGGCCAGGGTTCAAATTACACTATGGCTTTTGGGGGGCCTGTGAGATCATGGACCAGGAGAGGGTGGAGGGGTCGTGGGCCAGGAGGGGGATTGGTCATTCTCATTTCTTTTGGGGGTGAGGGGTGGGGGGCTCAGGTCTCTTTTGAGGGTCGGCTGAGCTCCCTCTTGTTCCCCCTGAAACTCTGATGCTAAACACGATGTCGTGTATGGTCACGATGTACAACATACGCCTCCCATAAGTTACACTACCTAGCGCAACACATAAAGAACATATTTTCAGAAATAAACAAAGTGACGCACAGCATTCCTTCTCGATGTCATGCACCTCTAGCCTTTACAGAGCACGTCTCCAGCGACACTCGTCCTAAGTGCTGTGCCAGGTAGTATACATTACGGGAGGCGCGTGTTCCCTTTCAGAGAGCCTTCAACGCCACCGTGGTGGTACGCCACCTCAGTAAGAGGGCCCAGGACGCCGGGGAGGAGGTGGAGACAGAGGAGGTGAGGTTTCTCTTATCAAAATCAGTCTGTCTGCTAAAGAAGAACAGGAGAGTAAACACCACTCGCTTTTTTCCCCCAGGAGAAACCTGCTAAATCAGCTGCTTAGACCAAGAGAGTCAGAGCGACAGTCTGGTGTCCTGATGTTATCTGCTGATGTGCTGCATGCAAGCTCAATTATGTCCGTCAAACGCCTCTTGCACAGTGAATACATCTATTGAGTCTTATGACAAGAAGACCAAGACATGCCCTTTAATGGACTGGCAAACGCTGCAAACAGCTGTATTTGAATAATGCATTTTACTTAGTGGAACAGGAAAAGAAAATGGCTGGAAATGGCTGGTATTGGTGCCTGGTGTGTCTGGTGTGGTGTGTTCTCACAATGAGTTAGCTTGTATATGTTCTTCGGGGACCAGTATCAATATCATCCTAATCATCACAGGATCACAGCTTCTAGTTTTGAAATACCCGATTTTGAGATTTTTTGAAATGAAAGGTTTTGAAATACTGGGCTCTGATTATTCCAGTGGTAGCCAACCCTATTCCTGGCGACCTAACATCCTGTAGGTTTTCATTTCAGCCCTAATTTGGCACACCTGACTCTACTAATTAGCAGCTGAATGAGACCTCTAGCTGTTGAATGACGTGTGGTTGGTTAGGGTTGGAGTGAAAACCTGCAGGACAGTGGATAGACCGAAATAGACCGACTGACCTGCAGTTTCCTAAAATATAATCATTCCCTGAGCATTGACTTACTGCATTAAGTGTGATAAATGTGCAGTTTCTCCAAGTTTCACTTTTATGAAGGAAATATTATGATGGCTCAATACTCATCATCATTAAACAAATCATGATTAATCACTACTATGGATTATACATGAGTATGATGTTGATTCTTGAATATCATAATTTCATATCTGTTATATACACTCAGTGACCACTTTATTCGGTAGAACTGTGCACCAGCTGCTTGTTAATGCAAATATTTAATCAGCTAATCATGTAGCAGCAACTAAATGCATAAAAGCATGCACATGTAGTCAATAGGTTCAGCTGTTTTTCAGACAAAATGCCAGAATGGGGAATAAATGTTATCTAAGTGAATTTGACCGTGGAATGATAGTGATAGCCAGACAGGGTGGTTTGAATAACTCAGAAACTGCTGATCTCCTGGGATTTTCATGCAAAATAATCTCTTGAGTTTGCAGAGAATGGTGTGAAAAGCAAAAACATTCAGTTCAAAAAACATTAACCAATCAGTGACTTGAATGAACCCAGAACACCCCAAAAACCAGCAGACACTACGGCCCTCCAGGACTGGAGTTTGACACCTGTGCTCTTAATGGATAGGCTACAGCAGCAGAAGAACAATAAGTCTAAAAAAGAAGTCTAATAAATACCTAATGAAGTGCTCACTGACTGTATAACAATTAGAAATAATGTATGTATTTATGTCAGACCTGGGTCAAAAAATTTTTTTCGGTGATTGATTGATCACGCCTGGTGCAATTGAGCCAGGCTTTGTAGTTTCTGAGAGTATTTCATAGGTTCCAATACCCCAGTAAAATGTGGAAAAATGTTTGAATCCAAAACAATTACGTATAACCCTGGTCTGAATGATGTATTTGTTTGTCATTCACAATGCCTCTTTGTGCATATGAAGTACATATAAAAACCCACTGCATCCACTTTTGTGTCTTGTGTTGGTGACTTTCAACCGTTTGGTCAGCTGTACACAAATCACTCATACCCATTTCAGAACGTGTATTGTATTTCTGAATCTGCATGAAATGTGCTATGCCTAAGACCTAAATAGTTGCAGTGTTTGTGTTAAACTGATAAAGCAGAAACTTTAGAAAATAACCTTTACCAGCTCTCAAATGTGTTGCAGGGAATAAAACTATGCTGACCAATAGAGTGTGTGAATATCAGCACTTTTTTGTAATTATCCAAGTACCGATTACTGTAGATCTGTTTCATAGGTATAATGACCCATGCTTAATACATCACGCACAAGTGAGAAAATGAATCTAAAAATAATTGCATACATTGGAAATCCCTGCCATTTTCCATGCAAGCAATTATGCCATAGTAATCTAATGATGATTTCCAGGGACAGAATTAATGCTTCCGCTTTATCAGAGAGAAGTAAATACTTTGCGTTGCAGTTTGGTTTGCATGAGCTCTTGTTTTTAATTGGTAGCGGTGGTTGAGCAGAAACATTTCAGCTAAAGTATGGATAATCTATGATGGCTGTCCTCAACATCCTTTCAAGGAATGATGTCCTCTACACACCTGGGTCACTATGGGCCAACAAGCATCACAGGCAAATCCTACAAAAGTCTATTTTTTTCCCCACCAGGTCACCCCGGCCACACACTTTGCTGAATTCCATTGAATTCTGTCTGCTTTGCCTGAAAGAATGATGAAGAAAAACCCCGGTATTTATCACACAGGGAAAATGCAGTTCCCCACAGAATAGAACTGAACTACTTAAGGATTGGGATTATACACGTGTTAAACAGAAGACAAGTTCTCCACCAACCAAAAGCCAGACCGAGGTTCACTCTCGTTTTCCCATGAGCTTCATGGTGACACTTTTGTGATGAATACTTTCTTCGGTCTAGTGCTGGCTGGGGTACGCTGGCTCTCCAGTGCAGCCGGGTGCAGCACGGTCAGCCATTTTGTTGAAAGTGTGGACTGCCTGTGCATTTTTATTCCTGTTGCAGGAGGTAACCTTAGTATCTGCCATCACAGACAAACATAAAAAACAAGATTAATGGACAGTAAAAAATATTTGAAATGACATAGTCATAGTCAATATTTCATTCAAAATACTGCATCTTTCTGCAAGCTCTATGGATGTCTTATATTTTAGAACAATACTTCAAAGTATTGGTCTAAAATATAAGTTAAAAAAAAGTATTGGTCTAAAATATTTTAAAGTATTTTTTCTACATTAAAAAGTTACATATAGCACCTCTAAATAAATACATAGTGAAAAGGCCTTCATATTCACATGACTGGCTAACTCTGTAATCCTGCTTTGTGGAACAGGCCCCTGGTCTTTACTCAGTGCAGTTATCTGGCTAACTCTGTAATCCTGCTTTGTGGAACAGGCCCCTGGTCTTTACTCAGTGCAGTTATCTGGCTAACTCAGTAATTCTGCTTTGAGGAACAGGCCCCAGGTCCTGTGCAGACTCCACAAGATTTGGTGTAGTAATGAGGACTTCTCAGTTACTTCACAAATATAGTAAACTACAGTACCTGTGCAGTGATTGAAATGATTTTGGGCAATTACGACACATTATTAAGCGACCAAAATGGCACCAGCATCAATCTATTAACCTACAAGGGCTGCGATCCAGGGCAACAGAGCATTGTGCAGGCAATACTGCAAAGCATAAATAGACCACATGCTCTTCAGTTAATTTACAAATAAGTATTGACATTTCCAGCAGACCTGGTACTGGATTTCCAATTCCAATTCAATTTTGTTGTGAAATTATTTTTAACCCACTTCTGAAGTCAGTCTATTGGATTACACCATATACAGCCCCTCTTATTTGCTTTGACTGATATGTACTTCAGGTAGTTAACAAAAAGTGGAAAATGTTCCGTAAAATTCTGTATTGATCTTATCTTTGATCTTGAGCAGATGTTCACCTGTGTTTGTTTGTGTAAGAATTGATAAAATATATGGAAATTACGAAGAAAAACACAAGTGTCCACTACTGCAGGGCAGGGTTTGTCTTCCTCCACTCCAGATTACTTTTGGAACTTTCCTGTAGTTCCTGTTTATTACCAGCAGAGGGAACAGAACTCCATCACTAGACAATCTAATGTAATAAATACTAAGATTTTATGACAGTTCATCGCTAAGGTCCATATAATTTTTGCATCACACTTATTTATTTAGTCTTGTTTCATTTTATGTCATAATATGCCCCATAAACAGCAGTAATTATTGTCATTAACATTGTCATTTCAGCATGTTTCAAAGTGTGTTGTAGTTCAAGGTGTTGTAGTAAAAAGTCCCTCTCGGATGTTGTTTCCACATGTCTTTTTAAAAATGTGCTTAAGATCAAGAGGCTACAGATGAATTAATTAAACAATATAGGCCAAGATGTTCAAATAAAATGCTGTCATATTAAATATCGGCTTACACAAGCGTGACAGTCAACAGGAACCATAATAATATTGAAAATAGAGGACATAATTACGTTTCCCTGAACGAAAATGGACAGAATGCACAGGCCCCTTTGGGCACTAGAGCTGTCTGGCCCTACGGTAAGCTAAGTAGACAGGTTCTTGAAAGCTTTAGTGTGTTAGAGCGAGCCATACTAAAGAGTCCTGCTTACCTCTGATGACATAGTGGCTACAACATGTGTCAAATGCAGAATGGCTGCTAATATAGATATAAAACGTTTTTTGACAGGGTAGCACCTGGAAAAATATCAAATACATGCAGCACGTACTTTTAAAAGCACTTGTGCCTTATTATTTTGAAAGTGGTTTTCTTGGCCAGCCAGCAGTGACATTTAGAAATAAAACTGTTCTTACCACTTTATCACCCCGAGAAACCCTGGTAAAGATACACTCAAGCGGAAGCCATTTTGTATCAACTGCAATTATATATTTATCAATTTTATATTAAAGGTGACAGCCATGGGCACTTATCTTTGTTGTCAAGTTGTTCTAAGGCAAAGAGACAAAGGTAGAGCCCTGATTGGGCGGCGCAGATGTCTGGCTGACCAATGACTGAGTAGCCTTCCGAAAGATTATTTGAAATGTGCACATGCTTCCTTTGGCGGGACACAGCTAATGCAGTGAATAAATAACGAATGCTGTGGAGGTTTTTTAATCACCCAACCAGGGATCGATGGGGATCTGAGATGGCAGTTCTCTAGGAGTACAGTGTGACCTGGATTACAACTAACTACGCCAAGCTTGTGCTGTCTGGTTTTAGCGGCTCAGCTGTTCATTTGGGAGACTGTGTCCATGTGTGTGCAGGCACATATGTGTGTGTGTGTGTGTGTGTCTGTATGTGTGTGCGCGCACGGTAGTTTATGCACTCTCTTTTCCCCAGCAGCAGAACCGTGTTTCTTGCTTGGCTCCTTTCCACAACGCAATCTGCTTCCCATCTGGTGTAACTCATTTTAATTAAGTCAGTGATTATTAAGAAAAAAAAATTACAGAGGTGTAATTATTGAAATTTCCTAACTTAAGCTACTTGATGCACGCTGACAACGGCCATTACGGCTCTGAGGTAAGCTGCTTCCTCTCAACTGCTGTGTCTCTCTGACTGGTTTTCTGTTGAAAGGACAAATTGATCTAACTATGCAGATCTGCGTCCTCATCACAGTAAAGTGTTCAGTGTAAAATAAACTCTTAGAGAGTAGTACATATGGGCTCTATTGGACTCACATGTGCTCTGGCAGAATTGAATTAACACTGGCCATTTTACTGTGCGCTCGACACAGTTCACTCGAGCACTAGCTTCCAGTGGAAAGTTTGCAGGATCTGCTGAAACGCATTTCTTATAGACGTGCTCCATAAGCGGTTTCACCCAGAGCAGCTCCTTAAATGATAACATCTGGGATGAACATAGTGAAACTGCATTAACCGTTTAAGGTATATTATTAAAATGCTCTTAACTAAACAATCTAATCCAGGCTTGTTGTAACAGTCACTACTGGACCCAAGAATTTGAATTTAGAAAAAAACTACTCTTCAAAGGTTTAAGAGGTTCATAAACCTGAAAGGGGGCTTCCCAGTCCTCACTACAGGTTTCCTGCATGCTCTTTAGTTATTCGTCATCGCCAGTTAATTAAATATAGGGGTTGTTTGACCTGTAGGTAGTGTCTGACCATCAGTACTAATAACCAGAGCCTCACTCTGAATTATGTGTGGACCAAACCTGGATCAAATATGGGATTGTTTTGGATTCATGGATTTGGATCATTTTCTACGCTGTTCTGAGATTTTCTGCTGTATTGGAACCTCTGAAGTTTCTTGAAAACCCTGCCTTCTGGCCCTCTTGGTTGGCTCAATTGCACCACGTAAGATCAGCACAAAAAAGTATGTGAATCCAAATAAATGATGTATTTGACCCAGGTCTGAGGTGAACATAACCCACACTATGATGCCTCACGCTATGCAAATCGTAAGAAAACAACTGGTGACTTTTACTCCCAAAACCAGCCATGACATGGTATAAAACATTAATGTCTCTCCTCGAATTACTCATGTTTTAGCCTGACGTTTCCCTCGTCTTTCATAAAACAGAGCAACAACAACAAACAAAAGGAGAGCCATGTTCCAGGAGCTTTAGGCAACACAAACACGTGGCTTTCATCCATCTGATATTACCCTTACATTTACAACCTCTCCTTTTCTGCAGTTGACATGCAGAAAATCTATTTCAGGCTGAGAGGAATATTCGTCATCTTTCTTTTCTTTTTTATTCTTGCTGTAGCCTGTTTACACCTTCTCTCTAAAAGCTCTTGATTTTGAGAGATGATTTAGCTCACTGCTTTCCCCTTGTAAATAAACTAGTTTATCCCCTAATGAAGTATGACGTGGAGATTAAGAAAAAGTAGCTGACAAGTAACTAACACAGGAAACATTTCTGGGTGGACTGGAGTACAGAACCGAAAGGTGAAACATATGGGCTTGAAAAACAATTCACACAAAAACAGCCATGCACCTGACCATAGATCAGAGTTCCCCAACCCTGGTCCTGGAGAGCAACTAGGTCTGCTGGTTTTTGTTTTCACCTTAAAATCAGCACCCTGTTGAGACCCAGGTAACCAGGTGAGGTGAGTTAACTGTGTAATCATCTGCTCGAATTGATTAAGTGCAGAGTAACAGCGGACCCAGTAGCTCTCCAGGACCAGGGTTGGTGACCTCTGTTATGGATAGAGCTATGTACTAGGACAACCTGGTATATCACAAAGCAGGATTACGGAGTTAGCTGGATAAGTTCACAGAGTAAACCCCAGAACAGTCCATGCTCCAGTTTTGGAAGGGTTCTGGTTTTTGCTTGGTAGCTAGCTAATTCAGTAATCCTGCTTTGTGATATACCGCATGTTCTCTTTCAATCTTGTATTTTACTGAGACATTCCCTGATGGGAATGACCATGCTCCAGTTCTTTTGACCCATATGCATTCATTTGCAGATTGCATGAAGTCTCTAGACCACATAAAGGCACACCCCTGTCACACTCACATCTCGTGACAAGGTGCAGCAATGTACCCTCACTGTTTCTCTGAATGCATTTCTAAATCTAGAAACATATGCCTCTAAACTTTAGTGGGCTCATGAGGCTGATAGTGAGCAGTGAGAGGAATATCAAGTTATGTCATCATACATCACAGAGTTTATATGGTGCCAAACGATTTATTAGTAAGGTCAACACAACCAACATAAACTACCTTGGACCTAGCTGTTGCATGTGATACAACAATAGCCATCGATATTACACTATAGACTATAACATTTAGTGTGTGGAGTACCCAGGCCCTGAGTGGTGGATATACTACACTCTGGAAACCAAAGTGAGGTTTGAAAAGATGGAGGCGAGTGTTGGATGTGTGGCCATGTAAGGCAGGAACTGCCAAAGGACTATTTGTGAGAGGAGCTTGTACAGGGGTATAAAATTTACGGAGGGTAGGAAGAATACATCTCTTTTCGCTTCCTGGCAGGAGAGCATCACGGCCCTGAATGAGATGTGAGCTGTGATACACAGCCAAACAAGGGAGACAAGAAGGGGCAACACATGTTCCAGCAACATGAGGCAACATTTTCCAAATGAGCTCAAGTGGGTTGCTGGCACGTGGAGGCAGGCCAGCCAAAGGAGATTTGCAGAAGTGTAAGTGAGATACTGAGATAGGTGGATCAAGTCTGTGTTCAGGGACTGGTGGACACACTGCAAAAAAAAAGTATTTGTGTTGTAATTAATTAGTGCTTAACAAGAGACATTTTCCTTCCCAAAGCTTGAAATGAGTCAAACTATCTCATCTCATTGCAAACGCTTTCACATTTTTTGGTTGGCAAATATAAGACTAAAATGGTAGTTAAGACTAACTTATTTTGTGGTTTTTGCAGTGCATATTATGTTGTTAAGGAATGACGTATGGTTGAATCATTTTTATTTACAGCGATGCCCTGTTAACCCCTTAGGTATCACCACCTTTTCTTAGCAGAAGCTTGGAAATAACATGCCCAAAATTAAATGGTTATTGAACTCTGACTCTGAATTTTGACTATAGGCACAATCCTGGTGTCTTCTGAAAGGTAAAACTTGTGGGTTTGTTTTGCAAGAGTCATATTGAAACAAAGTTACAGAAGCTCAAACACATTGGAATTGGAAGCTTTTTTCTCACTGAAAAGATTGTTTTGTTTGTGAGGGAATACAGATGCTAGTGGTTGTGCCTGGTGGGTTTAACACAATGGAGCACCAGCCACAATGCTGGAAAAATCCCCTTTCAAATTTGATGAAAATATAACCAAAAATGAGCATTCTGCATTTCTTTTTCTAAGCAATGTCTAGACAGGCTTCCAAAATGGCCATTTGGAGACTTCAAAAATACACATGGTAACTAATCATATTATGGGTCTTGTGTGGTGTAACTATCAGGGGTGAGCGAGTACAGCATTATTCGTATCTTTATCCATTTCTGTTCAACCAATGAAATTATCTGTATTCACACTCATACTTTGAAGTGGGTGTGACGTAACCCGGACATGGACGTGAACATGGAGTGATGTCATTTAAACAGTCCCCCATAGTACATTGCAGTTTGCAAACATTGTATTGTTAGGTACATTGTAAGTGAGTGAGATTGCATTACATTAATGGCATTTGGCAGACACTCTTATCCAGAGCGACGTACAGTTGATTAGACTAAGCAGGAGACAATCCTCCCCTGGAGCAATGCAGGGTTAGGGCCTTGCCCAACGGCTATGCGGATCATTACTGTGGCTACTGGGATTAGAACCACCGACCTTGCAGGTCCCAGTGATGTACCTTAACCACTACACTATAGGCCGCCCCATGGATGGAGGGAGAGAATTCAGGGACGTGCCATCTCATCAACTTCCTCTCCAACCACAAAACCAAGTGAGAGCATTTCACAAAGTGGGTTTACTGAGTTAGTTGGATAACTGCACTGAGTAAAACCCGGAACTGTTCATTTCAACTGTTCAATTCAACTGTTCACCCGGATTCTTATTTTAATCCATGTTCCAGACTCAGTAAAATACCCCCCCAGTTATGTTTAAGAAAGTTTGTGAAGAAAAAAAAATAAAGAGAAAAAGACCAGGTAAAAGTTTGAAAGACTGAAATGTCAAAGGTGGCTTTCTTTTGAAAGAAATGTAGAAAAAAAAAAAGTCATTTTAAAAATAAAATTAATCTTTAAAAGCACAGCAGAGTGCTGGCTGGGTTAACTCATACCATTGTTACCAAGGAAACAGGCCATACTTAGCCTACTTCCTTTTCAATAAACCCCTGGAGTGGGGAAAAAAGAAAAAAAATAACATGAAAAGAAAAAGCTCACCTCTAAATAATTTTGCTACCACATCTTGTAATTAAATACATTTTTTCTGCATGTAATCAATTGTGCTTTAATATGTATGATTGTTGTCTTGTGTAATGTTTTACACATATTGTGTTATAAAACTGTAACATATTGCATGTTAAATCATACTTTTTGAATGTTTGCATTTATTGTCACATAATAAAACTAATGTTTTTTTCACATATAAAACTCTAGTTTATCCACTTTTTAAAGACCAGACCTCCCTCTCTAGACCTCTCACTCTCCAAATTGTAGTCCTACAGTCCATGGGGCCTTACTGCGAATTGGAAGGCAGCACTCCAAGAAACAAACAGGATCACCAAACCATGAATTAGTACATTCAGGATGCTTGTGCTCAAGAGAATGGATTGACAAAAACTGATGACATTGAACAACATGAACACATTCTATGACTTTCTGTGAATTCAGCACTGCGGAATATATTTTTTTACAGCAGAAATGAACAGGTCAAGTTGAATGTGTTCCGACCAAGATGAACTTTTGGAAAAAATAATCAATTGCCAATATATAATGCAGACGGTCTTACTGGGCAGTTCAGCTGTGCTCTCCATCCCACTGTGAAAGCTCTGGCCAGACTCTTCTTCCTCTTTATCAGCTGCTCACAGCACCCTCTGTTTGGCAAATCTTTGCCGGTTCAAATTGGGGGTAATGTCTTCCTTTTTGTGTGTGAGGCAGATCCAATCGCATGGATAAAGTGATTATGGAAATCCTACGATGGTGTAAAAATCAGCTTTTACAGACTTGGGGGGGTTCAATATTGAGTCACACTGGGGAGGGGAGGGGGTGGGGGGATGGGGGTTATAGGATATTGTGTTGGTAAGACAGGGTTGGTCTTTATTGATAAAGAGCTTTGTGAACACAGACCGTTTTCCTATAGAAACAATCCGGTGCAGTATTTGGGGCGACCCATGGGGATCAGCAGCGGGAATGATTCACACTGCTTTCTTGCCAATATTGGTCATGTTTGTCCGATTCCCGAGCTTGCTTCCATCAGTGTCAGCACTGCTGCTCCTCCTCGCAATCAACTCCAGCCACAAATCTGTACAGAATCATGCCACAAGAATATTTCACCGACAGGTCGATGAGCAATGCTGAAAATATCAAACAAAATGCAATTAAGTAACTTAAATAAACAACAAACAAATAAACAGAAGCTAATTTGAAAAGGGTAGACTGCAGTAGCCTATTCACACTCTCCTTGCCTTGCCTGGCGGTTCCTCTTTTGGGAAAAGGCTGCTTTGAAGAATCACTCTTCAGCTTGGAACGCATTGTTCAGTGATGACAGATATGGAAAATAAATCTCTTAAACACTGCACACACATTCCCTAAATGTGAGTGATAGCCCTGATGTGGATACGCACGGCTGTATATATAGACGAGGTTTGGAACGGCTAAGCCGGTTTATGTTTCAAACATGCCGCATCACTCTAAGTGAGTCAGTTAGCTTTAGCTGCCCATTAGCACTGCATATTTCAGCTTCCTCATTGCCCTCCAGTCCTTGGCTCTGTTTGACTGAGCAAATGCAAAAACAACTTTAATGTGCGATGTGATGTGAATGCTAGCAGATGTGAATGGGAGATGTCCGTGGAGCCTGGTGTGTCGTGCCCAAAACAGCTCAGTTTTGATGGAACGTCAAACCAGGCTCTGCCACACGGCAGTCATACTGCATGGATCGAAATGAACAACAGAGACAAAGATAAATTAATAATACAGAAAAAAATAGAAAAACAAACTGACGCCCCCCCCCCCCCCCCCCCCACACTGCGTCAGTCTACCCCAGATAAATCTAATAAGGAACATAATAAGGAATATTACTTGGAAATACACATGTTCTTTATTCAGACATCCACAAAGAGCGTTCGCGTGTTTAAAATAAAGAGATTAAGAGAATGGTAGTCTGAGATGGATGAGTCTGAATGAGCCAGCTGAAGATGGGATCGTGTTCTGGCGAAAATGCGTCACCACTCGGATGAACCGTGACCTATTCAAAGGAATAATTTGCAAAGATCTGTCACGTCTTGATGAGAGTGCTAAGCACATTAATTAAAGACTGTCATTTCTTTCCTTAGTTATAAAAAGGCAGAAGAGAAAGAGAGAGAGGGAGAGAGAGACAGAATGAGTGAGAGAATGAGAGGGAGAGAGTCAAACAGGGGATTTGCCATAGCCAGGGATTAGATGAAGGGAAGCCTTTGATGGTTTCAATTATTACTGAGAGTTTATGAACGAAAAGAGGGGGGGACATCAAAGAGCACAGGCGATTAACTATCCCCCAAATTCGAGGGGGGCACAAGCTAATCTTTAAGGTGACACCAAACATCTCTCTGGCACATGATTCCAGAGCCGGGCTTGTCCAGGCTGAGCTGGAGGGTTAATTAACTGGGAAACCCTCAATCCTGTCTGCCGGGATCAGGAATAATGGTGCAGGAGCACAATCCGCACTCCTGCCTTTCCCCGTCCTGTAGCACTACGGACCGAGCACGTGGTTACACAACATGGCTGCAGTGTGTGGGGAGGAGGGGTGGCTCTGCCATTCAGAGGCTGCCATGGGAGCCCACTGGGGTGCTGCTTCATATTTTATGTATTTTCCATTATTATTCCACTATTATTTTTCTCTTTGTAAAAGATGAGATGAGATGATATATTATGACCTACTGCTCTCTTAGGGGGAAATAGTCAATACAGTTTATGCAGATACAATGGATATACCTCACACCTATGGTAATCGTGAATTGGAATTATTTAGAAATATTCCAAAAATGTATTTGAAAAATAATATTTAAAAGCTGAATAGAGTGTATTTGACTTATTGGGGAGAGTGGGCAGTGTCACTGTATGTTTGACCTCCTTCACCGGACTGGCCACTTGGCACTAATAGATAGCAGTTGATTAGATGAAGCAGGGGACTACCCCCCCCCGGAGCAATGCAGGGTTAAGGGCCTTGCTCAAGGGCCCAACAGCTGTGGGGATCTTATTGTGGCTACACCGAAGCTTGAACCACCAAATCTCCAGGTCCCAGTCATTCGCTACAGGCTGTCCCATGTTGAAAATACCTTTAAAATATATATTTAAAAATGCACTTGACACACCTTTTTACATATGAAATTGAAATGTATAAATACTGCACTGTGTGTGAGTGTAACAACAATGGATGCATGACAAATGGCTACTGTCCCAATAGCATGTGTGCCGTTTATGAAATTGAGTTTATTAGAGCATAAAGGAAGCCCAGTGTAATTCATTCTTCTCCATCAAGAACAGTTCAATAATTTCTGCACTGGTTTTGTCATCTTTTCTTCTTGTTGAATTTATCATAATAGTAACAGATTTCATGCCTTGCATAATCAGTAGAATGAGTAAAATATAGTGATCGGTACAGGTGGTAAAATATAGTGATCGGTACAGGTGGTATTCCTGTTTTAGCTCATGTATGTATTTGTAGTATAATCTCATTTGTTCTGCAGTATTTTAATGTTTTTCCGCCCAGGGAAATCTACTTTACAGCAAAATGGTACAGGTAATGAGTTATGCATGCCCTTGCGATGTAAACAAAAACAATAAAACAAGCATCCCTTGGAACATTTTTTCTATCAGTGAATTAACGGTTGCTTGGGTGAACATAATTTGGTAAGTGTTTTTCAAAGTATCCTCCAGTATTTTCAGTTGTTCCCACAAGATATTAAAAGAGAATATATGAAAAAAATTATTTTGCTTTAATTTGCTTTGTGACATACACATATCAGATCATATTTGTTTTTAAATTACATTCAATGGCATACATTCAATCAGGCAGGTACCTATGATCACCCGTGAAAGTTCTATAAATCTTGTATGGGTTTTTTATATTATATTTTATACAGGGGAAAGCTTTTCAGTCCAGTTGCGGGCTACACATATCCATGAGCTTCATCTATACCCCTGAATACCCTTGAACCGAGCTGAACATTAATACAAATGTAGTCAATGGGAAGCAAAAATAAATAAATAGACAAACATAAGACTTTAGCAAATTAAAAGAATTATGTTTGGCCTTATTTATTTTGAATCAGGCAGGCCAGTGCACTCCACCTAATCTCTGACAAAGGCAGATTTAATTAAGGATAGTGTGAGCACTTCAGAGCTCACAAAGCAGGGAAATGTTTGTGACAATGTACGTGTCATGTGTCTGCTGTTTTCTGAGCTCTCCCTGAGGAGACATAGTACATAGAACTAAAATGAAAAAATAGTTTTCTTTTTTCTTCTTTTTTTTTCATCTTTTATTGACTTAAGTAATTCCTGAGGAGACTGCTACAGAGTACACAGAACTAAAAGGAAGAAATATAATTATATTTTTTAAATCTTTTATTGACTTAAGTAATTCCTGAGGAGAGTGTTACTGTGCTCATAGACAAGTGAAAAATTAATTTTCTTTTTTTCATATTTTAGTGACTTAAATAATATAAGATTTGAATGATTTTGTGGAGAAACTGAAATGTTACGGGCATGAAAATGTTTTGCTGTCAAAGGGATAAACTAGAACTCATTTATGCTAATGTTATAAGACAGCTATCTACAGTATATGTAAATAAATAATGCACGTGGATAGAGCAAACAGATTTAACCAGTGGTGTTTGGATCTGTATTTCTTTATACTTCTGAATTAGCAAGCACACAGGTGTGTTTCATCTATAGGCAGTAGTACTGTAAACTGAAAGGCCTTGTCTGCTGTTAAACTGTGTTTGAACCCCCTGTTGTGTTGCAGTCATCTTCTCAATTAGCATTCAAGCTGCATTTATTGTCCACAGCTAACATTAGCACATTAAATTGACAGAAGCTCATGAAAAAAAAAAATCAGGATTTATATATCTGATTTGATAGCTTGCAGTGCCTGCAGTGTCAAACGCACATATTTTCTTAATTTTACAGGTACATTAGTTCATTCTACATTTTAGAGGAACAGTAATCTGTCTTTAGTGCTTCTTAAAAGCCTGTTCTTGTCACTTAATGGAGACCTTCTTTTTGGATGTCTTGTCACTTGCTCTGGCAAGGCAAAAGCAGGGAGAGACAGCCCTTCCAATAGAATTGGGTGGCAGTTTGGTGTAATGGTTTGGGGACTGTACTCCTATCCTAAAGCTTGCAGGTTAGATTCCATGGTAGGACATTGTACCATCAATCAAGGTACTTTGCCTGAATTGCTCCATCATTCATATATAAATGGATACTATGTAAAAACGTCAAAAGGATAAGAGTGTCTGCTAAATACCTGTACTGTGACATCTAATTCTACGAGAGTTTCAATTTTTCTACATTTGATAAAATAGTGCTGTCTATGCTTTTGTGGGCTTGGTAAGTGAACCTGCATGTAAGGCTGGGTACTGAAATTTGGATCTTGAAGAGGTCCAGCTGAATCTTGAAGGAACCAACTAGAATCTTGACTGAAATTGGTGAAGCCAGATCTTACAGTGTATCCTTGTGCACGGACCAAAAAAAAAAAAACCCCATTCCAGAAAACCATTTTGAAAACAGTATTTGAGAACAATATTCTCACCCTATATCTAACTGGAGTGGACAGAGAAGGGACTAACCTTCAAAACCACCTTCATGTCCCTGATGCAGAGAACTAAGTGTTTTCCCGACTCAACAGTCTGATCTGATCTGCACATAATGTACATGACGAGGTCTGCTGCATATATGATCAGAAAAATATCAACAAATTGCAAATCAAATCAGTGATTGAATGTTGTAAGTGCGCGGTGTGGAATACAGGAGGGGCGCAGTGAAAGAATGAGCTCATCTGCGTGAGGAATTAGCAGACAGTGAAAGTGTAGGGGAGAAAGGGTCTGAAGCCCCGTGTCTGACACTGACAAACGGGCCCAACTCCTGGATATTAGCGCCGCTCTCTGGAACATCGCTTACCCCAGCCCTCGCTGCAATTTGGGAAATCAAGCCATTCACTGCTCCTCTAAATAACGGGAGCGGGAGAATAATTAGCTGAGTGAACAGGAATGGCAGCCTATTTTTCACCCGTGAAACAATCAACATTTTTACTATTTTTCACAGCATTTAAAATAATGGTCATTGGCATGGAATTCATGGAGACTTTTTTTTCTAAAACCCCTTAGCTGTATCACAGAGAAATTAGAAATGTCTTTTCGGTTACATAAAAAAAGAGGCTACATTCCTTAGGACCTGATTAGTATGGATGTCACATAAGAGTAAAAGTCACCGAATGCCTTTGAGTATTCAATGTACACTCAGTGACCACTTTATTAGGTAGACCTGTAGACCAGCTTGTTAATGCAAATATTTAATCAGCCAATCATGAAGCAGCAACTAAATGCATAAAAGCATGCAGATGTGGTCAAGAGGGTCAGCTGTTCAGACCAAATGTCAGAATGGGGAAGAAATGTGATCTAAGTGACTTTGACTGTGTACTGATTGTTGGTGCCAGAAGGTGATTTGAGTATTTCAGAAACTGCTGATCTCCTAGGATTTTCATGAACAACAATCACCAGTTTGCAGAGAATGGTGTAAAAAACGAAAATCAGTGAGCAGCAGTTCTGCTGGCAAAAAGATGTTGTTAATGAGAGAGGTCAGAGGAGAATGGCCAGACTGGTCAAAGCTGACAGGAAGGTGACAGTAATGCAAATAACCACACATTACAACAGTGGTATTAAGAATAACATCTCTGAACACACAACGCATCAAACCTCCAAGTGGATAGGCTACACCAGAAGACTTAATAAGTCTAAAAAATAAGTCTAATAAATAACTAATAATATGTATATGTACATATAATAGGTCTGCAACAGATATGGTTTTCCAAGTGGAAAAAAACCCCCAAAGAAATCCTTTAAAAAAAGTGTATAAACTTGAGCGTATGCATACATCTTCATTTATATTTGTTTCATGACAACATTTTGTTTTTAAACATTACATTTTTTAAACAAAATTTTGCTTTTAAAAGATCACTTTTATCATTTTAAAGCATAGTACCACAAATAAAGCAATTATGTACCTTTCACAATGCATCTTTTTCCTTTTGATTATCTCCAACTGTCTGTAAAGAAATTAAAATAGCTTGGAATTTGAAAGGGGAAATGTTTTTTCTTGTAGACTGATGCTCAGTACTGCTGAATCAACAAACAACATAATACATATGCTGTATTTTTGAACATATTGTATTTGTTACACCAAATGAAATAGGGTGGCAGCTTACAGCAATGGTATTGAATCTTTTAGATAGAACTGATGCATGCGCAAAGGCATACAAAAACATAAAATAAAAAAAAAGTTAAACAAAGGTAACCCTTGATTTCTCCTCAGACTGTAGCCCCACTCAGTGGGATACAGCTCAATCCATTCTTATCTATATCTCCCACAAGCAGCACTAATGATTTTTTTCAGTGAAGAGACTGGAGACATTTGAAATTAAATTCTAAATGTGGTACACTTAGGTGCCTGCGGAGATGAAAAAAAACGAAACAAAACAATTTAATTGGAGTTCTCCTTTGGTCCCATTTCCTCACACATGCTAGCCTAGGTGGTCATTAATAATTTATGGTGTGAAACCCCTTCCTCAGTAGGAGGCTGGCTGCTAACCCGTGCTAACGTGCTAACCTTGAGCAGCACTCGTGCTAACGTTTCTACTCAGCTCCAGGGGCAGGGAGGAAACGTTGACAATTATTCCTTGATGCAGAGTGCTCGGTCGTGCTAGAGCACGGGTGAAGATTAAGATTAACCCCTCATCCGAGGTTTGTGATGTTTGTGATTTGATGTTTGTGATCATCAGTCCTTAATAGCATTCTGCAACCAAGACCCCATCTTGCCGGGTTCACGATCACAAATCAACCAACCGTATGCGATGGCGCCCCCGGTGTTAAATGTTAAACTCCACCTATGTAACAGAGCTCCATGGAAGATACAAGCTCCCATTGGCCAACGCATCTTCATGAAAGCTCCTATTGACCGGGACACCTATTACTACTACTACTAGTACTACTACTACTACTACTACTACTGCAATTATTATCCTAATAGTTTAATCTATCCTTCCCTTATTAAGACAATAGTAACAGGTGCCTGGGTGATCCTGGGTAATCACTAAACTGTGTATGGCTGGGACAAAAATGAGTGCCTGCATTTATGGGTGACTCAAAGTTAAGGACAAATGTTGTTTCCATGCTTGAGTTATTTATTAGATATGTTTATGCATGCAAATTAGGTTGAGCTAGAAAAGTGAAACTTCCCTAGACATATAATCTCTGTTATGGCAAAGTCTGCATAATACTGACTGCATTTCATTTGTAACTGCAATTATTACCAGATATGATTCAAATTAATCAACCAGTTCTTTCCTTTTGTAAGAAGCCACTGCAACTCCTGCAGTGACGATACTTTACCTATAGAGGGCGAAAAAGCCAGCAAAGAAGTTGCAGCCATTTGAACACTGCACGTCTTATTTAGATATAATTAGCTGAGTATCAGCCAGCTCATTGCTGTTGGCATGCTTGAGCGCTTGGATGTTAATAGGCAACAGGTGACAGTGGTAGAGCCAAAATGGTGTCCGTGTAACTGCATGTCTCAATCTGAAAGAGCTGAAAGTGCTACAAAAAAACACTGCCCATCGAAACCTCTAATTATTTTTCAATACTTCAAACATTATTCAGTTTTTCTTCTTTAAACTGGGACTTACAGGCAATCATACATTTAAATCAGGAACACTTTCCTCCAGGGGGTCCCTGCCTTAGCTGAAAAATACTTCAAACGAGGGGAACCAAACACTCTTTACTTACGAGTTCTCAAATTTTCTCGGTATGATGCTGATCACAGTCCCTTTTTTTTCCAAAAATAAACTAGGACAATCAACTCACCACATTATTATTCTCCTGTTATTCAGCATTCAGTTTCCACCTCTCTCTTACAGTGTTCTCCTCTCCCCTGTCCAATGGATATTTTATTTACTCTACAGTTATCCTATAGTTTTTATAGTGTAATAAATATTGTTTACTCACCTTACTGTGAAACTAAAATGAAAAAAAACCTTAGGAAAGGTCTGTGCAATCTTTTATCTTGAACTGTATCTGTGAAACCAGGGGTGCCAGTCCAATATGAACAGCAAAGCAGAAACATGTAGATGACTCGCACGCTGGCATAACTATGGAAAAAATCCCAAACTGCAGCTTTAGCAAAAATGCAGCTTTATTATCAAGACAATTTAAAACACATGTAAAACAATTTTCATTATGAACTGTTTCATACTCAAAAGGAAAAACCTACAGTATGTGCCAGCATGGCATTACTTCATACCTCACCTTCGCAAACAATTTTCATAGTTTATCAATCAACTGCAAGAACTTTATAAATAACATTTAAAACATGTTGGTAGAAAGGTATTTCTTAATTTTGTTCTGTTACTTGGTTCTGGGTACACAGGTTTTTTTTATTGTTTTCTGTCTGTTGAAGTGAAATAGTGTTTATTTGGGGAATACTTCTTTTGTAAGGTTGATATAGTATGTCTTGTCACTGTAAAGTCCTCTGGCAATTCAGGGGAAAGAAAGCCGTTACTCTCCGCTCAGCCGCTGGCTGAGCTGTGCAGCCATTGTGTTGACAGAGTACAGCGCTTGTGAAAACTAGACACCAGACATAAAACTCCCCTCAACAATGCGATTGGTACAACCCAGGGGACTGGTGTCCTCATCTATTGGACAGAAACACAGCGTGCTTGCAGGGTTTTTCAATGTCCTGGCCAAACATGAACCTGGCCCCTGTTTCATACAGCAGGATTACTGAGTCAGCTGGACTGAAGTAAAAAGACCTGTTCCGGGTTTTACTGAGAGCAGTTGTCCAGCCAACTCAGTAATTCTGGGGGATATTTCACCAAGTAGGATTACTGAGTTAGCTTGATAACTGCACCTGGACTGAAGTAAAACAAGCTGTTCTGGGTTTTAGTCAGCAGTTATTCAGCTTGGAATGCTTTGTGAAACAGGGCCCGGCCACCCTAATTGTCAACCAGTTTCATCAGCATTCTCGAATGTCATGGACTTCTGCAGAGAGGAGACCAGTTAGAGTGTGGAATTTCGAACAAGTGGGCTTATTAACAAGCTCACAGTCATTTCTGATCTAAAAAACAATTACAGTCAGACTGTGAACACTCGCTCTTGTACCGCTAATCCCGTAGACACCTTTCACCCCATTTCAGCGAATCATTGGCAAATTATCTTATCTTTTAAAATTCAGTCCTGTTTTTTCCCCTCCACAGAATTGACACAATACAAGACTAAACACAATAAAAACCAAATTAATCTTCTTTGTTTCACTCCTCCTTAAGTGCACATTGTGGAAGGGCTCTGGAGAGTACAGCATAGCGGCATACAACAACAAGGGTTTCATTTCAGGATTGAAACATCTGCTCTTAATTATTTAATTAGCCGAATCATATCTTGATCTGACATTTGTGCAGATATTTATGTCTGTTTCTGGATTCAATGCCAACATTGGCTCTTTATTCAATAAACCCAATCATTTGGTAATTGATATTTTAGGTGCAGTCCGTAAGTATTTGGCCAGTGGTACAGTTTCTGTTCTTTTGGCTTTGTACTCCAGCACATTGGAATTGAAAAGAAGGTTAAAATGCAGACAGTGGCCTTTAATTTGAGGATATTTACCTCCATATCACATGGCCCTCCTTGCCACAGCGGGCCATGTGTATGCAAGGTTTCATTTCAACAAATTAATGCGGCCTTAATTAGATTTCAATGACTTATTAAGCTATATGCATTTACCTGCATTAAAGTACAGAATATAAGCAACAGTTGTTATTTAGACAACAAAAATAACACGTCACTTTATATACATTATGCACAAACCTGTAGCCCTAATTCAGCAAACTAATCATATAATGGAATGAAAAACAGCATACACACTGCCCTCCGTGGCATTAAGTTTGAGACCACTGTCTCAATGGGCTTAACCATTGCTAGTGTCGCAAGTAACACAGAATGTTCTCACAATGTTACTGGAATGTTTGTTATAACATTTCCGCAACAAGGCAGCAACGGGAACAGTGGGTTGAGTCTGTGCTGTTGTCTCCGTCATTTGTCACGCGTGCCCGGGAGCCCTGGTGCTGGGACACAGCTGGCCTCGTCCTATTGGAATAACGTGGGCTCTCCAGCTCCTTTGGGCTTCACCTTCATAAACACTCCCTAGCTAATCATCAACTTTCCCCCCGTGTAAACAGTTATACTCAACGAGAGCCGTGCCTCTCCTCCAGCTGGTGCCGGTCTTGCTGCTGCACACCGTGTGTCTCAGAAGTCTGCAGTTTCCAACTTCCAAGTAGGAAAAGTCCTACTGAACGGCGATGAATGTTTTCATTCTGAGTCAGAATCGCAGGCACCGATTTCATGAGATGATGACAAACGCGTGACAACTGGACAAAGCTTTGAAGCTGAACATTGTGGGGTTTTTTTGTGACATCCATTATTCTGAGCGAGCGTGAACGTGGTAGGATCGGATTGACGTTAATTCCAACACCTTGTCAACACGAGCAGTGAACGCATCATTATAATGTGACAAAATGGTTAACGAGGCACAGGTGAGAGTGAAGGAGGAGTGCACAGCGGGGTTTTGGCTGATGGACCTCATTGGCAGATGCAGATGTAGAAGTGATGATGCGATCACATCGAACATGACCATCCAACCCTGTTCCTGGAGATCTACCATCCCATGGTTTTTCATTTCAACCCTAATTTGGCACACCTAATTCTACTAATTAGCAGCTCAACAAGATCTCGAGGTGTGCTTTGTTAGCGTTGGAGCAAAAACGTACAGACTGGTACTGTAAGACTCCAGGAACAGGGCTGGGCAGTCCTCACATCTGCCCTGAACAGCTGTTCATCTGCATGGTTGACTATGCATTGCTTACAGCGCAGTGGGTTCTAGTTATACAGTTATGGAAGCTGAATGTATTACTACATTTTGTGTGCTTTATCCTTTTTGTAATGTTTTTAGTCAGCTGACCTGGACTACTGCGCTTGTGTGGGCTGATAAACCCTGGGCAGACCACACACACCCACTACTGTTAAATTAATGTAATAAAAAAATGATTAGTAAGATTAATAAAAACCTTGTTAAAAAAGGCAAGCCATGGCAACACTGAGAGACATTGCAATGCACCACTGTGACAGACATAATGTTTTGTGAGATCCTTGCTGTGTTGGATAACCACTTTTATCAGCCCACGAAGTTCATTCATCACAGGTCTGCCACCTCCAAAGCCCTGCACTGCCACCGTGTCTAAGCAGTAGACTAAGAAAGGGATCACTGCCTAATTTCGGGGCAAAGTGGATTGGAAGACCATCTGCTCTACGTCTGTCTACATTGCCATCTGCTCCCTGGAAATTCTGTCAAACGTACAGTTACAATAACATTACAGTTGGCCCATGTGACTCCCCCACAGGTACTCAGGATTATATGGGCTCAGAAATGAAATCCAGGCACGACTGAAAAACTCACTCTTCACTCTGTCTCACAATGTCATAGCAAAGGGTAACCGTGCTAAAATAACATCTGTGTGATTGATGGATACTCCATTGGACAAAAGCAAAGGCGTACTTCTTTAAGAGAAGCAATCGTTTTAGGGGAGAACCGACATCATCCTAATTACTACATGAGTACAGAATTGTGTTAACACTTGATCTCTGTCTACTGTGGGTGAATGGAGCCTTAAGCCCAATGCCACTGTGGGCTCCAGGCCTGTTTTACATGGCACTGGTAATTTAATACAAAAATGGATTAATCAACCAGCATATGCAACACACACACACACACACACACATACACACACTTACACACATACACATACACATACACATACACTCAGTGTTAATTTTATTGGGTAGAACTGTACACCAGCTTATTAATGCAAATATTTAATCAGCCAATCATATGACAGTAACTAAATGCACAGCAATCAGACGTGATCAAGAGATTCAGCTATTTTTCAGACCAAATGTCAGAACGGGGAAGAAATTTGATCTACGTTACTTTGACCGTGGAATGATTGTTGGTGCCAGACAGGGTGGTTTGATCTTAGAAACTGCTGATCTCCAGGGATCTGCATGCACAACAGTCTCTAGAGTTTTCAGAGAATGGTGCAAAAGACAAAAAACATCCAGTGAGCAGCAGTTCTGCAGGAAGAAACACGTTGTTAATGAGCGAGATCAGTGGAGAAGGGCGAGACTGATCAAAGCTGACAGGAAGGTGACAGTAACGCAAATAACCACACATTACAACAGTGGTATGCAGAAGGGCATCTCTGAACACACTGCGGAACACAAACCTTAAAGTGGATAGGCTACAGCAGCAGAAGTGTAAATAAGTCTAAAAAAGACCTAATAAAGTGCTCACTGAGTGTATATACACACAGCTCATGGGCGTGGTGCAACGGAAGATGAATTAAAGGGTGAAATATTTTAAGCAGCCTTTGCACGTAGTTCTGAAGAGGATCTGTCAGACAATGAGAGCGTTGGGAGGTGGACCCCCGGCCCTAGATGGCTTTTAATTTGGCAGAGTGCTTCTAAAGCAGCGATCCCACGCCTGTGGATCGGGATTAAATTAGGCCCGCAACGACAGAAAGATGCATGCCGCGTCTCCGGGCCCCATCCATCCTATGCGGCCCTGACAGCTCGTGACGGCCCCAAGTCTGTCCACCGCTAAGTGGAGCAGGCAAGAGGAGCAAAGGCCCATTTTTCAAAGCTCCTCTATAAAATCCCATCCACCGAACGCAGCGCTGAGCATCTTCCCCTGATTTGGGTAATGCCATTAGAATAATGACACGCTCGGTTTAGTCATTCTCTACACAATTTCTTGACATGAAGACTCCAGTCCGTTATGTCTTTTCACGATGGGCAGTTTTGACAAAAGAGCGAAAGTCTTGTGTTTTAGCAGAAGTGCAGTTCTGACAAAAGAGCACGAGTCTTGTGTTTTAGCAGACGAACATTGCTGAAGCAATTAGCGGGGATTGAGTTTGGCGATTTGGCACCGCAAGCTTCTCTGGGAACACCCCCAAAATGAACAGGAGAAAATATAACTGTACTCATCGTTCCTCTTCAAAATTGAGCACAGTTGGTCTGTGGATGAATAATTGAGGGTCATAAATAAATTATTCTCCTTGAGATCACGATTTAGCTCAGTTTCTGAGGAATGGGCTGGATGGTGCTAGTGCCTAAATTCCTTCGTCTTGCTCAGTCCTCAGGAACACGGTTCTCCATAGAACACACAAACACTGGGGCCAGGTCTGTTCTAAGCTGACATTACACTCCAAAAATCCCAAAATAAGTTTGTCTGAGCAGGTATTTTAGTTTTATATTTAGAATTTTTATTCTAATATAATGTCTATAACTTTTTTGGGGCAAAAATTCAGGTGAGACAGTTTTACTCATTTCAAAAGTCACCAATGAGGTACAAAGATTTCACAGAAATGTAACAAGCAAACAGTAACTGTACAGTAAGATACTGTGAATATATGCAGATACATTTCAGCCCCCCAAAAAACACCTGTCAAGTCGTTATATTTCAAGGCCTGAGTGCGAGTGTGACCTTTTCCTGTCTATAATTAAACTCTGGAAGACACATTGTGATTATAGGCTGCTTTGACCATCGTGTCAAAAAGACTCTCTTCTGTCATTTGCAATAAGTCAGCAAGTCTCTTTCTCCTCCTTAATCTGAATGGAGTGAAATTCCTGCAAATGAGAAATGACAAGAAAGCACAAGTACTTCCGGTTCCAGACCCAGAGAGAAGCCATTAAAAGTGAAGAAGCCTGGCACAATGCAATCACTGTTCCAGCTTTAGCAACTGCGGTGTCGAGAAAAGAAGACATGACATTCTCTCAAGTGCCTTTAACTTTCGATGTTAAATTAAAAGCGTAATTAATGCCGCATGTACAGCAGTGAACTTCTGCCGCTGTCAGAAAAGTACTGAAACTTTGTTCTGTTTCCTTTGGAAGACTCACCTCTGTAGACTTGTTAACCAGGGCCCTTCTGGATTTCTCTCATCGTGTCTTTTTCTGATTTTATTCACAATGGTAAGAAAATGAGGAATGTATCAGCTCAATAGCTGAATCCACAGGGGTCAATTCCAAGCTTGTTTGTCACTTGGTATTTGCTTGAAGGTTCTGTGTCTGTTGACGGTACATTTGACTGTTGTGGTTACACTGGGTGCCTGTGTGTGGTTTGTGAGAATGTGTGAGTGTGCACGTTTGTGTGAGTGTGTGAGTGTGTGTGTGAGAACTTGTGTGAGTGAGTGTGTGAGTTAGTTTGTGTGAGTGAGCTTGTGTGTGCATGCATGTTTGTGTGAATGTGTGAGCACTTGTGTGACTGAGTTTGAGTGTTGCAAGTAAGTTTGTGCGATGTGAGACCATGTGTGACGTGTGTGAGTGTGTGTTTGTGTGAGAGCTTCCGTGAGTGAGTTTGAAAGGTGCGTGTAAGTTTGATGTGTGTGAGCGCGGGTTTGCGCGAGTGTGTGAGAGCATGTGTGAGTGTGTGCCGTGTTTGTGTGACATTTAAAATAATGACATTTGATGTGTTTGAGTGCATGTTTGTGTGAGTGCTTGCATGAGTTAGTGTGTGTGTGTGCGTGTGTGTGAGTTTGCGTTATGTGTGTGAGTGTGTGTTCGTGTGAGTGCTTGCGTGAGTTAGTGTGTGTGCGTGTGTGTGAGTTTGCGTTATGTGTGCGAGTGCGTGTTCGTGTGAGTGCGTGCGTGAGTTAGTGTGTGTGTGTGTGAGTTTGTGTGATGTGTGCGAGTGCGTGTTTGTGCGAGTGTGTGAGTGCTTGCGTGAGTTAGTGTGTGTGCGTGTGTGTGAGTTTGCTTTATGTGTGCGAGTGCGTGTTCGTGTGAGTGCTCGCGTGAGTTAGTGTGTGTGTGTGCGTGTGTGTGAGTTTGCGTTATGTGCGCGAGTGCGTGTTCGTGTGAGTGCTTGCGTGAGTTACTGTGTGTGTGTGTGAGTTTGTGTGATGTCTGCGAGTGTGTGATGCGTTTTTACGCTTGTGTGTGCAGTTATTTTGTCTGCGCAGATTTCTGTTCCCCCCAGAGTTGAGAGTGCTCTGCTAATGAGGGCCCCCCAGCAAGCATTACTTATTTATAGGCCCCGCACCCCCGGAGAATGCTCTCCTTTCCCTGCCTGTTTTCCCTCTTTCTCTAATCCTCTCCTTTTGTCTGGAGGAGCAGCTCTTCCGCTCCTCCTCTCTCTCCGACTCCCTTCAGAGGCCGCACCTCTCTCTGACATAAATATTCATGGCCCTCTTATTTTCCCTCATAAATACCGCACAGTGGAAATGAAAAAGGGGGCAGATGCTGATTTGTGCGCTCGCCGGGTGAAGCATGGCAGGATGGCGCTCTGAAGCTGACGGCGGTTTCTGCCCTCCTTTCGCAGGGGGGGCCAGCCCGGGGGTCTTATCTCCGGCATCGCGGCACCGAGGCCCCACCCTGCAAGCGCTAAAATATGCCTCCTCTGCCCGGGCTCACCTCTCTCACTCGCAAAACCCGCTGACGTTTCACTCGCTGCTCGACACACGCACAAACAGACCTATATCACAGAGAGGAAGTGGAGTTTATTCAGTGACAACTTTCTCTGGTCGCCATATGATACGACACAAATACAGAGGCATTGTTATTCTCATTTCATCTATCCTCCCCCACCTCTCCACCACCTGTTTTTTCACTCAGAAGACAGATGATCAGCATACGATCTTTTGAGCACTTTGATAAAAACATTTGTATGTTCAAATCTGTCTTTGATCATGGTCTCTGAATGACCCTACTTCACCAACCCCTTTACACTAGTCCCGTTCTACTGTATGTATTTACAAATAAATAAAAAAAGTGAAGCATATACTATTTGCCCTTTGTGATTAATCAAAGTTCTTGAAATTCTGAAAGCGTATACACTTATTCTGCAGGGACGTGCTTTTGTCGACAGGGAAGCCGAATGCTATAGCGTGACCTCTGAACTTTGCCAGCACGCATTTTGTTCTTCAGATGTACGCCTCTTATTCTACAGTGTATTTTTCCCTCGAGCAAAACAGTGGGTGTATCCAGGGATTTCCCAGTGCAAGACAAAAAAAAGAATGAAATGAGAATAGACGAGCATGTCAACAGCAGTGTGTAACACTGCCTCCATTACCAGTTTGTGATAAATACGATGGCTATACTTTGGTCTTGGGAATTTCTCTGCTGTTTGTAACCTTGTTACCCAGGGATCAGCAACTCACAGTCCTCAAGGGGAAAGGTTTTCCACCCTCCCTTTACCTGGGGGTCTGGTGTGAAGACAGCAGTAGTCACCCAAGAGAAAAGAAAAGCAGGCCTGGATTTGGATTCGAGGCCCAGAGTTGATGATCCCTGCTGTAGCCTCTCTGACCTGTGACTGTGCTGGGGAGGCAGTAAGAAACCGAGAAGAGTAAAAGCTATCAGTCGGGATAAACAACTCGGAAATTGTGAACTATTTAATGAGGCGTTAAATGAGTTAAGCCTCCATCGCATGCTGGGATCAATGACTGCCTAATGCCAGCTAATGTGAGCGCGTTGGGCAGTACACGGGACGGCACGGTCATCCTTTTTCTGAAATTATTTTTCGCCACTGAAGATTGACTCATAAAGTCTAAGTTGCTCATAACTGCTATTGACATTTGGGTGCCTCTCTCATTCCCCTCGACTCCCCCGTCTTCTATAATCACTCATAAAATATTCAATAACCCACTGATCCATGCGCGCCATTTTACACAGATTGCGATAACCTCACGTGAGACCCACAGTCAGAGCTTAATATAAGCATTTGATATATATTTGTTTCTGTTTAGCCAGCCTTCTATAAAAATAAATAAATAAATTAGCATATCAATTGTGCTACAATGTTGACGGCAATTTCCTCATGATGCATATTATCTCTTCTTTCTTATTAGCGTGGGCTATTAGTACCATCACTTAGCTGGGTAAATTGGACATATAACTGCTAGAGTAGTTTGTGTAGACATTGCATGTTGAACTGTTCCTGAAAACCATTGTATAAAGGAACAACCTTAATTGCAGTGCTGCAACATGAGAGAACTAGACTTTTATTAAACTGGCTAATAAGAGTCAAATTACTTTTATTTGTTGCCATTAAAACCAAGGGGGGAGGTTGCTATGTATTCTATTAAAACTAGATGGATCTCTAATGATTGGAAGCAGAGTCCTCCCCAGTATTTTGTTCCAATCACCTGGAACCAGTTCAAGGATGGAAGAAACACGGAGCAGGACTTTTACTTTCTGACCCCTGGACTTTCCACCTCTGCACATGTACATGTTCCTCTTCAGGTTGTGTAACTTTGGTTTTGAAATCATTATTATTTTAAAAGTTAATACGAGGTGTGCTATGTCAAACTGGGCTTGCGTCTGGTGTGTAGAAGCTTGCTTTCCGAGTTAGAACTTTCTGAAGTTCACTTTAGCTGTCAGGGAGGCTGCTGCAACTGTCAGCCCAAAACATCTGCTTCTATGAATTCCAAAAGTTTACCGTCTAATCACTGCTGACAAGCTGAAGGAGGTAATTTTACACTAAAGCGAGCCAGCCTCGTCGAAAAAGCCTGCAAAAAGCAATTTAGGGTACAAAGCAACAAGCTCCACTAAGGAAAAAAAATCTGTGTTATTACCAGATCAACATCAGAAGAGATGTTTGACGCAGTCTAAACAAGGGTGTACCCACATAACACAGAGGAGGGAACAGAAACAAAACGAGAGGGCTTTCAATTCAGACCGTCTTGTCAGTGCTAATAAGAGAGAAACACTGGAAGCCAAATCAGTTATAGGGAAAACAACCTGTTTTTACACAAGCTTTAGGATGAAGGATTGACATTGCGATTGCATATCAAAGCTTTAGCTGATTTGTTTCATCCATTTATTAAGGGTCTCTGGCAGCCTCTGAAAACTTCTTCTCTGACAAAATAACAATCGGTGAGTGAAACGCAATTTGTATGTAAATTGTTCTCAGTTCTTAATCCATTTTATCCAACTTCTAAGATCAGTTGACTCCATAATGTTTATTATAATTTATTTATTAATGATTATTAATTATTAATTATTGTTTTTGGCAACAGGAACAGCGGCTATTAGAGCCTCTCCACATTGGTGGATATTTATGTCTTGCTTGGGACTTAATATTCAAGTCACCAAAAATTGTGCTCAAAACCATACATCTTATATCGCTACTTAATCTTTAACATGCATAATTAGCATATTTTGTAGTTTCAACAACATGAATAAACCTTCAGCAGTAACAAACAATTTTGTCGTCAAACCACAGTCACAGGTTTCACCTGAAAGTGAAGCTCATTTAAGTTTTAGGAAAGTCATTTATATCAGTCATTGTGATTGCAAGTTAATATCAATCTTTTTAGAGTAATCTACGTGCAATGAATCTTGGAAATATGAATAGAATGGGAACTGTTGTAAATGTTTTCACATTGAGCGCCATTAATGGGCTAGATAAGGCTTAGGTATGTAATTAGCCGAAGAGTGATTTCTGAGTCATTGATAATGCAGTATTTGACCTTTTACAATAAAGTACTTTCTCTACAGGGAATTCTAAAACCTCTGTAATTAATTTCAAGGTGTTATTGAACCATGCTGATTACAGAGGGCCATTTGATCATCTAGTGCCTTCTCATTTGGTACAATAATGTCCAATCCCCACAGAATCCAGCAAACAAAGGCTTTTGATGCATTACTCCAACGATGCAAGCAGCAGACCTCAAACCTCAAACTGCATTCCATTTTGACAAATCCCCCAGTCTTTCCTTTGGATCTCAAATGGGAAACAGAGAGACCACATGAGGTATCATGACACTTGCAATGAGTAGGGCAGGAATCAGTTTGAGGGCCTATAACTGCTGATTTTCCATCATCGCTTCACCAGGGAGTCAGGTGTGAAGACAGTCTGGCGAATCAGTAGCACTAATTACCCGGGAGAAAAGACATCGAGGGGTGGAATTTGATTTGAGGGCAGAGCTGATGACCCCAAGAGAAGGGACTCCCCCGGTGTCCTGGTGAAATTCACAACCTGTCTCTCTGAACCTGTCCCTGATTTAATTTGCTCCCTCTCCACCTCAACCTCTGATGGGTGGTGAGCGTTTTGGCACAAAATGGCGGTCGTGCATCACCCAGGTGGGTGGTAGTGGTAGAGACGTGTTTCCCCCCCTCACTGCCAAAAAGCACTCCGTGTGAGAAAAGTGCTACATAAATGGTTGGCCTTTATATAGCGCCTTTATCCAAAGCGCTGTACAACTGATGCTTCTCATTCACCCATTCACACACTCACAACCTCACACACCAAAGGCGATTGGTTTCCATGCAAGGTACCAGCTAGCTGCAGTAATTGGTAGTTAGGTGTCTTGCTAAGGGACACTTCGACGCACCCAGGGAGGGATCAAACCGGCAACCCTCCGACTACCAGATGACTGCTCTTACCTCCTTAGCCAATGTCGCCCCCAAATGCAAGGACTTAATAAGTAGCTTAGTATCATGAAACTTGAATGAATGGGTTTTTTCATAGACCTTACACAGGGTCTGCATCATATATGATATTTGAATGCAACCATTGAAAGAATGCTCCTTAACAGAGACCCAAACATGGGACGAAATCCAATTTTTAACACAAAGCATGTACCTTTTTCTGTTACTTAAACTTAGAAGGGGTTGCACTCAGCAGCGATTTCTTCAGGGCCTGGTTTAATGTATAGGAGTATCACTTTCTGTTCTGTTTGTGGGGAGAAAAACATGCAGCTAGATTTTTTTCCATTTTGAGATTCAAGAAACATTTTCACTCTGGTTTGTATGCCAGATGAATACCTTGTTCTCTGTCCCTTCAAGCAACGATTCTAAGAATGGTAATCTCCTCGGGGCCTGTTCAACTGGAGTGCATCTTTCTCCGTTCCGTTACCACGGTTACGTTGCACAAAAAAGAACATCATGTAGACCGGTCTGCCACAAAAACACAACAAATGCCCCTCATAAATAAATGCAGGTGGTAAAAATGGATCAGCCGAAACCGTAGGAGGCGGTAACGGAACACGGCGAGCTTTCCCAGAGGCCTCGAGCTCGACAGGAGAGCGAGCGATGCGGGCTCGGGGGAGTTCTGACAGAGCGGGGGGGGTCGAGAACCGCTTCTGCATGCTGAGAAGGAACCGTTCGCAGCGCTATGGCAACGCACGCCCCGGTGTTTGTTTGTGCACGTACTTCGTACAGAACAGGAAGTGACACACCAGTGCAGTGATAAGAGAATGTTCAGCGGGTCAGTATTTGGGACAACGGGGTTAAAGATGTCTGCGACAGCAGCTTTGATTCCTCCACTGAAGGAAACGCTGTCTGCAGTCCTCATTTCCTTTGGAAAACAAACACGCAGCTCCACAGTTCCTTCCCCCAAAAAAACTCCTTTGTGGACATGGAGCCTACATTAGCAAGTTCTTGAATATTTATAGGGTGCTGGTTTGTTATTTTTATTCATTCATTCCGTTTGATTAGGGAACGCTGGGAGATTTATTTACCTGCGTAATGACCTGTTTCTCAGCTTTGTCTCATCGTTGCTCAAAAATCACTCTGGTGCCGTAAATCTTTCATCCGCTCCAATGAATACAAGACATTTGGGAAACTTCTTAACCTCTTCAGACGAGATTTTTTTTCTTATTCATATTACATGTAGAAATGAGGCTCAAACAGATGAAGTCAACTCCATTTCATTTAATTTCCCTTGCAATGGACGTGAGATCCGAAGTGGTGAAAATCGGTAGAAATAATAATGGTCTGACTACCTGCCTCTGTCTATATATTGATCTATCTGACCATTAATCATTTAGATTATTTATATTCACACTGGACTGAGCAATAAAAAATAGTACATAATATGTATATCTCACCCCTCACATATGTTAAATATATTATTGCTCTTACATCTAAAATTCTACAATCACTATCTGAATCCAGCATGTCATTCTCATCTGTACTATCCAAAGACGCTGCATCTGCCAGTAGTCTCATGACCTCAATTGCTGTGTATCCTGAATATTAATACTTCCCTTGTTATGCAACGAACATATAATGCTTAAAATTACATTTCCAGTGTGTCGCACATTGGCTCAGTTTGTGCAAAAGAAGCACGGCAATCTGAGGACAACATCTACTGGTTAAGTAGGCACACACGGACTACGTAATGAATCAGTCCAAGAGTTCATTATGTGTGCTTCTTTCCACAGTCGGTGGCTGAGACCAGAGTGACCCGTGTTCACAGAGAAGGAGCGAAAAAGCTACAGGGCTGAAAGCAAGAGTTTGGTTTGATTTTGCCTTTGTTATTTTTCCTTGACTGTTTTTATCCAGAAGACGTGAAGGGGTTCATTTTTAAGGAAACACTCTGACGTGTTGTACAGAGATGCTCTTCTGCATTACTCTTCACCACTGTTGTAATGTTTGGTTATTTGCATTACTGTCACCTTCCTGCCAGCTTTGACCAGTAGGGCACTTCTCCTCTGACCTCTCTCATTAACAACGCATTTCTGCCTGCAGAACCATTGCTCACTGGATGTTTCTTATGTTTTTGTTTCGTTCCATTCTCTGCAAACTCTAGAGACTGTTGTGCATGAAAATCCCAGGAGATCCAGTTTCTGAGATACCCAGACCACCCTGTCTGGCACCAACAATCATTCCACTGTCAAAGTCACTTATCACATTTATTCCCTCATTCTGACATTTGGTCTGAAAAACAGCCAAACCTCTTGACCACGTCTGCATGCTTTTATGAATTTAGGTGCTGCCACATGATTGGCCGATTAAATATTTGCATTAACCGGCTGGTGTACAGGTCTACCTAATAAAGTGATCAATGAGTGAATAATGCTGTCATAAAAGTCACTTAACTGCTGGTACGACTGCCATGCTTCACTTTGGTGTGATGTAACTGTTTTTAGATGTCAACCAGTTGGGCTGTACTTGCATCTGATTATGTAGTAGACCCCAACTAATCAACCAATTGGAAGCATTCATAAATATAGAAAAAAAAAACACCAAACATGTGATGACCATTGCAAAGGATGCCTGGTGAGAAGGGGTTAAGTCTCTGGTCTGCGCTTACTTGTTTTGATCTGAGAAAGTGTTTGCGGTTGTTAGGAAATAAACTGGCTTGCTTTTAACTCACTGAGGCTATGGCACAAGTGCGCTCAATCTATTCCATTCCTGCAACAGCCTTCTTGAAAGCAGTGTTACTAGGACTGCAGTATGTGAAGGATTTCATTCCAATAACTAAAGTACAGCGTGTGCTGTTTGAATTCACACTTCACATTAGCCATTTCTCAGACTTTGATCTGCTTTAAGTAATGTAATTAAGTGAATTAGGTAATCTGTTTTAAAATAATGTTTTTCCAAATAATGTGTGGTCTATATTTGGGCGTCTCACAGCCTCAGCAGGGAACACTGCACTGAAATCACACAAGGTTGCTCCAATGGGGAGGTAAAGTGGATGTCCCGCTGAATTGGTTTTCTGGTATACTGCTAAAATGCTATGCTACATATTGTCGGTGGCATTAGGATGGTTTAATTGTGGAACTGCTGACACTATGAAAGGGAAAGCATTATAGAGACTGAGTTTCAGATCTCGGCGATCTAAAAATGCAAAACATGACTTTTTACGAACTGAAATCCCATCGTATTCAGTATATAGTTATACATTTAAACCATGAAACATATACTTTGAACCCAGACTTCAACACAAAGTAGTTTGCTTGTATTTAGCTTTCGCCACTCTATTTAATAGGGAGCAGTGTACCGAAGTATCGTTCCCAAAACATCTGCTTTACCGCCTTATAGGAAAGAATACTGGAACATAGGATTTATGGGGTGGCCTGGCATGGTGGGGCCCAGTGTGATCTTCTCATGCAACCCAAAACCCAGGGTTGCCTCACTGAGCCCGTGTCTATGTAACATTGTGACTTTGAAGCCCGGACCAGACTCGAGGCAGAGTCTAACAGCCTTGGTATAAGTCTCAAGTATTTACAACTGATACATGTCTGCACTTGGAGTGAAATGGCTTTTTTATTACATGACAATGCCTGTCTTCACTTCAAAATCTAACCTCACTCATCCAACCCCCCCGCCGCCCCAACCCAGATGATACGCATCCTTGTGGGAAGTGGAAACAAAATTTTTGGCACATACAGCATCATCCACATATTTTTAATTAGCAAAACAAAAACACCATGCGTGTAATTTGAACATTAAGTTATAATCCCATCTTTTGAAAACCTCAGACTGAGTCAAAAAAGTGCAAATATATACAAAACACTTCATTGCAGCCAGCGTTTCAAAGGATTAATTACTACAACTCCTTCAAACAAACATACAGACGAACATAACAAAGAAACAATAATTTAAAAAGAAACATTTTTAACAAATAATTATACAAAATATATTTATATATTTATATATAATTAAGAACTAGGCAGAGCAATCATCCAGTCAGTCAAGCAGTCACTCACAAAGCCTTCCTCTTCGGACACACTGTTAATATAACTCCATATATCTTTGAAATTGTAAACAAGTTTGTTACGATAAAATGGATTCAAACATTTGGGATAAACAAACCAACAGAACTGACGAATAAATAAAAATTCATTTATTTTGAGACAAAATGATTTACTAGAACACTGACTGAAATGCAGTTATGGACCTAAAACCGACAAATATCTTCTACAGCATCTACTGAGAAACACCACGACTTTGCACCCATTCATTCCTCTCTCTCCCCACAATAACAGGTGCCTATGTTTATTTAGCTGTATATAGCACATTACAATAAAAGACCATAGCGTATACTGTGGCTCTGAGCTCTGTTGCCCCCTTGTTCGGCCCTCCACTGACTAACTCGACATATGGCTATTGGCCCTACTGCGTTTGTTTAGGCATTCATTTCACTCCACAACCTGATTGCCAGCTCCATTTTGTGTTAGTGTGGTTCTATAACAGACTCGACTACAAACATACGTAAGCTCTATGAGATGACACCAAACCAAACCGCGCTAAATCAAATGGAATTCATTGCTCGATTTTTTTTCCTTCAGGCCATTTTTTAAAGATGTATTATTTTCTCTAATTTTCTAAAGTGGTTTAAGCAGAGCTTTGATATTCTTCAGACACCTGCAGTGCTGACGGAGCAGGCAGTAACTCTGACCGAGCCGTTCTCTCTCTCTTTCTCTCTCGCTCTCCCTCCCTCTTGCTCGCTCGCTCTCTCTCTCGCTGGTGGATCAAACCCCACCACAGAGTCAGATGCAAATGCACCGACCTCATTTCCCTCACCAAAATTAACACAAAAATAACTTTCAGAAACATTATTCCTTCGTAATTATCCCTGCTGCTTCTTAAATATTAATTAGTCCGACCATCTATTAGCAAACATCCCACTCCCAGCCGCTGTGTTGAAGCCAACACAGGTTCAAAGACTGTGTGCAGGCACAGAACGTATAGGCCGTTGCACAGAGACAGTTTATATGGCCTTGTGCTGGTTTTAAAAAGACTCAAATGGGCAGTTTCAGAGAAGCAATGATTAAGCTTAGTCCAGGAATAAATTGAGTTTTCTATGGAGAATCTCCAATTAAAATTGAACTTAGTTTAGGGACAGATCTTTATCGGTGTCCATGAAACTGGCTCATGGTGTAATGTGTTCAGAAAAGGTGGGGGTCGAGTGGTCCAGAGCCACTAGGTTTTTATTTTAGATGCACGCCCTACATCTGGTTTTTGAGATTGCAAAATACCTGTTAGAAAAATTCTACTGCTACTGGAAAGGCAGGTCCTGGGTGGTCCTGGATTTTTTTGGTTAAAACAGACATTGTTCTTAATGTACTGTATAGTATTTTTCAATATACTCTCAGAATAGATTATCACTACTTTTTAGTCTATGTGTGAGATAGAGAAGCTTTTAGAATTATAATCTGTCCTCCAGCAGCAGGGGTAAAGCACACCTTCATTTTACAGGATATTAGTAATTACCCTTTATATAAACCCTGATAGTGTGGAAAAAAGAACATTTATGGAAAAGACTGCCACTGGCAAAGACATTTCATATCTATACGTTTTCTCAAACAGGCCAACAGTAAACAAATTCAAGGTTTTTCCACTGCAGTATTCAATGGTGAACCTTGGTTGTAATCAACCTGTAATTACATGGTGTGGCCACCTCAATCTGCAGTTAATTATACGCTATTACAATCAGGTGGTGTTACTTTGGGGTACAAATGGCACAGAGTTCTTAATTGAGTATATTACTTCATGATAATGTAACAGAATCCTCAGCTTATATTAACAGCAGCATAAAATAAATGCTGCGATTTAAATTTTATGCATCTTGCGTTTTACTCTTTCAGGGAGTGCATGTAAGGCACAATTCTAGTCAACATGGCCATTGTGATCTGGGTATCCAGACCATGAAATTCAACCATAAACTGCTTACTGGCTGATAGTGGTGGAAAGTGTCGTAAAAACAGTCACGTCCCTCGTTTGAGAAATTACAGAGCGTACTGCAGTTAGTGTTTTAGCACTAGAGGGCGAAAGTTGTGACATGGCGGTGGTAGCCTCTGCAGTCAGGCCTGTTCCCGGTTGTTTTTGTTTAAAACATCTGACCGGAGAGAATGTAAGGGAAAGGCAGCTGAGCATTAAATACCAATTTGTCCTCCATTAAATTCTGAGCCCTGTAAGTTAAAAACCGTCATTCGGAAAACCCTTCTGGCCGTGTTATTCCCGTGTTATGCAAAACAAATAAAATAAAGAGTTCAAGTATGAAATTATGCTCAGCCCCCCAGTGGCATTCACTGCTTATTGGTGAAAACAGTGTGCACCTGCGTCTGTTAAAAAAACATAAATACGTAATAAATTAAACAATAAATACTCAATCGTCGGAACAGGGCAGAACTCAGAACCACATATTAATGAAAACGGATTTTAGAAATATTTTCAGGCGTACTCATTCCGGCCTTAATCGGGGTGTGTTTTCTCCGCACAGCAGTGTTGAAGAGGTGAGACCAGTGTTTAGACCTCTGCTCGGGCGCGGCCGTATCCGGGAGCACGGCTGCCGTGGAAAGCGTGGCGACTGAACGCCGGCGTACACATAACCCCTCACGCGTTTAATAAAACAGGCCAGGAGCCCCTTGCTGCGACAGGACCTTTTTTTAATATCGCTCTGCCTTCATTTTGATGGAGACGGGAGATAGAGTAATGAGTAACACCACATCGCCCAGGTCCAGATTATCAGCGGGTCAAGCGACTATATTAAGTCACCACTCGGTTTATTACTCTGCGGCGACGTTAATAAACAGCCCCCACCCAATCACAGTGCGGTCGTCATGGCGACGTGAGCTGCATTTTCGGGTTTTTTGCGTAGCGGTAATTCGACGGCGAACTCTGAACTCTGTGCTGCCACCGGCTGCGTTGTTGTGCTTGCTGTGACGTCGCATGCCAGGTCAAAGCTGAGGTTTTGAGCGGGGCGAGAGCGACGCGAACGTCAGTCTCCGCCCGGTTAAGTTTTGCGGGTGGGCTTTGTTTCGCCGAGCGGACAGGCAGTGGGGACATCTCGATTTGGGCTGGCGGTGGAACGGCGCTTATTGCTCATCGCCCCGCGTTACGCGTGCGGCATGTGCACGCTCCACGGCAGGCGTGCGGCGGAGCCACGCCCGAGGCCTCTTCACCCCTCACGGATAAACAGCGGTGCGTAACGCCAGACTGCGGGCGCCGTCAGGTGGACAGCCAGGGGGGAAAAGGTCCATTCGGGAGGGGTTTTAAATTCCTTCTAGAACACGACGGAAAGGCAAGCTATTCAGGACTCTGGGTCCCCCCTCCTCTACAAGGACAGCACTCTTTTGCCTTTGCCTTCCAGAGTCCGTTTTGGCCCCAAATTCAAGTAAAAAAATAAAATAAAAAAAGGCGCTTTGTAGGTCTATGGTGTTCGTGGGTTAAGGGGGTGACAGCTGAGTGACCCCCCACCCCTCCCCCGCCCCCACACTTATCCCCACCTCCCTGCCCACAACCACTCACCCACCCTCACATCCCTACCCCCAAAGCCCGCCCCCATCAATACAATTCATCCTCAGGCCACTGGTGATCCTGCGATTTGGTCTCTTCTGCCAACTCGGTACCTTTCTCCTGTAGAACCGGGCCTCCTCCGTTTCCACGACGACAGAGGAGCTCAGGGTTCTCCTCTCCCCTGCCTGGACTCTCCCCCCCCCCCCCCCTCCAGCAGAGGATTTCACTCAAACTTTAATGATGTCCATTATCGTCCAGAACAAAACAAAACAAACAAAAAAAAGTCTCAATTCACATCTGCTCCCAGAACTCTGAGAATGTGGCGTTATTTTCTGTTTCTCTTTTTTGTTTTCCTTTTTTTTTTCTTTTTTTTTTTGGTCCGTCATCATTATCAATAGCATTGTCATCATTCTTTCATTTTCATCCAAAAGACCAAAAACTATTCTGTTCCATGGCACTAGCTTGGCAATTCAGCTCTGTTTCCAAGGCAACTGTATGTATGCCTTTCATGGAATGTATCCCATAATATGCACACCGGACTCCCTCCATACGGTCAGGCAGTTACGAAAGTTTTGTTTTTTTTTCATTGGGGGGGAAAAAGCCAGTGTGGAGAAATTAAAAAATAAAATAAAAACAGACAGAAATCACTGTGTCTCACTGCCGTGGCACATGTAGCCCCCCCCTGGGAAGTGCGGGTTTTGACTACAGAATCGCCTCCGAGGACCCTGGGATCTGTATGCTGTGCTGTGGGTCTTAGTGTTGATTGTCCAGTGTCTTACATCATTTTCTTCTGCCCCAGCACAGGCCAGTTCACCAAACACCCCCCACCCCCCGACACTAACCCCACCCACCCGCCCCACCCCCTTCCCAAAGCCCTGCCCCCGGCCCCGCCCCTCAGCTGCTGCCTGACATCAGGTTGATGGCTTGTTCCAGTTTGTGTCGCAGTTTGTGCTTGCGACAGTATCCGTCCCTGTCCAACGCCGTCAGGATCTGGGGGGAGAAAGAGAGCCGAGATGAATGCTATCTGCCATCTTATACATTTTCAACCAATCAAAATGACTGCATTGTTTTGAATTAAAACCCAACTAAATTTTCTATTCTCTAAACCAACGCCGAAACCGGTTGATATTTGGGTGGGACCAATTCATATTGGTCTTGGGACTGAAAGGGTTAAAACAACCAAAAACACCAACAGATACGGGACACAATGAGCTGACATCACAGGCGGACACATTTAACAAACGAGCGCTAATTGAAACATAATGAAAACTGCCCGGCCCTTCAATCGACTAACCGGTGATCAAGAGCATCAACAATCTATACTTGGCCACTTATAGACAGCAGAATGTACAGGAAAACGTTTTCCTAAGCAGCCATAAAGGAAGAGCAGGCACGGGAGGATTAAAGCGATGCCACTGGAGCCCAGAAGGGCTGCAGGCACGCGGTGGCGGATAACGCACCTCCTCTTTGTACTTGCTGATGTAGAAGTAGAGCTCGCTGAGGGCGCTGAGTGTGTTGAACTCGTTGGCATGGAGACGAGACTGCTCCACCAGATAGGCATCCATGTCCTGATCACTGATGCTGGGCATCTTGCTTATGTCTCTGTAATACCTGAAATGTGGATTAAAAAAATGAGTCAAGAGTAAAGTTAATCAAAAACATTACTGTACGTGATGACTAATTACGCTATTCCTTCGCCAAGACACCCTTATGAATAAGGGTATGAACCGGAACCTGAAATCTGTCAGGACCTTACCCAGGACACCGGACTGTGTGCTACAACCAAATTAGGGTTGAAATGGAAAAACTACAGAATGGTAGATCTCCAGAAACAGGTTTGGGCAGCCCTGCTGTATAATCACCTTACAAATGTGGTTATATTTGTTTTGGCAGCTGGGCTAGTGGAAAAGCCCAAACAGGCCAGTAGAAAGATAAGGTAAACTTTAGTGGTCAGAAAAAGGTGAGCATTGCTGGGCTGAATTGTCTGCTCTCGTCATTATGTTATGTTATGGTCATGTTATGAAACCCGAGGATGTAGAGTGATATCGGCCGGGTCCCACCTCTCCACCCAGCTCTTGTAGTTGGGGATGTCCTTGGCGTACAGCAGCTTGTTGGAGGGGGAGTCCTTGCCCAGCCGGTGCTCCGAGGTGGAGCAGGAGTCCATGAAGGTCTGGGCCACCACTGACAGGCAGGCGTCCGTGATGCTGCTCTTGTGGATGTCGAAGACGAACTGCGGGTTCTTGATCACGTTCACCCAGAAGCGCAGGGGCAGGCTGTGAGGCAGAGAGAGAGAGAGAGAGACGCCGCAGAAACGGCGTTCTGTGTGTGAGGACAACAACCACCTCCGCCGCGGACATGAAGGAGGAGCGGGGAGGTTACACGCGTTCGCTCCGAGGCAGATGGAGGCGCAGCTTTGATCGCTGCATTTTGGGAGCGAGCGAGCACATCAAAGCCCGCTAAACGAGGGTCTAAAACAGCCTGGCTTTGGTAGCGCTGGAGAACGCTCGCTGCGTCTCGCCGACCTGAAACACGCGGCCTTGGCGGCGCGGTTTGTCTCCTCCCTCCCCCACACGGGCGGCTGGTCCTGCACAACAACTTCACACGAATTGCACCTTATCTGGGGTGACCAGACTGCTCTGAGGACCCTGCATACAAGGCTATGAGAACCTGCAACAATGGCAAGTAGAAATATAAAAATCCAGTAAAATACGCCACAACAAAACTATGGGAAAGATAAGATGAACATCTGAAAAGGGCCCGAAATACGAGGCCATCCTGGGAAAAAGAGGAAGTCTGGTCACCCTCACCTTATCTGACCTGAGTTCTGTGGTTGTTCCAATGACCCTCAGTGTGCACTCATTGTCTGTGGTTTTTGATAATAAAACGTAATGTAATGTGAAGGAGAACTCGTGGAGCGTGTGATCCCCCTCAAGGTCTGGCGTGCGACCCCCACGGGACCCTCACCAGTTGCTCTTCCAGGTGTGGCGGACGTCGGGGTCGGTGATCTGCCGCCGGTCGGCCTGCTCGTCCAGGAAGTCGAACATGTACTTGATGGCGAGGGGCAGGGCGCTGCCGCGGTGGGCGGTGCTGAAGACCGTCTCAAACAGGTCGTCCACAAACTTCTGCAGCGTGCCCTGTGGAGAAACGGCATGATACCATCAGGGCGGGGCACGGGGCCTGTACGCCCACCCTCCTCCTCCTCCTCCCAAACGAGCCAGAAGAGATGGAGAGGGCTGCTGGTGACTAGATGGGGCTCACCTTATTGGCCAGCAGGAGGGTGCGGCTCACCTTGGTGACATGCACTAGGGGGCGGGTGTACCTTGGTGACACGAATAAGGGGGTGTGGTGTTTACCCTGGTGACACGAATAGGGGGGTGTGGTGCTTACCCTGGTGACATGTATAAGGGGGTGTGGTGTTTACCTTGGTGACACGTATAAGGGGGTGTGGTGTTTACCTTGGTGACACACATAACGGGGCGCTGCTCACCTTGGTGGCGAGCAGGCGGGTGAGGTAAATCTCAGACACCATCTTGCTCCCGCGGTCTCCCTCCCGCTGGTCGGCGTGCTCGTGGTTCTTCACCAGGTGCCACAGCTTGGTGCCGGTCTCCTGGTCGGGGGTGATCATGGGGGCGCGGGACCGCAGGCTGTCTGGGCTGCTGGAGGTCCGCAGGAGGCTCTCTGTGGAGAGGAGAGTGTGCAGTCAGGGCAGGGGACGTGCCGTGCTTTACTGTGGATCTAAAAGCTATCACTGTGGACTGCACAAGATCCCTCATACTGAGGAATAACAAGGTGCGACCGCTGTGGATATTTCCAGAGTGTGCCTCGCGTGAAATGTAAAACGGAGCCAAATACACATTGTTTTAACACAACGCTTTGAGGTGTGATATCCTCTGAATAATTCCGGTGGGTGCCTCACATGAAACACAAAATGGAGCCAAGCGCGTGTTCTGCTGTGTGTTTATGAGCAGCGAGGAGCAGAGAGAAACTGTGAGGAGCAGAGGAGGAGGAGCAGACAGGAGCAGAGAGGAGGAGTGGGGAGCAGAGAGGGGCAGAGAGAAACTGTGAGGAGCAGAGGAGGAGGAGCAGACAGGAGCAGAGAGGAGGAGCAGACAGGAGCAGAGAGGAGCGGAGAGGAGCAGCAGATACGTTCCACCACGGAGACGAAGATGGTGGTTTCTCACCATAGCGGCTCAGGGAGCGAGTGAAGGTGAAGGAGTTGGCAATGTTGTAGGCAGAGACCTGCTTCTGCACCAGGGCGACCAGGGAGCCATCCGTCACCTGGAGACACAGCCAGGCACAAACGCTCTCACACTGCAAAATGGCTTCCACACAACAACACACTGCAAAATGGCTTCCACGCAACAACACACTGCAAAATGGCTTCCACACAACAACACACTCACACTGCAAAATGACATCCACACAACAACACACTCACACTGCAAAATGGCTTCCACACAACAACACACTCACGCTGCAAATTGGCTTCCACACAACAACACACTCACACTGCAAAATGGCTTCCACACAACAACACACTCACACTGCAAAATGACATCCACACAACACACTCACACTGCAAAATGGCTTTCACACAAATACGCACTCACACTGTGAAATGGTCCATTCAGCACACTGCCTTCTGAATGCGTCCAGAATAACTAAAGGGAGCCAAACTCTCTGAATATTAAAGCGCCTTGCTTTGGTGCGCGTGTGTGTGTGTCTGTGTATGTGTGCGCGAGCGTAGGCATGCGTGTCCTTTTCCAAACCTTGATGTTGGCAAATGCGTAATGACGCGGAGTTCTCAGAGCTGTGTGTGCACAGGTGTGCAGGTACCTGGTAGTGCGCCAGGGTGTTCAGCCGTTTCCAGTCACTCTCTATCTTGGTCGTCACATCTTCATCCTGGAGAATGATCCGGGTCAGACGCCCCTGTCGCCATTCTTGGAAGAAAAGAAGCAGACTTCACTACACCAGCCAAATGTTCGCTTCCATCTCACAACTCAAATTTAAATGTATAAATTATTCCTGCGTCTTTTCAGGCATGCATATTCTTTCCAATTCCCTTGGGAATACAATTTACCATGACCACCTACACATTCAACTGCATTTTACTGTGCTGTCCTAAAAAACATGCCTCAATATTTGTGTGTGTGTGTGTGTGTGTGTGTGTGTGTGTGCGTGTGTGTGGTTGGGGGGGTAAGAGGATTACTAACATGGTGCTTTCAAAAAAAAAAAAGAAAAAAAAAAGTTTCCTGCGCTTAAATAAATATTGCAGTGTTATTTAAATATTGCATTGAATGAGCTTTATTCCCCCACAATCCTCCATCCTTTGAGTGCTTTTCCTCTTACTGCACAGAATACCCCTGGAGGGACAGATTTCCCAGCTCACCCAGGTCCATGTCCTCGGCCTGGGGCCTCTGGGAGAAGGGGATGCCCTTGTACACGGCGTCCAGAAGCTTGTCCTTCACCTGCGTGACCGTGTCGCAGTTCAGAGCCTTCACAGGGACCTCCGTGCCCGCCTCGCCCTCCGGGGGAATGCACATCAGCGTCTGAGGAAGACGAGGGAGGAGGAAGAGGGTGATACAGACCCACCGCAGCTCCAGTGCAGACCAAGCTCTCAAACTCACCCAGCAAGTAGGACACGCCACACAGGTACTCACACACACAGCGCACGCGTCCACACACAAAAGGACTGAGCGCCTGTCCTTGACCCATTTCTTCTCTTAATTGTAAAAGGAGAATTTCTACACTCCAACCATGTAATTAAGCATTGGATGTCCTCGCTCTTTCCAAAGGTACGGTTTGGACTGCTTTTGTAACGGAGGAGAGGACTCTTGAACGGTCACATTCCTGGCTGAATTAACAGCGAGACCTTCTGCGCATAACCTGTGGTATTCAATAACGCTACAAAACGGTCATTTAGCTCAATTGAATTTGAAACCTGCAAATACTTAGTCTGACACCTGCAAATATATATTAGAAAGTGCAGAGGGACAATAAGAGAATTAGTGCTATTTATTTCATTGATCGCTGGGATTTTTCTCACACCAGAGAGGAAAGAAAAGCAATAAAAGACTGAGGTAAAATTGGCAGAAAATCCAATTTTCAATGATCGTAGGCAGTCTATCTCCTGGCTCAAGCAGGTGTCACAAAGCGCGCAGAGGACTAGATCCATCCTTACAATTTAAAAACAGAATCTTTTCAAATAACAACCTCAGGTCTGCGGGGCTCGTTGTGCAAAGATATAATACATGCTGACCAAGATAATGGTTTAACCGTTCTTCTTTTAGACATCGTTTTATTACACCCTCTCTGAGAATTAGACAGACAATGAATAAGCTTCCTCTTCAGCAAAGCCCAGTAACACAAAATTATGGACTTTCAGGGTGTTTATTACGTGCTCCTGTCTCTTACAGGGGAAAAATGCAGAGTAGCTTTGAGCTGGGGACCAAACCAGACAAAGATGGGCAGTGCCCAACTGGAAGCTAAGTATGTTACGCATTTTATCTACAGAGCCACTGATGCCTTCTGGGCTGAAATGTAGTAAAAAAACAGAAGTGAAGATAGCATCTGTCCATAGTAAATCATGACTAATGCTGCTATAGATCATCATTAGGATCTACTGTAGTGTGTGGAGACACTAGTATTTTGTACACATTAAACTGGGGAGAACACAAACTGAATGACAATGTCTTTAATTTTCTTCATCACGTTTTCTTTAGTTTGAAGCACACTCACCATCTTGCTACCGCAGAATGCAAACTGAACTGTGATTCTTGCTCTTCCAGCTTTATGCATTTAATGTAACGTGAAGCCACGACAGCCTTGTAACTCTGATTAAGAGGCTCAATAAAACAGTAAAAAACAAGTGATCAGAATGCACACTGGAATTAAATTACGAAATTATATTCATGTTTGCCTGCCCGACCTTGATTGATGCTGACTGTCTAGTATGACCTCTCGGAGTTAGTAGACTTGTTTGTATAGTATACGTATGTGCATGTATGTACCAATTTTGACTTCTGTTAGTCTTGCCAGTGTTGCATGTTGCTAGCGATGGTGACTGTGATTAAGCAATTTCCCTAATAAATAACTGCAACGACTAGCACTACTAGTACTGCAACTGCTACCGACTGATTGCAAACTGATGGGCACTAACAATTTCAACGGTTCTATGCATGTTCGTTTCGAAACACTAATGTAAGTGGCCTCTACATTTAAATTCATAAAAGCTCTCTGGAGTAAACCAAAGGGTACGTACACCAGGCCCAGGTAGCCATGGCCTATGCGTCAGAGAAATGACGGGATATCGATAACGGTTCGGAGCTAAACGACGACGGAGGAGCCATTACTGACACATTAATGGCGCTGGCGTATAAGGCGAGACGTACAGCGTCCAAGGCCACCGCCGTCATCATTACTGTTACACTTCACTTTAATTTATTTAAACTCCGCACGCACCCATGGAGCGCTGACACCCCATATAAATTCATTGTGTGCTCGGTGCGTTAATCAGGTGATTAAAACAATGGGCAGCTGGCACGGGGAGTGGGGGACATCTGCGCCTCCACCACTCGCTGATCATTAGCAGAGTCAATCCCCCCCCCCCCCCTCCGCCACGCAAAGAAAATATTTAACAAGTGAAGCGTTTCTGATTAAAAACCAATTACACAGCAAATTAAAGAATTCTCAAGGAACTGCAGACAAGTTATATTTAGGAGGGACTGAGCGGCTTTTTGGACAGTGGATTAGCGGGGTGGAGAATCCGCCATCAATTGCGCTGCTCGGGGGGGTGAACACCAGCCCCACGCTGCAGAGACTTTCTCTGGGTGCGCCCAACTGAAACGGTAAATATCTAACACTATGGTGTGTGTGTGTGTGTGTGTGTGCGCGTCTGAGTGTGTGTGTGTGTCTGTGTGCCTGTGTGAGTGTCAGAGAGTGTGAGAGAGAGTGAGTATGAGAGTGTGTGAGTGTGTGCGTCTGAGTGTGTGTGTGTGTGTGTGTGTCTGTGAGTGTCAGAGAGAGTGTGTGTGTCTGTGTGTGTGTGTGTGTGTGTGTGTGTGTGTGTGAAAGTGTCTGTGAGTGTGTCTGTGAGTGTGTGTGTGTGTGTGTGTGTGTGTCTGTGAGTGTCAGAGAGAGTGTGTGTGTGTCTGTGAGTGTGTGTGTGTGTATATATATATATATATATATATATATATATATATATATATATATATATATATATATATCACAGCCTGAATGAAAGTCTAAACTCACATTCAAGAAGCTACAATGATTCTGACAGGGTAATAGAGGAGACCTTAGGGGGCTGTGCACCAATCAGAAGTGTAGATGTCTCCAGGTATTGGGGGGGGGAAGGGGTGTATTAGCACGGTGATGAATCACTCTTAGTCACTCTGAACTGTACAGTAGAAAGTTGTAATGGGTTTACACAGCTGGGTAAAACTGCTCTGCTCTGACCCCTGACCTCCAGTGGGGGGTGGGGCCCGGGGGGCCTGTATAACAGACAGCACTTCAGGGACCGATAATTTCGTTAGGGGTAATCTCCCGACGTCCGCACAGCAGGCTATCGATCGGTGCGAGGGCTGAAAAGGAAGCCCTCCGCCCCGCGCACTGGCTCCGTAACGTCAGTGCAGACGTGGGGGAGGAATCGGTCGCGTTCGCTGGGGAGGGAACCCTGTGACATCACTGGGTCCAGCGTCGCTGCATCACCACACCACAGATAATGAATTGTGATTTTGGAGAACTCTGCTGGCACTTTCGTGCTTTACTTCCCCCTGTGGGCGCGGGGCGGTTTTATGTGGAAGTCGATGGCGGCGGTCGCAGAGTAAATCATAAGTGTTCGAGCGCGGCGTTTACGGGTTACCGGCAGCGGACCTCAGCCAGGGCCACAGACGGGAGCCTGGCGGCTGAAACGCATTGCTTTACGAGCAGAACGTACACTCCTCCATCTGTGTGACTCCCTCCAGCTCTGTGCTGCGTCGCTATGCGAGAGCGCGTGTTGGCGAGAGTGTTTGGAGGGGGGTCGAACAAATCGAACGGCGCGTTTCGCTCATTCGAGTCGAGACACGGCTCTTTTCGGATCCTCCCCGTGACATATTGGACCGCGGGTCGATAAATCAATCTGGAAAAAAAAAGCAACGGTTCTCTGTAACTTTCACATCTCCTTCGGGGCGGGAGACTGTCGGCCGCAGCTGGGGTACAGTAGCCATGTCACTCACCGAGCGGACTGCGCCAACAAAGCTTGGCCACTAGAGGGCCGAGGGGCCAGAGAATTAGCCACAGCCACGGACTGGTGCCAGCTCTCGCTCAACTCTTAATATTTTCTGGCCTCCATCTGCGAAAGCGCACAGACCGACAGGGAGCGGAGCCAGCGAGAGGCAGCATGGCGGGGGCCCGTTTTGTGCGATTGGAAGCCGGCGGGTTTGCCATTGGGGGCGAGACGGTTCAAGCTGCTCTGGGGCGCCATGGCGACGTGCGATCGCCGAGGGAGACGTACCAGCTGTTTGTAGTCGATCTGCTGGCGGATGAGCTTGTCCTCACTCAGGGAGTAGCGCGCCTCTCCAGTGATGGCGTCTATGGGCCCCTTCTCCATCTGCTGCTTTATGGCACAGTACAGCATGAAGAGAGGCTCACCCGCACACTCCTGTTACAGAGGGAGAGAGAGAGAGATAGAGAGAGAGGGAGAGAGAATGAGAGAGAGAGAGAGAGAGAGAGAGAGTTAAACGCACAGTACAGCATGAAGAGGCTTGCCCGCAAACTCCTGTTACAGAGGGAGAGAGAGAGATAGAGAGAGGGAGAGAATGAGAATGAGAGAGAGAGCGAGAGAGAGTTCAACGCACAGTACAGCATGAAGAGGCTTGCCCGCAAACTCCTGTTATAGAGGGAGAGAGAGAGATAGAGAGAGAGGGAGAGAGAATGAGAGAGAGAGAGAGAGAGAGAGTTATACACAGCACAGCATGAAGAGAGGCTTGCCCGCACACTCCTGTTACACACAGAGAGAGAGAGAGAGATAGAGAGAGAGGGAGAGAAAATGAGAGAGAGAGAGAGAGTTGAAGAGGGGAAGAGGGTGAAGAGGGTCTCACTCCTATAACAGAGGGAAAACAGGAGAGTTGGGGGGAAAAGGTACAGAGTGAAAGAAAAGAAAAAAAGAGGGGGGCAGGAGAAAGAGGAAGGGGAATTAAGAGGGGGAGAAAAAACTGGAGCATGAGAAAGAGGGAGGGGTACAGGAGAGAGCGCGAGAGAGAGAAAGCAAGATAAGGGATGAGAGAGAGGAGCAAGATGGACAGACGGGGGATTTTCGTGAGAGAAACTGAGAAGGAAAGGGAGAGGGGAAAGGGGAGGGCAGGAGACAAGACGGAGAGAGGGCAGAGAGGGAGGGAGAGAGAGAGAGAGAGAGAGAGACAGGGCGGGTGGGTGACACACACAGGGAGTGGGGGTAAGATGGGTAATCACTCTTCATTCCAAACGGCATTCGTGAAGAGTGCAGAAGTCACCAATTACCCACTTAAAAGCTTTTGATGACTAACGCGTGATACTGAGAGAACACTATGATTTAGTCCTTAGGCACGATTAACTTGACATTATTAATTACAGTGTGACATCCCCGTGCACCAGCTACACAAGCAGAGGGAGCCCGAAACACAGCCCAACACAAAGTGCTTATCAGCCAGCGCCTTGCCCAATCACACCCCACTGTTCATATTCAGATCTAGGTGTTGGACCCAGATGCGCGTTATCGTGTTCCCGATGGACGCAGGCCATTTTGGGGAGCACTAAATGAACATTTTTCCAAAGGCTTGTCAGGATTTTATATTAATTACGCTGCTAAGCTCTTTCACCTAAAAAGAAGGATTTGTCTTGGCTCAGGGCTCCTTTTGTAAAATGATTCCCCCAAATTTCAGCATGTAGGATAGTAATCACGCTTCCAAAAACACGTTTATCATAAGAATAAGCAATGAATGAACGTAAGCATAAGCGAGGAATTTCACCTTATTGCTACTCTGTTGCATGAAATGAGTAAATTATCCCGAAGTGAAACAGCACAGGGAAGCCTTCGTGTCAGCCGGTGGGCGGAGAAACTCAGTGACTGTTTGTGGCGGATTGAGATGGGGTCAGAACTCTTTAACATCTGTACTGATGTAACTTAAATACCGCTGGAGCGCATCCAGAAGTGAATTCCAGTAGCCACTTAAAGAGTCTGCAGATATAATGTAGCAGACGTCCATGGCCTTAATGCGAAAGGCAAATGCAAAAGGACCGCTGTGTAGCGTACCGCTAACACAGATGGGCACAGGCAGCCAGAGGTGGAAACTCCAGGTTCCTGATCCAAGTCCTGCTCAGTAATTGGTTCCAATCACCTGGATTCACTAATTAGCACAATTCTTCAGCCAGGAGGTAGAACTAATTAGTGAAATCAGCTGGCTGAGTTCATGGGTGGAAGAAACGCATGGCAGGACTTTTGCTTTCTAACCCCTGGTCTTTCCACCTCTGCAGACAGCACAGAATGTATATAATGTGTCCTCACTGGAGAAGAAGGGGGCATTGCTGCCCCTGAATCTCCAAAAATAAAATGTAAAAACATCCTGTGTTCCTCTGATCAGGATCTCAGTTCAACATGAGCATTAGCGTTTAATGATCTTAATCGTCCCCTCACTCTTTTATTTATAACATTCATTTCCTTTTGTTCCTAAAAAGGACCTTATTGAGAAAACCAAACATCTTACTTCCTCTTTGTTGCCTCCACGTCCTCTGCAAAAGCAACATTTTAAACTAAACAGAATCATTAAATGAAGAATAATTAACAGTGCCAATATAAATCAGAGTTAAACAGTGCACACATAGACCAAAAGGAACAGGATTTCTTCCTTTTACAAACGGCAACAAGCATCACGATTGTGTACTGTAGACAAAGCCCTGAGTATGGTAGTTTGTTTAGTATCATTAAAGAATTACAGTGTTGAGAAAGAACGAATAAAGCACTGATCTATGCAGGAGCAGAGATAAAGATCAACCCAGCGATCTCTCGCCGGGGTGATCAGTCACACTCACCTTGAGGAATCGATGCAGCAGGAAAGTGAACCAGTTTGTGAGCATCTTCTCCGCCACCGACTCGGTTCTGTGTGAGGGAAGAACGGGACCGGCTGATCAGTTTAACACACACAGTCCAGAGACAGAGACAGAGACAGAGACAGAGACAGAGACAGAGACAGAGACAGAGACAGAGACAGAGACAGAGACAGAGACAGAGACAGAGACAGAGACAGAGACAGAGACAGAGAGACAGAGAGACAGAGAGACAGACCTGATGCCAAAACTATGTTTATGGCATCGTTTTATTTTACAATGTCTGAGAGGGGTTTAATCACCCTGAATAAAAAGTGCCCTGCATTAATAGTTTACTATTATTACTCTTTGACCTCATATATTGAAATAATATAAATAATTATTTAGATATTCATTAATGCAATAGCAATATTGACTGAAGACATTATTATTATTAATCCTTTGAATACTTTTTTTTTGTTGTTAATTCCTAGTGTTCTACAACTCCATTGCTTTCAGTTACCAGTAGTGATTGTGACATCAGCATTAGAATGTTCAGTGAAGAACATTCTAATCACATTAATGACCTCACTCTTCAAAGGGTTAAAGAGAGAAAAAGAAAGAGAGAGAGAGAGAGAAGGAAGAGGGAGAGAGAGGGAGAGAGAGCTCGTACCGCCTGAGTAGCAGCTTGGGGTGGTTGCGGTTCTCCAGGTTCTTCTCGATGAGGTCGGCCAGCAGCTGCTTCAGCACCACGGTGGCGTACTCCATGCGGCCCTGCAGCGCCGCCATGAGGAGGGAGGCCACATTGCCTCGGTCACGCATGGAGAAGGAGCGCTGGGCCTCCAGTGTGTGGATGAAGGTGAGCAGGAACATCTTATTGTGCAGCAGCTGGCTGAAGAGACGCAGGGCCTTCTCCACATTAGCAGGAGACTGGGGAGCAGAGGGGGAGCGGATGTCAGAGATATACAAGTCATTTTATTTTTTAAACTTCTCATCGCTGTCAACTTCAGGTGCCCGTCTCTAAACCAGGGGATAAACCTGTAAACAATGTGGCCCTCCACTGGAGTTAAATCTGCAGACACAGCTCCCCCTCCAGGACTGGAGTTAAACCTACAGACACTGCGGCCCTCCAGGACTGGAGTTAAACCGGCAGACACTGCGGCCCTCCAGGACTGGAGTTAAACCTGCAGACACTGCAGCCCCCCCAGCACTGGAGTTAAATCTGCAGACACTGCAGCCCCCCATCACTGGAGTTAAATCTGCAGACACTGCAGCCCCCCCAGCACTGGAGTTAAACCTGCAGACACTGCAGCCCCCCCAGCACTGGAGTTAAACCTGCAGACACTGCAGCTCCCCCAGCACTGGAGTTAAACCTGCAGACACTGCAGCTCCCCAGGACTGGAGTTAAACCAGCCCGGCCCGTAAACACTCATGTGGAATAACACTATGGCACTTCCCTGCGGTTTCCAAGTTGTAACGGTTGGTTCTGAGCACAGATGGGTTTCAGGAGCGGTCCACAGCGACCGCATTGGGTTTCTAATTTCCCTCCATCGAGCGGTTTAATTAAAAGAAGGAAGAACGGAAAAGCGTCTGCTTGGAACCTCACCACTCAGACACCCAAGTGCGGTGGCCAGCTGAGCTGAGCAGATTTTTATTAAATATATATATATATATTTTTTTTTTAAGAGAGGGATATTATTTATTCATTTTTTCAGGGCCAGTGGTTTTAACCAGTGCGACTAAATGAATTAAAGGAATACAGTATGGTCCCATGGCTGAACGGTTTCTGGAAGCTGGCCACAGATGATTAAAGCTCTAGCACTCGGTCAGACCTGGGTTCAAATAGCATTTGTTCTGGATTCAAATACTTTTCTGCGCTCTATTGATCTTGCCTGGTGCATTGGAGCCTGCACGGAGGGAGCAGATGGGATCATTTCATTAGTTCCAATACGCCAGGCAAGGTTAATCAAATGCAGAAAAGTATTTGAATCTAAAATAAATACTGCTGGGCCCAGGCCTGCCTTCTCCCTCTGGAGGAGTAGCCCTTACGTCCAGCTCCTTCAGCACCGGGTGCTCCTCGATGCCCGGGAACATGACTCTCATGGTGTAGGTGCGGTACTCCAGGAAGGGGATCTTCACGCCGTCCATGTCATTGGTCAGCTCCTGGATGTCCGTCTGGAGCTCGGCGAAGGCTGGCGGAAGACAGACAGACAGACGGACGGGCGGACAGGGTGAGTAACCCAGAAAGAGCGGAGCATCTCTGACGGCTCCTGCTCCCATACGAAAGCCACGCAGATATTCTCACTCAATCCGCAAGCCAAACGTGCTCCCGCCTCAAGGTTAGCACAACCCTGCTGTCCTGCTACAGCTGCCATTCAGAGAGAAGAGGAGCGATGGCTGGGCTTGCAGCCAAGAAGTCAGTAATAACATGCTGTACATAAGATAAAAACGCTGTGTTTATCCTATACGCGCACATTACATGCCATTCAAGAATGTTTAATATTTACGTGACTAGGATTCAGGGCCTGAATACTGTACATTTTCCAACACTGTCAACATTGTTCCCCTAAACGTCTTCCTTAAGTTCTGTGACATTCAAAATCATTTTTACTCAGTGTAATTATTATGTCCAATATGATGAATGTATGTGACAGCATTTTTTTTTTTTTGTACTGTGTACTGACAGGGAATGCTTTAGTACTGCTGTTTTTAAAATGAATATTTACTACTTTGTGTTGCTTCCAAAATAAAACATGCCCTATTGGGACACGTTCCTCCTGAGTAGAGCGTATTCGCTGGGCGTGCACGCGCACAAAACAAACTGAGGACGGGGAATAAAAATGATTGCTGTCGCTTTCTCCTGCGAGTTCCCTGCTCCTATTTCGCGAGACGTGCTGGCGGAATGGATTTACGGTTTCTCCATGAACCCTGCTAAAGAGAGACAATATAATCACATTTTACAGATGACTGCATGTTGCATTTTTTTGCTAAATGAGCCGGAGTTTGACAGCGAATCATCATTTTATCTGTGTGAGACACTGGCCTGATGACACGGGCGTGGCCGCATAAAAGAAAAGCAAGCGGTTTCGGTGCAGGAGCACCTCCACCAGCTATGAGAAAATAAGAGCGCTACCCGAGCCTTATCACCAGAAAGAGACACTATACATCTCACTGTACACCCACACACAAAAGAGTTTATTGTTTGGCATCGTCTGCCATCACACTTGTGAAAAACGGGAATGTCTCAATTTTTCATGCTCTCTTATTGTTGTCGGTGTGTTAAAAATAATTACGGAGCCTTCATTGTGCTCACGAGCATCAAAGCCGGGCGCACAATGGGCCGGGATGCCCGCACAGTCTCCCCTTTCTCTGCGACCTGTCACCAACAGCCAAACCGCCTGTGTGCACTAAACACAATGGAGCCTTTCTCCACGCATTCCAAATAAACTCGTTTTGTGAGGCAGACAAAGCACAAACCGATATTTTCATTTTTTCCAAAATCTTTTAACACCGTCATCTGCTTGCTTGCATGGGCAAACCTTCACTCTGCTATTCATTGTGAGGTACACGTTTGCAGGGTCCCATTCTGCAGAAAGAGCTAGGACTGGAACGGCCTAAAAAAAGGATGGTTCAGCGGTTTTAAATCGTGTAGAGTGTAGGAGCGTAGTGTGTGTAGAGTGTAGGAGAGTAGTGTGTGTAGAGTGTAGGAGAGTAGTGTGTGTAGCAGAGTCGTAGAATAGTGCTGGTAGTAGAGTAGTGTGCATAGGGTGTAGGGTGTAGTGTGTAGGAGAGTAGTAGAGTAGTGTGTGTTCTGTGTAGTGTGTAGGGTGTAGGGTGTAGGGTGCAGTAGAGTAGTAGGGTAGTGTGTGGATTCGGGCGAGGGCCCCCTCACCCTCCTTGCACTCCAGTGCCACGCGGGACTCCAGGTTGTCCATCTGCAGCTGCAGGCGTTTGAGGGTGCGGTCTGCGTCGCGCGTCTTGCGCTTGTAGGCGATGAGCACGGCGATGATGGCGATGAGCAGCACCCCGCCCCCGGCCCCGATGCCGATGATGGCGGGGAGGGTCAGCGCGCTGTCCGAGTAGATGTGCAGGGTCCCCGGGGTGTACTCCAGCCCCCCAACCAAAATCTGCAACGCCAAGCCCTCAGTGAGGACAACCTACCCACCTACTCAAATCTGTACAGCATTCACGCACGTTAACAGTCTCTATTCACCGTTGTTGTAAGACAGGTGTGGGCGTGTGTATGGTACGTACATGTTTGATTTTGTCCTATTCCTGTATTATTAGTCTAATTGTAACTGGATACCATGGCTGGTATTTGTCGCTTACTGTGCTGTATATTATTACGTTGTTTATTTTTGTCTGTTTGTCAGGACCCCCTCAGACAGGTGATGGTGCGTCCTGAGGGGTTTTTACCCAGAAAATAAACACACTTCTCGCCCGCGTTCCCCGGCCGGGGCGGTGAGAGCTTTCACAGCCACGCCACGGAAAGGTGCGCCACCGTTTCCCACGGGAGCTCAGGCCTCGCTGAAGGCCACCGGGCCAATTAACCGAGACCTCCCACAGCTTCTCCTAACGAGCTTCACCTTTCTAGAGTCATTACACCCCGACCCGCTCCCATTAATTATTGAGTAAGGAGAAACAAAAAGCACAAAGTTACCGACACGGCCCAGGTGATTAACACTCCAGACCGGCTCCAAACCTGTCTCTCACTTACCCCCGGGAGGTAGCACAACCGCATAAATCACCCACACCTCTCCACCAACCCCTCCTAACGCTCATCTGCTATCTGATTCGCAGACACCTCTTCCTCTCTCCACGGTCGCCACGTATTGATTGGGTTAAATTGAGTTTGCACCAGTCGGTGAGTCGCGACCAGCGTCAGCAGTCAGAGGACTAGTTCAGACATGCTGGTGTCAATACCCAATGCCCGTCACATTAAAGTCAACCAAGCAAACAACAAACCAATTTCTCAAACCAAATGTTGCAGTCTGTCCAATTACACCAGTTCTTACTGGCAAATAACACATTTTCATGGTTATACATCTATATTGGTTTATGTAAAAATCAGGAGTATTTTCAAATCACAATTTGAAACCTGGGTCAAATATGTAATAGTTTTGCTTGATTGATGCTACTGAGCCAACCATGAGGACCAGAAGGCCGGGCTTGTACTTTTTGAGAGTATTTGATAGGTTCCAATACACCAGACAAGCTCAGAAAATCATCCAGAACATTTACAATACGTAATTGACTCAGTTCTGAAGATGCACACGAGAGTCCGATGGGGAAGTAGAGTTAAACGATGGTGTTTGAGTTAAACGGTGGTGTTTGAGTTAAACGATCGTGTTTGACTCGCTCACCAGGACTCGCTGCTCGCCGGTGAGGTCGGGAGAGTCACAGAGCAGCTGAGATTCAGACACGGTCAACAGACAGGGCGTCTCTCCAATCATAACGCTGTAGTTGAGACGGGCGTTCCCAGGGGCAGGCGGGATGAGGTGCTTTCCCTGATGGGGGGGGGGGGGGGGGGGAGGGAGAGAGAGGGAGAGAGGGAGAGGGAGAGGGAGAGAGGGAGGGAGGGAGGGAGAGAGGGAAAGTGAGGGAGGGAGAGAGGGGAGAGGGAGGAGAGAGAGAGAGAGAAAGAGAGAGAGAGAGATAATCAGTTCAGTGTTCAGTATCCCTCATGTCTTCAAATCAAAAGAAAAATCTGTGTACAGGAACTCTTCAGCAACCTCTCATCTCCCTTTGATGAGACTGTATCTGCAGCCAAAATAAATAAATCACTGTTGCATGGCCACCATACTGCTAATGGATACTGAAGTATAAGTCAGCCACATTACTTCATTACACATTACATTTCTTCAGTGCTTTTTACATCAGGGCTGCTCTAACGTCCTGGAGGGTTTCATTTCATCCCTAACACTTGATTCTACTACTTAGACACTCATGCCCTAGCTGTTAAATGAGGTGCTTTGTAAGTGTTGGAGTGAAAATGTACAGGATATTAACTCCAGGAACAGGGTTGGGCGGCCCTGCTCAAGCTGTTGAATGAGCTGTGATTTGTTATGGTTGGAGTGAAAACATCCAGGACAGTAGACTTCCAGGAAGAGGGTTGGGCAGCCGTGCTTTAGATACCTTTAGGATGATGGGTGAACCAGGCTTGACCTCCAGTATCCCAGAATTCCCCAGCGAATCGAAGGTGGGATTGGGATAGTAGGTGAAGGGGGTCCCGTTGAGGATGAGTAATGCGGTCACGTGATCCAGGATGAAGCCGAACTCATCTGGATGGATGCCGGTCTCGGGCACCTGCCGCTTGATGTGGATGATGCCAGGGGCCAGGCAGGTCATGACCGACTCGTTTACCACACTGCACACCTGGAGAGGGGAGGAAGCAGAGTAAACCACCGCCACAGGCTAGAGGAACACGACTGAAGCCTTCATATCCACCGCAGGCCTACGCTCCTCCTACGCTTCTGTCCACCAATTTCAACCATCACACGTGTTGGCGTGTTACTACACATTATGGAGGTTCAATTCATTATACACTCTCAGAAAAAATGGGTCATTAGCTCATGTCCACAGGGGAAATCCTTTTTAGATGTTAAGGGAGCCCTCTATGGCAGTGTACAAGCTCCCAGACTGAACCATCTTACCAGACATAGAACCTTTGATCTAGATAGGGTTCCTCTATGGAGCCTTTTGGAACCCTTTCTTCTGAGAGTATAGGACTGTGCTATGGACACGGGATGAATGAGACCAGGTCTCAATAGAGATATAATGACCTGAGGTAAAAGAGTGTGTGTTGCGTTATAGTAGGTCTTTACAGGCATGGGCAGTGAAGCTGAGTGTGTGTTGTGTTATAGTAGGTCATTACAGGTCTGGGCAGTGAAGCTGAGTGTGTGTTGTGTTCTAGTAGGTCTTTACAGGCATGGGCAGTGAACCTGGGAGTGTGTGTTGTGTTGTAGTAGGTCATTACAGGTCTGGGCAGTGAAGTTGAGTGTGAGTTGTGTTATAGTAGCTCATAACAGGCACAGCCAGTGAACTTACATTGGTGGTCTCCACCCCTCCATACTTGGCTCTCACTTTGGGCTCCTGAATGGTGAGCAGGTTGGTGCCTGTGACAGTGATGGCGGTGCTTCCACTAAAAAAGCAAACACACAAAATCAGCCTTACTATATACACACAAATGCAGCCTTACAATAAACACACAAACGCAGCCTTACAATAAAGACAAACACAGCCTTACAATAAAGACACAAACGCAGCGTTAAAATAAACACACAAACACAGCCTTACAATAAACACACAAACACAGCCTTACAATAAAGACACAAACGCAGCCTTACAATAAACACACAAACACAGCTTTACAATAAACACACAAACACAGCCTTACAATAAACACACAAACACAGCCTTACAATAAAGACACAAACGCAGCCTTACAATAAACACACAAACACAGCCTTACAATAAAGACACAAACGCAGCCTTACAATAAACACACAAACACAGCTTTACAATAAACACACAAACACAGCCTTACAATAAACACACAAACACAGCCTTACAATAAAGACACAAACGCAGCCTTACAATAAACACACAAACACAGCCTTACAAAAAAGACACAAACACAGGCTTACAATAAACACACAAACGCAGTGACCGCTACCACAGGTTTTCATGATGGGCATTTTTAAGCTTTAGGACAGTGAGCCGGAGGTGTTTCTAGCGTTACCGGACTTCCTCTCAGGCCGTATTGGCGGTATGGCATCATGAAGCACTTACTTCATGATGCTCCAGTTGGGCTCGATGTTGGTGATGGTGGGGTCGTCGGTGTAGAGGTAGCGCGTCTCCACACTCGTGACCTCGGCCTTGTCGATTTGCAGTCTGATGGGGGAGGGGCCAGAGCCAGCCTGCGAGGGTGGGGTCACGCAGACGATGTCACGCTTGTTTCGTCTGAAGGGACAAAAAAAAAAACACACCGTGAGCTGGCCCTGTACACGATGCACAATTACACAATGTGTGCGTGCGTGCGTGTGTGTGTGCCTGTGTACACATGTCTTGTGTGTGTGTGTCTACCTGTGTATGTGCGTGCGTATGCGCACGCGTATTTTAGCACGTACTGTAAATAGGACTGGTCATGTACTTATACATGAAATATCATTACTGTAGAAACATATAATATTTTCCACGCACATTTATTGGCCAATTACCCATCAGCATAATCACACAGGTAGCTGCTGTACCCACCTGACAAACAGACACTCCCCCTGTCCCACGAACACAGTCACAGAGCTCCCTGCGTCCAGGTGTCTCCCGGAAATGGTCAGCCTCGTCCCGCCCGACAGGGGCCCCTTCTCCGGGCGGACCTTACTGAAGCTGGGAGTCTGTGTGCAGAGCGACGTTAATGGACACAACCCTCCTCTTCCTCTCCGCTCAGTCACCCACACAACCCTCCTCTTCCTCTCTGCTCACTGTCACCAGCACAACCCTCCGCTTCCTCTACCCTCACTGTCAGCCCCCCCGCCACTGACAGTGAGGGCCAAGCGTCTGTATGTTTGCACAGCTGTTGTAAAGGCGCTTTATTTTACGCCTGCCATCTGTGGAGTGGGGTCTCCTGTGTGTGAGCTCATTACTGAAACCAGGGACAGGCTGCATCAGGAGGGATAGCATGTACAGTACAGTCCTGAAATGCCACGCAGAGAGATTTAATGCATTATTGATCACTGCAATTCAGCAATGATCAATACGACATGATCAAGTGTTATTTTGGTTAAAAGGAGAATTTTTCAATATTTCATTTTAAAAATAATTTCATCTTGACTGAATGCTGTGGCCTGAGCTGAACCGGCCTGTTTTTAAACTCTTCTGCGCGGCAGTAATCGCGCTGTGTGCACGCACTCATGGGCACGAGCTGATGGAGCAGCGAGGGCCGTATTGATTGGTGCTTTAAAGGGGCCGATCCGGCCCACTCACTCCAGTGTGAGCCGCGGAACCCGCCGGAAAATGGCCTGTTTGCGCCTCCCAGGGCGCGCGGGGAGGAGGGTAATTACATCACACAGCGCCGGTGTACTCCACAAGCGCTCCACAGACCGTCGCTAGGGAGACAAGGCTGTGGCTCCGCCCCTGCAGAGGTCAGGGGTCAGACTGTCGCCACAGAGACGCGCCCGTGCTGGACGGTCAGGAGGCTACGTACCACGAAGGAGTAGGTCTGGGAGGACAGGGCGCGGTACTCTGCGCTGCAGTCTCCGATGCACAGCTCCGCCAGGCCTCCGGGGGGGTTAGAGACCAGGGACTCCTCCATGTCACACACGATCCTGAGAGACGGAGGGGGCCGCAGGGTTATCACAAACAGCACAGACACGGACACACATATACACACACGCACACGCACAAACACACAGACACATAGACACACACACACACACACACACACACACACACACACACACACACACACACACACACACATATATATATATATATAGATATACGCACGCACACACAAAAACACAAACACAGACACAGACACACACACACATATACACACACACACACACAAATAGACACACAGACACACAGACACACAGACATAGACACACAAACACAAGACACATAAACAGACACAGAGACAGACACAGAGACAACAGAGACAGACACACACACACACACACACACACACACACACACAGACACAGACACACAAACATAGACACACAAACACAAGACACAAACAGACACATAAATAGACACATAGACAGACACATAGACAGACACACATACACACACACACACACACACACACACACACAGACACACAAACATAGACACACAAACACAAGACACAAACAGACACATGAACAGACACATAAACAGACACATAAACAGACACATAGACAGACACATAGACAGACACACACACACAGTCTCACTCGTGCCCAGGTTCATAGGGCACAGTGCCGGTCTGAAAGTCACACTGAGGGCGGCACGCGTCATGTCGTGGCGTTAGCGGGCGGCTCACCTCTCGGCGCTGATGTACTCGGAGGGCACGGGGGTGCAGCGCACTCCGGCCACGCGCACGTGGGTGATCTCTCGCACCTGCAGCCCCAGGTTCTCCCCCTCCATCGTCACTCGCGTGCCCCCCTCCTTGGGCCCCGTCAGGGGCTGGATCTGCGGGCGAGCGGAACGGAGACACTGTCACCCACCAGAGCAGACGCTGCCGGCCTCTGTCCTTCAACAGGGCACGGGAGCGCGCCACTCGCGTATAAACCACGGTAACACACGCCAGAGCAGACGGGGGACGATGCTGTCCTTTACTGGGGTCTGTAAGTGTGTCACACAGCAGATATAAACCATGGTACACACGCCAGAGCAGACGGGGGATGATGCTGTCCTTTACTGGGGTCTGTAAGTGTGTCACACAACAGGTATAAACCATGGTACACACACCAGAACAGACAGGGGATGATGCTGTCCTTTACTGGGGTCTATAAGCGCGTCACACAACAGGTATAAACAATGGTACACACACCAGAGCAGACGGGGGATGATGCTGTCCTTTACTGGGGTCTGTAAGTGTGTCACATAATAAACAACCGTAACGGCACAGACACAGGGCAGGCCAGGGGCAGATTACAGGGGAGCAGGGCAATGCGATATACTCATTCCCTGATTACCCAGGATCATCCAGTACAGTAATAATCATGGCCACCGTGTGGTGTATTGCCCCTCTGTAATCATACCAGATGTGGTAGTAAACATCCAAACTTCAGAGGCAGTGCTCCCAAATAAACAGAAAATGTTGTACGGCTTCCATGTGGTCACGTCATGGGCTTCCAGCAAACACATGGAAACTGCAAGGCCTTGCTGCTGATTGGCTGGCTTATGGCTTATCATCTTCAAATAGGTATCAATGGTGATTACTTTTCCAGAAGAATTTCATGTCACCTCCAAAGTCCATGTCACCTTCATGTCACCTCCATCAGGTAAAATTACAGGGAAAAAAAGCCAGAAAGGCAGTACATCACATAGTGGTGACGGTAGTTATTGCACTCAAAGGATGAGACTATTTGAAAACCAGCCTATCGCCCAGCCCAATAGCCAAGTGCTGTAGGTAGAGGTGGCGTATTGGTATTGGTGGAAGGGCACAACTGCTGCTCATCAGCTATTGGTGGGAAACTGGTGCGTCAGCCATTGATCATTTTCAGGTGGCAGGATGGTAGTGGGCCTTGGTTATTTGGGGTAACAGTAGAGGAAAGCTCTGTACCTTGGGAACAATAAGGAGACAGTCTGTCCCTTATTTGGAGAATAGTAGGACCTAGGTAATTTGGGCATGGCGTTACCGTGGCGATGCGCGGGCGTTACCTTGGCGATGCGCGGGTGGCTGCAGCGCACGTTGCGGCGGCCCTGGTGCATCCAGTTGTGGTCGGGGGCGTGGCAGTGCTGCCGCAGGAGACAGCGCTTCTCCCCCAAACACCAGCCGCACTCAAACGCCCCGTCCGCCTTCAGACACAGGCCACAGGAGTCCCGCTGGGCCTCACACTTATACAGCATCGCTGGGGGAGGAGGGGACCGGGGGTTAATACACCGTCCTACACACAATAACCAACCCAAACCCCACATACCTGCTCTATTCACACTTATACAGCATCGCTGGGGGAGGAGGGGACCGGGGGTTAATACACCGTCCTACACACAACAACCAACCCAAACCCCACATACCTGCTCTATTCACACTTATACAGCATCGCTGTACAACAACCAATCCAAAACTGCCAAACACACAGCAACCAATCCAAAACCGCCAAACACACAGCAACCAATCCAAAACCGCCAAACACACAACAACCAACCCAATACCCAGATATCTTGATTCAAACTTATACTCCCCTTCCCCCCAAACACAGGATAGCAACACTCCCTCCTAACATAACAACCAAATCAATACCCATACATCCCCTCTATTCACACAATTCACACACACACACCACACACAAAAGGTGATGGCGGGCCTCCACTCAGATAACAGGTGTAAAGGTGAGAGCAGTCACACAGGCCTATTGACCAGCGTATGCAGGCCGGCCCTATCAGATACAGATACAGCTGCTGACTCCATCCTAATCTTCCCACAAGGCCATTCTCTGACGGGTGATGAAATGTGCCGTCTGATTAAGGACTCTGGCATTCTCCCTCAGAGAGCCAATCAGCAGATGAGCCGCTCGGGGGCGGTTTTGACGGGGGCCAATCAGAACCACCGCTGTGTGTGACAGACAGCTCAGCCCTGCTACAGAGGGAAGGCGCGTCTACAGGAAGGGGGGGGCGGGGTGTGCCAGCTGAACTTTTCTGCAGATCTCCATCTCACGTCCAAGAAAAACAAAGGAGGACTTGCCATGATAATCAGGGTTTTGCAGTCTATAAAACTGTATTCTTTGGAGAAAAAAAAAATAACATGACCTACTTTTCTAATAGAGATAACAAGAATGAAAAATGTCTATTTTTGAAGGAATAAAACTGCAGTGAAAATCTGAATTGCGCACACACACATATACATACACACACACACACACACACACACACACGACACATAAACAGTTTATGAATGCATGTGTATGGCTATATTTTCCTCCATCAGATATACGATCTGTGTAGGATTATGTGCGTGTTGAGTAAATATTAAACTTGCAATTACCTTCCTATTTGAAAAGGAGGGGAAAAAAATAATAAGATCACGTATCTGGCAAACATTTTCTACGCACGGATCCTCTTATCACACACCGAGATCAGTGTAATAGTTGGAAGCAGAAGTCCACATTTCATGTGCTTTAATTACAGCACATCAGAGCCGGAGTGTTGCAGTCCTCCAGGGTCCGGGGTTTGTTAGTTTTCACTTTATTTCAGCGTGCTAATTAGGCTGCTTGCAAAACATGGCAAGAATATTTAAATCTGCCACAAACTTTTATTTTACCTTAATGCACCTTCATCAGCCAGCAGTTCAGCCCCCAGAAAGCAGCAGAGGTGAGTTAACCGTCTAATCAGCAGCTTTAATTAATCAATTAAGTGAAGAGTAACAACCAATACAAACGACACTGCAGCCCTCCAGGACCTGAGTTAAGAACTACTAGACACAAATTAAAAACTACACACACACACACTTCACCAAGTTAGATTACTCTAATGCACTCCTTTCAAAATCGGGACCAAAATCAGAAATACATTGTAATATCGGGACCCAAATGACAAATGTAGTACCTTTCGCAGGGACCCATCAAGTATAGCAGATAATAGCATAGCCTAGTGGACTACAGACTAATTCCAGGATCCACCTCATATACTCCCGGGACCCATTTTTGGTTCTGACCCACAGTTAAAGAAGCACTGCTGTAATACATTGTGAATAAGGGTTTTCTGAGGTAATGAGACCGAACCCTCTCTCTGCTCAGCCCGGGGGAATCATCACAATGATAAAAGCCCTCCCCTCTTTGTGAGACAGCCATTCGCTCCAACGCAGGGCTTCCCGTGTCACGCTGTGACATCACGGCTTGTAGCTTTGGTGTGCTAATAACTCTGAGCTCAAACAAATGAACCCTGCTTTTATTATTTATAAGCCTTCATTAAACCGATGTCTGAGCCTCTTTTGTACGCTGCTAGAACTGAAGCACAGGCAGGCCCAGCTATCGGCACCGAGCTGACGTCACCATGTGGACCCGGTGAGCTAACAAGCCTCCATATTTCACATATTTGTACATTTCTAAATTGCAAGCAGGCAGTTCTGAGGTTTCTTGGCAACAGCGCTGCTGAATTGGCCACAGATTACTGCAGCGCGATGCATAGCTCTCCCCTTGCACCAACTATCCCGCACACCACTAATATATTCCATACACAGGACATTTAATAACATTATAAAAACGCCAGTAACCACTGGGAAATATGAGGAATAATTTCTTACGTGTGTGTTTTTAATGTGCAGTAGTGTGCTGCATTATGTGACTTTGAAAGCCACTGCGCTAACTTGCCATGATGATTAGTATAAAATATATTTCCGGTTTACCGATTAAACTGATTGTTTCAGTACGTAAATGGAAACCATTACCAGCAGATGCCACTGATTATAAGCAGCTAGTCTTTCAATTAGCATTACATTTAATAGCTGAAACTCCACAAAGCTTTAAGAAGCTTTGCTAGCTTAGCCTCTTCAAACAAAACTAAATTCAACAGATATTTCAGCACTCTGAAAAGGAATAAAGCGTTGCAAACAAGGTCACATTTCCACACCATGGTTTCATTCTCCCCAGTGGCACACTATTAAAAATGGCATTTAAGGTAAGTGTATCGCACAGAACTAAAATAAGATAATATGAATCTGTAAGCAAACTCTATGATTTAATATCAGCAGCCAGGTGCTGTTCAGTGTACAATCATTTTCAATAAATATTTTATTGAACTGGCGGCTGAGTCAGACAGTCTTCACACAGCTACTGTGTCATCAAACAGCCCAACGCTTGTCTTAACTTTTGAACTAGTTCAGCTTTTAACAGGAGCCAGGTCAGTGTTTACTGACTGTTATAACGCATGTCATTTGCAAATGTTCATGTTCAAATTAAGTTCTGAAACGTGGACTGCCATGATGCAAAAGGACAGCTGTTATCAGACAGGTAAGTGAATGAGTGTGACTTTTTCATTCAACCTGTGCTCTGCAGTTTCTTACAGTCACATTAGCTACTTTAGCATTGGGTAATGAACACCACCTCACAGGGCTGTTTAGAATACATTTAGCTTTTTAAAACTATAATAAATGGATACTATGAAACAAAGTGATCATTTACAGGTAGTTAGCTTTCAACAAACAAATATTCCAGCTTCATGGCATATCTAATATGGAATGCATATATGAAAGTTAATTTTGATATGAATTAGCAGTTATCATGGTTATCTGACTATGTCACTGAATGTAGTTGAGTTGCAATGCATTGGGGATGGTAGCAAGTTACTGCATTCACTGTACAGTAAATAGACAGCGTTAAACATTCACACACCACTAGAGGGAGTTGCAAAATGTATCTTCACCAAACCTGACTGTAGCTCATTTATCTAGTCAGTATTAGAGTGAAGAGTGAAGACCTTGGACCGGACAAGATCAGCATGCACACAGCTACTATTGCTTACATTCAGAATGCACTTCACAGAACCCATATACTCCCCTGTGCAGACATAAAAAGCCAGCAGGGATTTAAAAACGACACTCGGAAGGACGAGTACCTTTCATGTTGGCGGGCTTGTCGATGAAGAAGTCCCCGTCCCACACAATGGAGAAATCCACAGGCAGGTCTCCCACCTCATCCCCATCGTACCAGTACTGCAAGGGCGACACACAGCCATTTTATTACCGTTGGCAAATTAACAACATGTCATACATGAACATCCAATAGCACACACCACTGAACAAAGGTGTTCACGTAACTGTGCTGATAACTGGCAGGGTTTGTGTGTCCCAAAACACAAAACGTGCATCCTCCACTCATCTCCTCCCTCCATACTTCCAAATGGGAGGAGTGGAGGAATGAAGTAAAAGAGGGCACATTTGTTTTCAGAATTGGGACGCACCCACAGCATCGACAAAGTAAGACAGTACCCCCCCACAAGTAAGATAGTACCCCCCCACTGTTTGTGTAGTACCCCCCCACTGTTTGTGTAGTACCCCCCCACTTGTGAAGTTGGTAACAGACCATTGTACTAGAACACCATGTAGCTGTAATTCCAATGACAACGCCATTGAACTTCAACCTTTTTTTTATTCCTTTAATTCCTACACTGTAAAATGAATGGATGGTAGACCAGGTTTTTACTCTTTCTCTCTCTCTTACACACACACACGCGAGGGTTCAGGAGGAAACGCGGCTCTAACGGACCGCGGCGGCCTGTCAGGTGGGGAGAAAAAGGGGGCCATGACGGTTTTACGGTCCGTGTTTTAATTAGCGGCAACACTCAGAGCACTTAGCGCACGCATTCCTGGGAGAATATCGCTGATCAGCCGCATCGATCGGCGGACAAGCGGAACACTTAAGGAGGGGGGGGGGGCAGGCCAATCGGGGCAGACAGGTGGGGGGGAGAGAGAGAGAGGCACAGTACTGGATTCAGCACTAAAAAGGCCAGCATTGCATTAAGTGACCAGCTCAAATAAAATTAGAACATGGTACAATTTGATATATTGGCTATAGGGCCCGGGAGAGAATCTGCTGCATCTGAATTTACATTCATAACGCAGCAAATGCACAATCTAGTTGCCGGGCAGGAGAAGAAAAGTACTTTCCGATTGCTGCTTGCTGGATTGATCGAAAAGGAGGACATAACTCTGTGTAGACAGCCTGTTCTTTAAAAAAAAGAAAAAAATATAAATAATCTGTGCGGTGGAAAAAAAGAAAAAAACCTTAACAACATAAATAAATAAAATAAAAAAACCATGGAGAAGCAGAAGGTTATTAGAACTAGAAAACTATCTGTGGTGGTGGTGGTGGTTGGGAGGGAGGGGGGTCTGTTCTCCACAGCTGCTCAGAGAATTATCTAGAAAGAATTCAAGCAAAAAATGTGGCAGTGTGGCTGCGACAGCCTGCATCAGAACCCAGTGAACCTGGCGACACCGGGCCGGCATCGCTCCTGCGTCTGCGGACCGGGAGACAGGCTGACGTACGGTCCGCGCCCGTCATCGACATCGCTCCTGCGTCTGCGGACGGGGAGACAGGCTGACGTATGGTCCGCGCCCGCCATCGACATCGGTCCACGCACACTCCCCCCCTCCCCAAATAACCTTATAAACCCAGAAACCCATTTACCGCTGAGGCGCGGCAACAAAGCGGCGCCGCACTCCGTTAGCACCTAGCGCCTCGCTCAGAGGCCCCGCCTCGCTCAGAGGCCCCGCGTCACGCTCAGAGGCCCCGCGCCTCGCTCAGAGGCCCCAGCGCCTCGCTCAGAGGCCCCAGCGCCTCGCTCAGAGGCCCCAGCGCCTCGCTCAGAGGCCCCGCGGCCCGCCCTCGTCAGAACACGCAGCCCTCGTCAGCGCAACTTTTATTCACAACAAACCTGAAGCCGCCATTAAAGCATCCTGCTAAACCATCTGGACAACAGACTGATTGAGCGCGGCAGCCAAACGGAAGCGGAGTCGCTGGGTTTTAAGTAAAAAGTTGTTAATCATTTTTTTTCTTTTCTTTTTTTCTTTCTTTTTTTCCCCCTCTTGTAATGAACATCTGGATGAAAATCATTACGAGTTCTTTATAAAAGGGCGCGATCTGCGCAACACGCACACAGATGTAGAACATTCTAGATGCAGGGAAACACGAATGAAATGAAACTGCGGGGCTAATGACAGCGGGGCCCCCCGGTGGGGGCGGATGGTGGACGCGGTGGGGGAGAGGCGCACAGCTCGCCGCGTTTCCCGCAGGTAATAACGCATCTCCGAGCCCGCGCCCTCCTCTCGGAGCGAGGGGCGTACGGCTTTGCGCAGATTAGCGCCCGTGTAAGTGGGTGGATGCCTTTGTGTCGGCCCGTACAATAAGGCTTATCTCTGCCTGCTGCTGGATTGATTTTCCCCCGGCCCCGGGTAACTCCGGGGCTGAGAGGCACGCGGAGACAAACTGCCCCGGTTCTGTCAGACCGCACACTGGCCCGAACGCGGACCGCATCCAGGTAATCTCCAAACGCTAACAAATGAATCCTCCGCCACCGCCGGGCATGCGGATGAGGGAATTCAGACCATATTTTCAGATAAGAACATTTTTTTTTTTTTTTTGTCAGCTTTTTTTAAATATTATCGATCAACTTCCTTTTTTAATTCGTCAAAGAAGACGCGGTTCAATTTTGTCTGGGTGAAAGCTGCTCATTTCTGTCACTGTGGAAAGTGAAGTCTACCACCTGGAATTGGAAATTGCGTGGGATCATCAGCTTGACAACTTACTTATTGCAACAGATTTAATCCAGTATAAAACACCTGAGCTACACGGTCGTTAAGTCTTCCTTCAATTTGAACACATCCAGGGCACCATGAGACGAAACAGATAAGGTATTTGCTGAATTCCTATTTATATCTTGATTCGTACAAATATCTTGTAAGTTAATTATATCTTAATCGAAACCAAAACACAGAAATCTTTTTGGGAATTCAGTATTCAACAGCCCTGGCCCTTCAAGTTGAGCAACACATTTACGCAAGTGCAGCGTTTTTGTTTTGATGATAAATGTATTACCGTCTGAAGTATGATAGATTCTTCAAAATGAAAAATGGCTGCAGTTGTTTTGTGCGTGTTCCGACCTTGTGCCCAATGCATGCTGGGATAGGCTCCAGCCCCCTGCAACCCTGAACTGGACAAGCGAGTATGGATAATAGATGGATGGATGGATGGATGTTTTGCACATATGGTAAATGAATGTTTCAGGTTCGAAAGGAAATCAATTAAGTAAGCTCAATAATAAAAGCTTTCCTGCATGCATTTAATTAAAGTAAAAACATTAAGCAGATCTCTGCAAAACAAATTATAAAAAAAAAAAAACACAGGCAAAACAACATTGTGAAATCAATTATTCTTCTATGAATAACCATCTTATAATGATGTGGAAAGAAAAAGAAAAAAAAATCAAAGTAAGGAGTTTAATGTGTTCTCATACCTGATTGTGAGGTGAATAAATTGGTTAGCATTGTTCTAGAGACATAATATGAACAAAGATGCGTAACTGGAACAAATATAGCACAGGGTTTCAACCCAGGCAGGGGTTATAGCGGAAGGTAAGAACAGATCTAATATTGACATCATGCACTTGAGGAATGAATGTGGTGTCTGGAGACTTTCCTTAAAAAGGGAATTTCACTTTCCCACGGCGGGAATGTGAGGTAGTCTGAGTCATCATACTTGAGGTGAGGGGTCTGGTCCAAGGAACACCAGAACATTCTTTCCCCGTGACCGAAATGCCCTCCTGCGGTTCTCTACAGAAACACCCAGAGATACTGCTTACGGTGTGACTTTACAACACCCCAAGCACAGCCAGGACTGTCAATGGTGTTTACAGTGTGACTTTACAACACCTCAAGCACAGCCAGGACTGTCAATGGTGTTTACAGTGTGACTTTACTTTACAACACACAAAACACAGCTGGACCTGCCAATGGTGTTTACAGTGAGACTTTACTTTACAACACACAAAACACAGCTGGACCTGCCAATGGTGTTTACAGTGTGACTTTACAACACACAAAACACAGCCAGGACTGCCAATGGTGTTTACAGTGTGACTTTACTTTACAACACACAAAACACAGCTGGACCTGCCAATGGTGTTTACAGTGAGACTTTACTTTACAACACACAAAACACAGCTGGACCTGCCAATGGTGTTTACAGTGAGACTTTACTTTACAACACACAAAACACAGCTGGACCTGCCAATGGTGTTTACAGTGAGACTTTACTTTACAACACACAAAACACAGCTGGACCTGCCAATGGTGTTCACAGTGTGACTTTACAACACCTGAAACACAGCCTTCAGTACACTGTGGGCGTCGCCGGGAAGGACATACAACGGATAAGAACAACAGAAAAGCCTAGAGTTCAGACAGATGATCAATGTTAGTTTATTGGCCAATTCATTTCATGAGAAACCACCAGGTACATTTTTTGGCATGGATACAACGCCACTACATCACCACAAATCTGAATGCATTAAACCCAGAAACCCTCCCCCGCAAAGCATCTCGCCATACTGCATGAGAGGGAGCGTCTGCAGCTTTAGCCAAGTTCGTTGAGTGAGATTTAACACAGAACTCAGTAGACTATTAGGCATTATATAGACTTAAATCTTCTGCTGCTGTAGTCTACATTAACTGAAGCTTCTGGCCTGTATCTGCATGATTATATGCATTGCACTGTTGCCATACGATTGGCTGATTAGATAATCACATGAATAAATAGGTGCACAGGTGTAATAAAGTGAGTATATACCATACACTGTGTATATTCCAAAACTGGAACATGCTCTTCCATATCAAACGGAGAACATACATGGCTTCTTATTTTAACGCGCTAAAAGCTAGATATTCACGGATGCAGTTCAGCCTCTCCATGCTGTAGCACACACACAACCCAGGATTACATTACATTAAATTCATTTAGAAGAAGCTTTTACTCAGTGACTTTTAAAGCAAAGTACGTAAGTGAACACAACAGGATTATAAGTGCGGCAGTAACCACAGAAAAGGCTAGTACGACTTGGAGAATCATTGACAGTGTAAAGGTGCACTAAGTTAATAGCATCCTATAAATCACTATCAATTATCCTGCTGACACTTCAAGTGTTAAAACAAATGCTACGCTAAAGTCTGAACTGTCTGTGGAGGACCGTATGAACACACTGGGGCAATATGAAGGACTAAAATCTGCTTCCTTCTGGTTAACATGTCCAGGTTGGCCCAACCACTAGGCCACACAGCGGAGGCTGTATATGACAAATATATGCATATCTGATACAGCCATAGGCATTAGCACTGCATGCACAACACGCTCCCCGCAAGCATCCCATGAGGATACATAAGGCACGATGTCTTCGCACCTGGAAGCACATTATACACGTTATAAAGAGCGCTCGCCGACCTTCCCCAGCTCCTGAGACGCACGTATGAAGTCGGTGAGATATTGGGGAAGGGAATATGCTTCAGCAGATGGTAATGCTTTCAGCAGGGCCCGTGCTGGCAAACGGTGCCAAGTGGAGCACGATAATACACGGTGTAAATTCTGCTTCATCTTCAAAGCAGAATTCCAAAACCAGAGCCTTTCCAAACGAAAGCCTTTTACAGAAACCGCAGTAGCGCTGACCCCCCGCAACCCCTCGATGTTCTAACCCTATATGGTTGATAAGAGATTCGCTTTTCGTTCGTCTAAAACGTTGTAAAATAGCAACAACAAAAAAAAAATGCACCGGAGGTAGTAAAGAAGAAAGAAACAAATTGGAAAGCATTTGAAAGTGACTGCCTGCTTGAGCTCATGGAGAGCTGAACAATGCAATAACGGCGGCAAGCTGCTTTTAAAAAGCCTGAGAAAAATTAGCATGAAGCCTCTTTCTTTTTCTCACATTCAGAAAGTCTCACCACCCAGGATCCTCTATAATGGCGCTCTTTGTGCGAACACTTTCCATCAAGAGGAGAAGTTCACAACTTGGTCACTGTTTGAAAGCCCTCTCCGTACTGTACGTTTCCCGGGTAACGCTGATGAGGCCTGTCGCTATGAGGCTACTGGAGCTTAGCAACATGCACTTTCATGAGACCACTTTGGATATTCTGGGTGTTTTTTATTTTTTATAGAAAAAATAGAAAACGTTGTGCATTTTGGCACGACTGACAAGATGCATTTAAGGTGAATTACTTAGGGGGGGAAAACCCCCCCAAAAATACAGGGTGTGCATGAGCTGGTGTTTTTGAGTGTGCTGGTGTGAATGTGTGTATGTGAGTGTGTGTGAGTGTGTGTGTGTATGTGTGTGTGAGACTGGGTGGGTGTTAGTTCATACTGATTTATTCAGGCTGCAACTGCATTGCTGATGTCTGCAGAACAGATAAAAAGACAGATAAAGGCAGGAGTTTCTATATGAAACTGGATTAATGTGCAAACCAGCCCTGTTTTCTAGAACGGTAGCAAATCAACATTTCTAAAAGATAATTTATAGTTGTGCTTCGTCCTTTGACCCTTGGCTTAGAGCCAATCAATGCCTGATTGTGTGTCTGTGCGTGTGAGAGAGATAGGACCAGTGGAAATCACAGAATCAGGCACACATCAGATTTTAAATAATTCAAAAACTCTCAGTGGGAATAGGGGTAAAAACAAATTATTTTTGAGTCTGTCAGAATTTTATCTATATACACAAATAGTCAGCGAATATTTATCACATGCTTAGCTAAACTGACTACAGTGTAAAAGTGCATACTGTCAGTTATCCCTATCAGGAGCCAGCTAGGCACCTCATTTTAGATCAACAAGATAGAAGAAACTGGAGCACTACTGTCAGAATGCTGGTTACAAACTGCATCCGTTGGTACAGTATGGCCAGTTTGGGTCCAAAATTTGGGTCAGTAGAATCAGACTAAATTAATGCAATGTGTGTGTGTGTGTGTGTGTGTGTGTGCATGCGTGCGTGTGCGTGTGCGTGCACTTGCGCTTGAGAGTGTGCGTGTGCGAGAGTGTGTGTGAGCGTGTGTGTGTGTGCGTGTGCGAGAGTGTGTGTGAGCGTGTGTGTGTGTGTGTGTGTGTGTGTGTGTGTGTGCGTGCGTGCACTTGCGTGTGAGCGTGTGTGTGTGAGCACGTGTGCACGTGTGTGTGTGTGTTTGTGCATGCTAGAGTGGCGATCAATCAACTGGCAAATGTACGAGCAAAGCAACGCTGCTGAAGAACGGAAAAAATATCCCTGACCTTTGCCCTCCAGGTCAAATCAGCAGTGACCATCTACAGAGCCGTCAGAAAGATTAGGAAATTTCTCATTAAAATATATTACATGGGCTGTTCTTTTACTCCAATAATAATACCTCTCAAGTATTTAGATGGCTTCAGAATCAAGTTAAAAATAAGAATCTAAAAGTGTTTCATTCACAAGTATTCACCCTCTTTGTGTTTGAATGAATTGGGCCAGGTGCACTCACTTTGCATTCACATATTTAATCCACCTGCATGCAATTGCATGACTGCACAGCGCAAATCAGCCGCTTTGAGCTGCCTGCGGAACGTAAGGTATTGATAAAGATAAGGGTGTTTGGAGGAAATAAGCGCTTATAAAAAAGATTGGCAAGATTTGAGCCTTCCAAGGGGCACCGTTAAGTCCATTGAAACAAAAAAAAAAACCCAGCACACAAACACTGCCAAGATCAGGCTGTTCTACCAAAATGAGCAACCGGATGAGACCCAAAATTACGATGAACCAAAGTACATGGCAAAAACTACAGAGGAATGGCTTTTAAGAGAAGGCAAATATTCAGGAATGACCAAGCCAAAGCCCAGAATTAAACCTCACGGAAAATCCAAATGTGCAAAACTCATACTGACGTACCCACAGAGACTCTGACTGCTGACTGGAATTGCTGACAAAGGCCTATACTCAAAGTACAGAATTATTTTTGGGGAATATTTTTTTGCCAATAATACTAGGTTCATCCCAAAACGTCAAGAATATAGCCATATAGCCATATAGCCATGAAACAACACTGCCTGTGTAGCTAGGTAGCGTAGGCAACATCTGCCAGCTTCATACAAAGCTGTGATGTGACACGCTAGGAAAGGTCAGCTCAAACAAGTTCAAAGTTTAAACAATTTGAACCCAGACAGCGCTCAACTTGGCTTTATTTCGAGCCGTGTGCTACGCCAGGCTTAGCACCGCTGCCAAGTTGGGCATCGACGCTCCCTCAATATGAGTTTAATGTCTTGACGCCATGTCGAGCCTTCTGACACCGATCTTGAGAAAGCAGCTTTAGGGTAGTTCAGGGGCGGTGGCACCCTGGAGCAGCACGGCCAGGTAAAACACACCGCGGGCAATCAATGGCAGACACCACAAACAACTCAGCAAGGCGTCCGGAATCAGGTCCGGGCGCGCGGGGCTCCGTGGGCCAAACTGTCACTGCGCGCCTCGCTAACGGAAACGAGTGGGCGCCTCAGGACAGATTTAGGGTGAGGAGCCGCGCGGACGGGTCCAGGGCACTGGGCTGAGGAGCTTAAGGGCGCGTGGCTGCTTAAAGGCTCCTCTCAGAGCCCCATTGAGCGGGGGCTGAGGCCAGCCAGCAGACGGCTTGTTGGACCGGCGTGGCGGCACTGAGTGATCCACAGCGCAGTAAAGCAGCTGACAGGGGCTATAGAGAAATAAGACCGGGCGCTAATGCAAGCTGGAACCAGGCGAGGGAGAGAGAGACGGCCAGCAGGACAGCTGCAGCACTTCCAGGGCTCAGGACCGGGGAGCCAGGAGAGTGCTCACTCCGTTTCCATGGCTAGAACTAAACGGATAGTCTCGCAATTACCGCGGTGAGAGCCGGCAGAGGCACTCCATCCTCCGAGCAGGAGGAGGCTGCGATAGCCATTCCGCTTGCACGCCGCTAATTGAGTGGATAGTCACGGAGTTTACATGGGCAGAGCCAGGAGAGTCACTCTGAATTTAACCAATTCAGGCGTGAGGTCACAAATGTGTGATTAGAGTGTTCTTAACTGAATGTTCTCAACTGCTGATGTAACAATCACTACTGGTGAGTGAAAGCAATGGAGTTCTAGAACAGGGGGGGAACATACTCTTCACAAACCACAAGACAGCCAGGATAGTAATTTTGTTGCCATGGTTATAATTGAGTGAACAGTCACGCAGTTTACGTGGTAAGAGCGAGGAGAGTCACCGTTTCCATTCTAGGAGCCAGCAGAGAATCAGGAAGATAGTCGTCAGTTTCCCTGGTAAGAATCTGTCGAGATCCAGGAGGGTCCCTTCACCCTAAGTCTTGATCTCTCACCCAGAATAACATGGCGTCCACACAAGCACGAGCACCTACAATTAATTGCCTCTGGTGCACTTTTGTCTCAGAGCCGTGGGGCGCAGTTTGAGAGGAGCTGTGTGCAGTCCGTCAGCCTTCACATCCGGCAGGCGAGGCCATCAATACCCGCCAGCATCAGCCTAATGCGGCGGGGTAGGGGAACAGGGCTCAGCTGTTTGGGAGAGATGCAGGGGGGCTCGTTCACTTTGGGAAGAACGGTGGGCTGTGCATAGCGATGATGGAACGATGGGCACCTGATGAATTCTGGGGAAACCCGGTTCACCCAGAGAATCCCTCCCAAAGCCCACACAGTGGACCTTCAGCTTCAGCCGGGGGGGCAGTGCAGTGTCACGGAGAGGGAGCTGGGCCTGCGACTGAAAGGTTGCAGGTTTGATTCCCAGGTGGGACTGTGCCCTTGAGGGAGGTATTTAACCTGCACTGCTGCAGCATATATCCAGCTATATAAACGGATACTGGGTAAAAATGCAAAGTCATGTAAGTCGCTGTGGATAAGAGTGTCTGCTAAATGCCTGTAACATCAGACATTTTGACAAATATCCAAGGTAAAACGCAAGCTTAGCAAAACTGACGAGACACGGATTTGACTCGCATGAGCAAATCTAATTCGACAGCAGCTCGCGCTTGAGAGAAGAAAAAAAAAAGACAACTGTACCAATTTACTGTATATTTAAACAAACACCCAAATTCCCGTAATGACCACCAACGGTCGAGACCTCTACATTTTCTCGATCATCTCTCCCCCCCAAATAAGAGCTGAAAAGACCCTGACGGACGAATAAGAAGCTGTCCAGTGAGAGGATGGTGGAGAGAAACAAAAATCGATTGGTTCAGATTGGTGCCCATCTGGGGATGCTAACAATCACATTAGCATGGACCCCATGGCCTGAAAGTCACCGGCTCTAGGCTCGCCATGACGACCAGATTGATTGATAGTGGGCGCCTCACGAGAGTGAGTGTGTTGGGAGGGGGGGGGGGTGTAATCTGCTGCGTGTCTCTCCCAGTGCTAGATTACTATTCACCAGAGATTCATGGGATGGAGGAGCCAGACAGGGGGGGGGGGGGGTTATGATCTGCTCCCACTGCTGTGTCACAGGTAATCAGACAGCCAATTAATCTGGGCACACCCCCGCAAATATACAGAGAGAAGGGGGGAACGGAGGGATAACAACACGGATGAGAGGAGGACAGAGGTAGAGGAGAGAAGAGTGGAAAAGAAAGAGGGAGGGAGAAAGAGATAGAGGGGGGAGAAAGAATGAGGCAGAGAAAGAGATAGAGAGGGGGAGAAAGAATGAGGCAGAGAAAGAGAAAGAGAGAGAAAGAGAGAAACTGAGAGCGTGAGAGAGATGTTTTAAAAAAGAGAGAGATCCTATGAGGAGGGTGCTAGACATCAGACTCCTCTGTTAACCCGGAGCAGACAGGGTGGGTCACCGGGCTTCTTGGCTTGCAGCAGACAGCTGAGAGAATATCTTTATCCACAAATTACTGCACCTTATGTCATCCATCTCCCACCTACACAGCACTGTGGGCTTCCTCTTACCGAGCTGAGCTTTTGAGCATTTATATCGCTGTCAGTCTGTCAGCCAGACCAAATAACAACCCCTCTTTCTGCTCCATCTCACCGGATTATATATAGTTGATATGCAGGTCGTATATACTTTTTTTTGTAATGAAAAATTTCATTTCTGTATCTTACCTTTTGTAAAAAAATTCCAATATGTTTTTCCAGAGCGGAGAGGCACGGTACATCATTAATGGGGCAGTGTGAGCACGTGGAGGGAATGCTGAGGGGGAGGAGGAGTGATGGGGGGGGGGGGGGGGGGGGGGGGAGCGCAGGAAGGACAACAGTTGCTGTTCGCGGCGGGGGCCTTCCTCTCTGGCCTTCAGAACGGAGCGCGCGCGGCAGTGCGTGTCATCCACCGAGAGGACGACGATCAATCCTGACCGGCGGTGGGGAAGGGCGTGCGTGCGCGTGAATGTGTGTGTGCGTGTGCGCGTGTGTGTGTGTGTGTGTATGTGTGTGTGTGTGTGTGTGTCTGTGCGTGCGTGTTTGAATGTGCGTGCGTGTGTGGGTGTGTGTGCGTGTGTGTGTGTGTGCGCGCGCGTGTGGGTGTGTGTGCGTGTGTGTGCGTGTGTGTGCGTGTGTGTGCGTGTGTGTGCATGCGTGTGCGTGTGTGTGCATGCGTGTGTGTGCGTGTGCATGCATGCGTATGTCTCAGTGCGTGTGCGTGTGTGTGTGTGTATGCGTGTGTGTGCGTGTGTCTGCGTGCGTGTGTGTGCATGCGTGTGCGTGCATGCATGTGCGTGCATGCATATGTCTCAGTGCGTGTGTGTGTGTGTGTGCATCTCTGTGTGTGTGTGCGTGCCCCAGACGTGATCTCCATCATTAAAATGCCATGTGACATTAATGGCTGTGCCAGAGAGCAGTGGGCTCACGGAGTGACCTTTGACCTCTGTGGGGTCAGAGGGCGAGAGGGTGCACGCTCCGTTTGCAGAGGTCAATGCACCTCCTGCTTCAGAGCTGCATCTGCGACTTCACCCCCCGACCCCCTGCCCCAGCCCCCCACACACACCCCTACCCCCCCACAAAAACCCCCCACACACCCCTGCCCCCACCCCACATGCCCCGGCCCCCCTACTCCCCCCCCACACCCCCCTGCCCCTCCGCACACAAAGCAGCCCCAGTAAATTCCTCTTCACTAGGTCACATTGTCAGACCACATTAAGACCTGCATCCTGTGCCTAGCTAATTATTTTACAAGATTCCCTGGGGTTACCGTGACAACCAGATGGGTCACAGAAGGCAGCCGTCTGCAACATCAATGTGAGTCAGAGGAAGAGAGAGAGGGAGAGGGAGAGGGAGAGAGAGAGAGAGAGAGAGAGAGAGAGAGAGAGGGAGAGAGGGAGAAGGAGAGAGGGAGGGATGAAGAGAAGGAGAGAGTGAGAGTGTGAGAGAGAAATATGGTGGGAGAGTGAGAGAGGCAGTCAGAGAGAAAGAGAGAGAGAGACAGAGAGAGTGGTGGAGGAGACTCAATGTCAGCTCTTTGACATGCCACATTTTTCACCAGGATTGAGAAAACAAAAGCGCTTTAATGCTATCTATTGATTTCTCCGCTGATTTCCAGGATAAAGTTCTTCATGAGCTATGACTCAATGGGAAGTCACCTTGTTGTCTGGCGCGCAGTTCCCAGAAGGGAAAAAATATTCCCTCTGTGGAATCAGCCGGCTCCCTGCAAATAACTGTAATTAATAAATGTGTTTACGCAGCAGTTGCCTTTATATATGACCAAATGATCCATGGCCGCTGATAAAGGAGACAGCAATGCAGCACTGGCGCGGGCTTGCAGGGTGCCAACAAGCCCGTAAAAGAAGCATATAAACGAACGCGGCGCTGCACTAAATGTCTTGTGCAGGGCCTGGTGATTTAAATAGAACAGTCAATTATGGAAACAACCTAGGCAGAATTTAATAGTCTATATTTTCACTTTTAAATTTTCCAACTGTCATTAGGCAGTAATGCAGTCTTGATGTTGTGCATCAGTAAACAATGCCATGGGGAAGGCGGTGTTATAATGATTTTGGGCAGTAAGCACTTCCATTACCGTTTCCTATTAGCCATGTCAGAGAGCGAAAGCTTTTCCCCGTGCCTTATTACAGCACGCACACGCGTGTTCCCGCTTGACCACTGGGAAACCTGATGAACCTGACTGTGAAACGAGAGACGAACAGCATTCTGCTGGTTTTTACAGTGAAACTGGACACCCACGAGCATCCACTCATGTTCAGCAGGACAGGCCCAGTGAAGGGAGCAGTTCATCCGGGTTGTCGGGCTCATTCATGGGGGAGTTAGGAGTGCCAGGCACTGGGGCCGACTGCTGTAGAGTGGAGCCACTCCATCCCCACCCTGTTCCCCTGAGCTGGAGAACCGGGTACATGTCGATGTGTTCTGCACACCAACACTTTTACTTATCTATTCTGCACACTAACACACTTACAGATGGGTTCGGCACACTAGTACACCTCCAAATGTGTTCTGCACACTAACACAATTCCAGATGTGTTCTGCATGCTAACACACTTACCGATGTGTTCTGGCACACTAACACACTTACCGATGTGTTCCGCACACTAACACACTCACCGATGTGTTCTGGCACACTAACACACTCACCGATGTGTTCTGGCACACTAACACACTCACCGATGTGTTCTGGCACACTAACACACTCACCGATGTGTTCTGGCACACTAACACACTCACCGATGTGTTCTGGCACTGGATGCAGGAGCTGTTGAAGCGCACAGCCGGGATCCTCTGCACTTTGCCCTGGATGTTGAAGACGCACTCATAGTTCTTCTGCCCAGACTGGGGCTGGGGCAGGTTTCGGGCACGCAGGGTTATCGGGCGGATGATCCCCGCTGGAACCAGGATGTCACTGATGGGCAGGATTTGTGGGCACCCCTGGAGCACACACACAAGCACACACGCAAAACAAAACGACAAAAATAAACTGCATCATTAAACGGCACTGGATATAGGGTATGAGATGTGAAATTACAGAGATCAATTTGGGGGCAGTAAGGCAGGGTAAACTCCTAATTGTACAGCCGAGGAGCACACATTTTAGGCGCAGCAGGGTTGTGTGAAGATCAGCTCGATGAGGTGGGAAATTCAGCACTCCTGAAAGCCCTGTGTGGGTCTATAGCTCCAGAACCAGATATGAGCCGTCATACAATGGAAATTGTATGCGAGTATGAGAAACTACTTGCACTCACATACACACACACTTATACTCGTGCGCACAACAGACACACACACGTACACGTACACACACACACGTACACACACGCACACACACGTACACACACGTACACACACACACACACACACACACACACACACACACACACACACACACACACACACACACACACACACACACACACACACACACAGCAGGGATGATATGGCAGCACAACGTCCCCTCAGACAGGCTGGTGTATTAGAGGATATTTAGTATGATCTGTTATCTATTTAACACTGGAAAAATAATCAGGGAGGCTGTAAAAGCGATTTGCCAGTCAAGCAGTCATAAATCAGCGTCTGGGCCTGGCACAGTGGAGTCCTCCATCGGCACACACAGCGCGGCACGCTAACAATGATGCAACTCCAGGACCCGCGCGCTCATAAATCTCCTCCCCGCCACCTCATCTGTATGTGTGTGTGCGCTCGCGCTGCGCTAAATCACACTTTCACACTCCACGTATGCAAAGAGCGCCAGATCTCCCCAGGATGGCGTCCGGGGCGGTGGCAGCGCCGGCGGGGTGTTGGGTAGGTGGGGCTGAGGGGATGTTGGGTAGGTGGGGCTGAGGGGGGTTTTACGACGCTCTCCAGACAGTTACGCGACTCGCCCGGACGGAATACCAATGAGCTCGGCGCAACCTTCACCCGCCGTCTCCGCTCAGTCGCTAGGCGTGGCCTCTACCCGAGCCGAGCGGGCTACGGCGACCCCTCCCACTGCAGACCAAGGGCACAATCGTTCACAAACAGGGGCGAGGGATCGCGACGCCGCTTTAAACGGCCCGAGCCAACCGTCCGAGGAGAAGAAAACATTCCCCAGCCTCAACACGTAGCCAGTGGCGCTAATAAAAATTCAACCCGCGCCGCGTGGAATATTACGTGTTCATCAGCGGCGTATTTAAACGACGGGCCCCCGATTCGCCTGTACGCGGCTGCGCTGCGATTCGTCACGAGCCGAGCCATCTGCCCGCGAGCGGGGTGATCCCAGTAACCGCCGTCCACGACTGAGAGCCGGCGGTTTGAGCGCACGTCCTCCGCGGCCCGCGCCCGCTCGTCCCGCGCGGGTTAATTAGCGTCCCGCCAGCGGTAACGGGAGAAGCCCTCCGGGCCGCGGGTCGACGGGGGCGCTCGGCGCTCCACCGGGCGGGCTCTCCGCGCGCCCGCGAGGCGGATCACAGGCCCTGTCGTTTGTGGAAGACCTAATTTAATGGATGACATATCAAATTACCATGGACGTGCTTACCTCGCCCCTGCTCGGCGGAGTGGATTACACCCCGGCGCACGTGCGAAGCCAGAGCCTTTCAGAGAAACAGCACCTTCCAGAGGGGAGAGCAGGGATGCCAAAAGGCACACCTTTCATTTCATACACCGTGGTTATTCATTATTCATTTTCTGTAGCTACGCATAATGGAATATTACAGGGCTACTATTTTCCGAACTGTGTCTGCTGTTGCCATCATATTTATAAGAACTTAAGTACTGTGCTGTCCTAGCAGTCCAAAGTAACACTCTTTATTTGCAACATTTTGGCTGGACATAGTTTCAATATTTTGGCGATTAAATATGGGCGATTAAGAAACGATGTGGGATCTTCCCCCTCGGGGGGTATTACAGATTAGGGAGGACAGAAACAGCAGTGCCAGAGATCCAGTCAGACAGCAGATGTGCTCGTGTCCTACACAACCCTGCAAATGGCTCATTTACAATATTTCCCTGGGCATGAAAATATGGCGTACTGCGTGAAGGCGTCTCCTTTCTGCAGGCTGCACAAGTCTACTTCGTGTTCCTCTCGCATCTCTGTGCGTTCAGCACATTCAGGTTCACATTGTTTAAGCTCAAAGATGAGCACAGTGCCCTTATCGCTGTGGGACTGCTGTGAAACAAACACAGCCAAACAAATCTAAATCCAATACCAAAGACTGTTAAAGGCTACATTGCGTTGGGACCGAATTTCATTGATGTTCTGGGAAATTGGACACAAACGCATGTCAAGTGCAGATTCTTTAACTGTTTTTTTTCGTTGTTGTCATGCACATTGGTAACTCCATGGGAATTGGGGCTTGCGTCGGTACAGCCGTTTGTCTGCTTGCTTTTGAGTCGAGGTGAGTGATGCCAATTTCCCTCAACGACAGCTCTCCCCATCTAATTTCCACACAATGGCTCTTGTGCTGTTCTCCAGCACTGCGTGAGGAAGGAGGCCATTTCCCCCTCACCCGCCACTCTGCCTGGGTCTGAACTTTAATGATTTTCACCATCTGCATTCCTGGGAAATACCGCAGCACAAACCCCTTCTGCTTTACTCATTTTCATTAACCAGCTTTAATTAGTTCATTAACTAGCTTTAATTATCTGCTGGGTGAAACAACAAGACAAGCGCAGTACACAGTATACTGTACTGTATGTGGATGAAATAACTTTTCCGTATCGTGACACAGGAACACGCATTTAATAAAATATTTCATACCGCCACAAAACCTTTAATGAGTAACCCACTGGCATAATAATTCAGACTTTTTCCTCACGTCTGAGTTGAACAGTTGTAAACTGCCCAGGAGACAGAAGTGTACTCCAACTCGGTTGTCTCTCGACCAGCTGTTTTTTTCCCCAGAAGGCCGGCTCTCCGTCACTGATTAGCACCCCATTAAGAAAGCCCTGGCAGTTTACAGGCTGTTGACAGTGCTCCCATTAACCTTATTGTGCAGATCCCAGTCATCACAAAGCTGAGCACTTTTCTCTGTTGAAACATAAAAACCTCACGCCTGCTCTGCTGCGCTTGTGCACTCACACACTCACTAGTGGAGAGGGCCAGTATCTGCTCTCTCACAGTAAACAAAGAGACTCACTCACTCACTCTCTCACAGTAAACAAAGAGTCTCACTCTCTCACTCTCTCACTCTCTCACTCTCTCACTCACTAGTGGAGAGGGCCAGTATCTGCTCTCTCACAGTAAACAAAGTGACTCACTCACTCACTCACTCTCTCACAGTAAACAAAGAGACTCACTCTCTCACTCTCACAGTAAACAAAGAGACTCACACACTCACACACACACTCACACACTCACACACTCACACACTCACACACTCACACACTCACACACTCACACACACACACACACACACACACACACACACACACACACACACACACACACACACAGGTAAATGGGCACCATTAAATAGGCTGCCGCTTACATGTACAATTTCTCCCTCATTCAGCTTGTTCAGCCGCCTTTTCTCTCCCTCTCTCTCACTTTCTCCCCTAATCCCATTTAGAGTCTCTGTGTGCTGTAATCCATGACATTTCCTGCCTGCTTCTGGCTGGGAAGAAATATCCAACTTCAAACGATTTTTGAACACTGCTGAAGTTGAACGCTGACAATACTCTCCAACTCCCCGGCCCTCGTTTAACCAGCCAATTAACAGTTCCAACCAAGAAGATACAACGCCGGGCTCAAGATGAGGCTCTCTTTGCATAGCGGCTGGATTAGACAGTCAAGCATACAGTATGTGGATGAAACAGACAACCTTTCTGTTCAGTGAGACAGCAATTTGGTTTCATACACACAATGCTGAATCATACTTAACATGATTATATCTATCCAAATAACGATGGATGCAATTTCAAGCAGTGTGGGGGTTGACAGCTTCATTCAGCGAAGGGTAGAAGCATGGCAACTGTGCTTCAAACAAACAAAAACTCCACAGTATTCACACTTAAAGGGCCTATTAGTGCCTCTGCTATTCAGATAGACACTAAGAGCATGTGGTATGCGTGTCAGGTCCAGTTTGTTGGAAGCGGAATCAGACTCTTGGAGACAGAACGATATTAGCACACAAAAAAGGACCTCCCGCGGCAACATTTCTCACCAACTAAAAAGCAATATAAAAGTGTAAAATAAACAAGCGCTACTTGCGCCACACAAATGCGGCAAGACTGTCGCGAGCAAACAATCCGGCCCCTAGCATCGGTCTATAAATCATATGAGCAGGATTAGCGCCGCGATTCAACCGCCCTCCCGCCCCAGCCCCCCACCCCCCAAGGCAAACGTGCTTCCCCTCCGAACAGCTTAATGTTCGACAAGGCAAAGGGGCAGCGGAGGGAACCACAGGTGCGTGCGATTAGTGCTGGGTGTTTGCCATGCAAACAGAACTGAGGACCAGCACACAGAGAATGACTCAGACAAACAATAATTACAAATAAATTAATTCATCCTCCTGGACACGGCGTGGAAGCAGATACGCACACACGACAGATACAGGAGGAGGATCTGGACCAAACAAAACCAAACAGCAGAGCAGCCCAGCGATGGAACTCCGTACAACTGTACACTCTTCAACTTCACTGCTTACTATGAAGTTCTGTAGACCTGTGTATTGAGCAGGAGCATAATACTAAGAAATGGATACAAATAAACTACGTAAGTTGCTGGATATGTAGTATTTCACTGACAAGTGGGATTCCAGCTCAAGATTAATTTTATCGCCATACAATGTCCAAACATTCAACTGCAGACAGCTAGTTCTGCAACTGGATTGCAACTCTACAACCTTCTCTTGTTTAGGCAGTATTTGATGAAATTTGTCATCTATTATCTTTAGAGTAGGGTAATGGTTTTATGGAGAATGGTAAATATTTTCTTCACCAATATAAACTAAGGTAAACAAAGAGCTAAATTGCTAGTTAAAGTACAGCACTGAAAGTATTTTCCCGCATCAGTTTAGTACAGTGCACATAGAGTGTTAGTGAGCCTGATCTGTCAGATATGTATATAGTCATGGCGTATGAATCATATCAGAATAAGTTTTCTTTTTAGCATACAGCTGTCTGGAGAATAAATTAAGAAAGATATGATATTTTTTCAAAAGAGGAAGTTATATATGGCTATAAATATAAGCAATACTATACAAATAAGCACGCATCTGTTCTAGATTAAATGTGATTAGTCGATAACACGCACTTGATAAACACAGACCAGGGGGCCAAAGCATACACTCTAAAGTTTAATTGCTTTCCATAACATAGCCAGGTGCAAGCAAGCCTGATGTTGATACCATAAATAAATCCATCTTAGTTTTATCTGCCAAGTGTTTCCTAACGTCTACAGCCTGGGTTTTCAACAGGTCCACCGGGGGTCTCTGGCCAGACATTAAATGCAATGACTATATACAAAACATATTTAAAAAATATAAAACCCTTTTTTAAACATAGCCCTTGTGACGGGGGGGGGGGGGGGGGGGCTCCCTGGATGTTTGTGAGTCTGGGTGGGGGTGGGGGGGGGTCCCTGGATCAGAAACGGTGGTAAACCCCCCGGTCTGAATGAAAGCGGGATTGTTTTGGACACGTTCTCCAGGCGGAAGGGGAGAGCGTGAGACGTGTAATCGCTGTGGGCCCTCCCGCCCGGGCGCGGGGCCTTATTTACGGCGACGGAGAAGGCCGCGGTAATGGCGTGCCGATGACGGATGCGTGCGAGCACTTCCTGTCGCGCCGGGACCCTGATCTGTCGCATCACTCCCCACCCCTGAGAGCCGGCCCACCGCCACACTTCCTGCGGGCCTAATGGCTCCTCTGTCACTCATCCCGCAATTAATTACCGCTCCGCCGCTCGTTAATAAAGGCCTTCCCACAGCGAGGCGCTGCGGAGGGGAACAGTTAGCACATTTTTTGGGGGAAGTCGGGGGGGGGGGGGGGGGGGGCTCCCGTTTCATCTGGCGGCCCTGTGGGAAAGGCCAATGAGGAAGCGCGTCTCTGCGCCGAGCGGCCGATAACTCCTCCGCTCTCCCAGGACAGGGGAGGGGCTGGCTTTAAGGTTAGAGAGGCGCGCGGCGTAATTAAGTTTCGCACGGTGATTAATGTCGGGGGGGAGGGGGGGGCGGAACGCTGCGGGGACCGTACGGCCGGGGCGTCGACGCCCGTGGCTCGCCGGAGAAGGCATCGCCAGCCGAAAAGAGACGCTCCTCGCCCGGGAAAAAATCAATCCGGGATCCGACGCGCTCTGCGGAGGAGACGGCGAAGGTTTAGAGAGAAAATAGGAAAATAAAGGGCTGCATCCGGCCTCTCCGAGCCTTCAGCCGTAATAAATCTCTGTGACCATCAGCGAGGTTTAACCACTACCTCTTTCATTTGATTGATCTCCCGGCTGATAATTCTCTTTTAAACTGAGGCCAGGATAATAGCCCAAACCTAAATATGGACATGTTTTCAGGAGCACTATCGATTTAATGTAATTAATGAAATCTTGATTCACGGTCTTCTCCCGCCGCTACAAAAAAATAAAGCTTTGTTTAGTTGAATTCACTTGTAACCGAGTAAATTCAACCTAATTCACGTCACAGGAGTTGTGATCTTTCCTCCACGAACATTATTCATCCGTTTGTCCTGCCGCTGACCGTTATTTTCAGGATGAAACTGCGAATAATGCGGATTTTCCGGACGGAAAACATTCCCGTTTTCAGGGGTTTTATAGCGCGCCGCGGCGCGCCCGCTGCACCTTGAGACGATGACATATGTTCCAGGATCCCACGTGACCAGCGTGGAGCTGTGACCTCATTTAAAAAGACATCCCGGCGCAAGGACACATGACTCATGAGTCACGGCAACCTAACGTTTTATGGGAAGACCTGAAGCTGGCCCGCCAATGATGAACCGCTAACTGTTGGGTATGAACCGCCAAGGTTAACGGGGCCGTTGTTCAGAGTCGAGCGGTTCGGTGCGTTTCAGCCTGAACTGTGGAGCCGTCTGCAGCCACACGCTGCAAAGAAAAGCCAGTCTTAGCAAGTCTTTTTAGTCCATGACACTAGAAATCTTATTTTTCTTCTCTCGAATAGAAAATATGAGCTTATTTCAAGTTACCGTTTGCTATTTGCCCATTAGCAAATCAAACCATCAAACCATCTCATTTCATTGGCAAAATGTTTTGTCTTATTTAGCAAAAAAGGCTAAAACACTTGCAGAAATGGAGATATTTTTTTGGTCTCTGCAGCTGGGATGGATGTCTCTCTCTAGCCCTGATGGAGCCCTATCTCACACACACACACTCGCAGGGTGAAGAGGGCCGTGGGGCTCTGGAGGACAGGAGCTGGCTCCAGGTTTGGAGAGGCTTAGGGGGCGTCTCTGAGCCCCTGGAACGCACGCTACCTGCCTGCAGACCTGGCCAGGAGAGGCCTCTCTGGGACTGGAGTCTCACTCCAACCCCGTGCCAGCTCAGCCCCAGCACAGGATTAAGAGCTACGGTCCCTGAGTCAGCCGCGGGTCCGGATCACTACCCAGAGTTCAGGTGTTAATGTGGGGGGTGGCTCCAACTCGGTCCCTTAAGTGGTCTAATAAAGGTCAGCCCATTAAAAAATGCCTGAAATAAACACCCTCCATGCCAGCACTTTACAAGGGAATGTGTTCTTAAGGTTTTTTTTTTTTTTTCACTTCACTGCCACCAAACTAAAATACTCGCATCTTTTAGATAAAAGAGAGAGAGAAAGAGAGAGAGTGTGCGTGTATGTAGCGTTCTATACCATACAGTATTGCATAAACTAAACCAAGCAACACAGTACAGCACTCTTTCTGAGTCTTGGTTAAAGAGTGTGAGTGTGAGAGAGAGCAAGAGCGGGGGGGGGGAGAGAGAGAGAGAGAGAGGGAGAGAGAGAGAGAGAGGTGGGAGGAGAGATTCCAAATCATATTCGCCTTCTCTTTTTTATTGTGGAGGAGTTGATACTGGCCTGGTTCTCCACCGTTCCCCCTCCAGTATCAACACGGCATGACTCACTGTTTTTCGCTGAGTAATTCCTTTTTTCCAGGGGAGATAAGGAGATTGTCAATCCTCACGCTGGAGGGGGGTAGTCGAGGGGGGGCGGGCGGATAGAGGGAGAGAGAGTAAAGGAGAGTGGGAGAGGGAGAGAGGAAGAGAGGGAGAGAGAAAGAGGAAGAGATAGGGAGAGAGAGGGAGAAAGAAAGAGAAAGAGGGATAGAGAGAGGGATAGAAGGATAGAGGCAGGGATAGAGGGAGAGAGAGAGTAGGATAGAGGGAGAGAGAGAGGGAGAGAGGGAGAGAGAGAGGGATAGAGGGAGAAAGAGTAGGATAGAGGGAGAGAGAGAGGGAGGGATAGAGGGAGAGAGAGAGAGAGTGAGAGAGAGATAGAGAGGGAGGGATAGATAGAGAGAGAGAGAGAGAGAGAGAGTGAGAGAGAGATAGAGAGGGAGGGAGAGAGAGAGAGAGAGAGAGATAGAGAGGGAGGGATAGATAGAGAGAGAGAGAGAGAGAGAGAGTGAGAGTGAGAGTGAGAGTGAGAGTGAGAGTGAGAGTGAGAGTGAGAGTGAGAGAGAGATAGAGAGGGAGGGATAGATAGATAGAGAGAGAGAGAGAGAGAGAGAGAGAGAGAGAGAGAGAGAGAGCTGGTTACAGTGGCGTCCCATACGCTGCCGGGGCTGTCTGATAAGCCCAGATAAGGGATCTCTTTGATGTTCAGTTAAGTGTAAAATTAAAATGTGCCAAAAGCCGACGGGTGCGAGCTCCCAGCTCCCTGGCTCCAGAGAGAACAGGGATTCTTCTCTTCTTTCTGTGTTCATTTCCCCTATTTTTCCATCCCACCTTCGCCCCCGTAGCATTTGGGCTTGTTTTATTGGAGAGGAGTAATACAGCTAATTGTGAGCGCTGCACTTATATAACTCTTACATTAATCCTCAGCGGCTGTCAAATTACCTTTCATCTCTCCATCTTCCCATCTCTCACTCACTATCAGCCCATCTATGCATCTGTTTAGAGAGTTTGCCAACCAAATTAAGTTCACTCTTAATCTGTTAATCTCTGTTAAAGTATGCTAATGCATGCATGCTTTTCTCCTGGGTTAAAATAAAGCACAAATTGAAATAACCACAAATAGGAACACAAGACAAACAGCACATTTCTTGACAGGCACACGCAGTGCATGTTGTCACAGTGTAACCTCTCATTTACAGCACAATCCGCAGGTGTAAGATCAATCCATTTCTACTCAAAATCCTTTCCAGCAGACCCTGTGTGTTTGCAGCTTTCTGCGATACTGTTTTGATTCACGTTATGAGTTAAGTAACACAAATAAATAGCATATGGCAATGTATAATCTGTGGAGCGAGAGAGAAAGTTTATCCTGAAAGAATTAGGCACTTGGCAAAAGTGTTGCTGGGAAAAGTGAAATGCTATGGCGGGACGGAGAAAGGCAAGAGATTGCGCTGGCGCAAAACTGGCTGTGATCATCGCGAGGTGTTGAAATGACACTGTAAAAACAGAGCCACCACTTAAATAACACAAACAGTGTTTTCGCAGAACATAATTTAGTGTCTTAAAAAACTGAATTTGAATTATTTTGAGCCTTACATTTTCCTTACATCTCTGTGAACATTATCCTTGCACCTCTGTAATGGATACCAAAGTATGAAATTGTTTTAAGTTAATATAATATTTAATGGAACACCGCGCGCACGTGCGCACACACACACACACACACAAAGACACCCCAAGCACGTACACAGAAACACTGCATGCACACACAAACACTCTAGTGCACACACATACACGCACACACACGGACACGCACACAGAGACACAAACACACACACACACACACACACACAGACACAAACACACACGCACGCACAGAGACGCACACACACACAGATAAGAGAGCAGTAAAATCTGAGGAGTCCTCTCTGTAACCTTCGCTCCAGCCCAGGGCCACAGAGCTGTTGCAGGACTTACTCAAGTGTGAAATCAATGTGTTCTCACACACCAAGAAAGAGATATGGAGAGAGAGAGAGAGGGGGAATAGGAGAGAAAGACAAAGGGAGGGAGATAGAGTGCACATGGCCCATGTGTGAGGGAGAGAGGAGAGAGAGAGAGAAAAGGAGAGAGAGAAAGAGAAAGGAGAGAGAGAGGGGGAGATCATCAGTGAGGGAGAGAGATGGACATGCATTATGAAAGACGGTTGCTCCTGGTGCTTCCAGACACCCGCTGTAAGAGCAGGGTGGGGGTGCCCCACATTTTTGAGAGATCATCCGTTTCCCTTAATCAGTGAATACTCTGCTTTGTGTTTCTACGTCCACCGACCTACACCTGACCACACATTACCGTATAAAAATATTTTACCAAAGGTGCATTAATTTTAATCAGTCCAATTATCGGCAATAACATTAATACAGACAATGTTATTATTCCTAATTTTAAAGCTGTGACCACTGCAGTCGCATTATTATTAATAATAAATACATTCCTGTAGGACTTGTCTGATATTGCTAAAAAATAAATAAAGAAAAGAGCCAGTCTGACCTAGAAATCCTTATTGCATTGTAGATATGGCAGATCACATTTCATGAAATGCTAAGTCCGAGCTGTCAGAAGGAAGGGGCTCTTAGCCTGGAAGACAGGCGCTCAAATGAAAATCTAAAGCTCGCATGTTCGACCACAACAGATATCAGCCTGGCATGCCATCAGCCGGTCTGCTATCAGGCCACCGCTGGGAAATGTTAGGAGATAATGTCTTAATATTCGTGACACGACTGTCGAAATGACCCCATTTTATCAGTCGTCTTCTTGAGGTTTCTTTTTGTGAGAGGAAACTTTTTTCCCTTTGGCTTGTCCCCCTAAATGCCAGGAAGCAGGAGCCAGAATTGATCTGTGGCGGTAAAATGACAGTCTGAGCTGAGTCAGGCAGAAAGGGGCTGCTCCCCTGATGAAGACCGCCGATGCGTCCCTGCCGATGCTCCGTCAATAGGCCGTTTGTGTGAGGCGGGAACAATGGGGCACAGTGTGCTAAATTTAGGGTGCGACCAGGAAGAGGCTGTGCTGAGCCCAGTGTTCGCTGGGTCAGAGTCAGGTCTGACTGGCGCCGTGGTTACGGAGTCACATGACCCGGGGAAGGGTGCCCGTCCAGGGGCTCGACCCCACGCATGACGCGATTCCACACTGCGACCGCAGGAGCGGTTCCACACCATGACCCCACGTCTCGACCCCACGCCTCAACCCCACGCCTCAGCCCCACACACGATCCCCCGTTCTGCTGCCCCCCGTAGGCAGACCCGTGCTCTTACCCCACACACGATCCCCCGTTCTGCTGCCCCCCTGGGCGGACCCGTGCTCTTACCCCACACACGACCCGTGCTCTTACCCCACACACGACCCGTGCTCTTACCCCACACACGACCCGTGCTCTTACCCCACACACGACCCGTGCTCTTACCCCACACACGACCCGTGCTCTTACCCCACACATGACCCGTGCCCTTACCCCACACACGACCCGTGCTCTTACCCCACACACGACCCGTGCTCTTACCCCACACACGACCCGTGCTCTTACCTCCACGCTGCTGACTCGGCCCTCCTGGAAGGAACACTCGGCCAGGTTGTTGGTGCAGATGTGTCTGTATTTACACCAGTTACAGGGGAACGGGCTGGACACACACGATAGACACCTGGGAGAGAGAAAGGAGAGAGGGAGGGAGGGAGGGAGGGAAGGAGGGAGAGAGAGAGGGAGGTGAGCTGGGGCCTCACTCACGCTGCACACACAGATGAGCTCAGCGTTCGACAGGCTGCCATGAAGCCAGCATGGACAGCTCTCTGGAGCGCAGAGGCTGTTTCTGGGGTCCCTTCAGATTAATGAGTAATTAAAGGGCAGGGGGGGCATGGGGGAGAGCGGGAGGGGGGAGGGGGGGTATTTGACTTTCTGATCCACATGATTATTCCCATTAGGTAATCAGCACCTGAGGTGTAACGGAAATGAGGTGCACCTGAGACCTCTGAAAGAGCCCCAGGGAGCGTCTCCCTGGCAACGAACACGGCATTCCCAAATTCCTCCCCGTACCTTTAATCTGTGGCTGACCTGCCCCCCCTGCTCTCCCCTCCCCTCTACATTACATTCAGGACACAGAGCCCGTTAGCATGGGGGACGTACACATTCGGCCATACTAATCGTACCCTTCTCTCCGGAGATGCGGTGAGAATCTCGCTCGCGGGTTACTCTGCAGTCTGAGCACAGCGTACCAGGCACAACACCCGACTCCATAATCTACAGGCCGCCAAAACACCGGCCAAACACCGCGCGGCCCCTTCCAGCACCTGTACGACAGCAAACCTAATTAAAACGCAAACGCGTCTGCGACGTGCGTCTCATCTTCCCACCAGAAATTGACAATTAACGCCCGTTTATAAATATTACGCTTTGCGGTAATTGTTTACTTCGACGCGATCCAAACCTCGGGATGATGATTACGACAGTTGTCGAATACACAGGCCACTTAAATCACACGCTGACGCGTTGAAAGGCAAACGGCGCTCAGGCGAAATTTGCTTTATAACACCGTTTAACGAACAGCATCAGGAATAACAGTTCCATCACGTTATTTAACAATTTGCTATATCGCAGGTGTGCAACAGTTTCCCCCCCCGTAATCAATTGTGAAAACATCTCATCTCCTCCTTTCATTAGTAAGAGCAGTGCTTAGCGTGAGCGTCGGCACATTAATCCATGAGCTATGATGGAGGGCAGCTTCTGATTGCACTGCTGTACGACACGGGCCGCAGCAGTAAATACTGCGCACGGATATCTGCAAGTCTGCTGAAATATGCAATGTGCTGCGTCAGTCCCGCTCTCATAAACCCCCATCAATTCACTTTAGACTTTAGTTTAATTTCAGCAAAGCTTGGGCAAGGAGGCAGGGCCAAAGCCTGACACCCTGATGAAGTGAGTGCTTTTACGGCCGCGCGTGGGGACTCCGGCCCCCGCCGGAGCGCTTAGCTGCCGCGGGTTCAGCATCGGTCAGACGCCGCGGACACGCCACGCCCGTAACGCAAGGGCTAAACGTAGGGCGAGCGTCAAACTCCGTTCACCCACCGCCTTCTCCCGGGGAAACGCCAGTGTGGTGCCCCGTTTAATATGCGCACGACGCAAGACTTTAATACTTCTCCTTATCTCAAATTAGCTGAAAAGGACATTTATCTGAAAAGCTATATTAGCTACAACAGTTTGAAAGCCAAACTATTTTAGCTAATATTGCAATTCAAAGCCAGAGATGGCTACTGTAGCAAAGATTTTATTGACTGTGTAATTGCAAACAAACATGATAAACAGTTATTTGGCATATTTACTGATTTTGACCACAGCGCGGAATTGCTAGCACTGTGTTTTTTCAGTACTTCGACAAAAGCCAGCAAAATGCTGGATGGAATGGACAGAAGGAAAATGCCAGAAAATGTGAAAACCACATCAGAAGGAAGGCTGCATTACCGGAAAAAAAACCCCTAACATTATCAGGAAGCTCGTGCAATAGTTCACAACCGCTCCGCGGCGCAGAAAATGCCAAGACCTGCAAATAGAAGAATAATTCTCGGTCGCTGTAATAAAAATATGAAAGTCAGTGGAGGGGCCTCGTTTATAAGGTCACACTTAATTCCCTTCTTCATCACCCGTCAGTTCGTCCCGCTCAGAAAAAAAAAAAAACAACCGCCTTTGATTAAGGAATGCCTGAGATTTCTGGGATACCTTCTGGGAGGATATGATCTCACAGCCGCTCGGAGCTGCCCTCCTTCGCTTAGCTGTCCGCAGGTGGCCATTATCCCGCAGGATGAAAGAGAGAAGTGGACCCCCCCACGCCTGGGTGGCTTAAGTCTTGTGTGTGTGTGTGGGGGGGGGGGGGGGGGATGAAGCCAACATAAGAGGTGGGTTTGGGGGGGGGGGGGGGGGGGGGGGCACAGCTAACGTTGTCCGCCAGCCACACCAGAGGGGGAAACAATTCAAGGGCTAAATGTTCCCACAGGGCTTTTGTGAAAACAGGAAATCTGGCACAGGCTTCAGACCGACCGCTCTGGCAAGGTAGGCCTCAGTCAAAGTTGCCATGGCAACTGGAGAGCCCGGCGCAGATCTCGCCGGCCCGTTCGCCTGCCTGCGCGTTCCGCAGGCGGACGAGACCATTCCGCTCCCCGCGATAAAACGCCATTTATTCAGGCACAATCAAATTATTTGAAGAATACATCTGTGTGTGTGTGGATTAAACAACAGAGCGTGTTTACCTAATCTCTTTCAAATACAAATTCACTTTTATTTATTTTTTATTCACACCCAGATTGTAATCTTTAACCAAGCTGGCTCGTTTTTAAATGCGCGATCCTTCACAGTTTAATTAAACGGTTTATTGTTGATTATAATGTTTACACAGAAAGAAGAGAAACTATAAACGTGGACAAATTGAATGTGGGATTCTGCAGCTTTAGTCTGATCTGCGATGTAATTTGTAACCACTGAGGATGGGAAATGTGATCAATTTCAAGCGCTTGTGAATTTTTGAGAACAGTACTTTCGTTTGATGGGGAGGGGTGTTGATGAGAATTTTTGACTTGTGAAAATATTTTCAGTTTTACCCTTTTAGTCTTCCTGCAAAGCGTAAATAATGAGAAAATCAATTGAGAAGGTTTAATCTCAATTCCTTTGCTTACCCAATGTGTGCGGCTAATATCCCCTGGTAAAGACAGATGTGCTACCAAGAGCAACTGAACTAGGACCAAACACACATATCACCTGGTGTACACACACACACACACACACACACACACACACACACACACACACACACACACACACACACACACACACACACACACACACACACACACACACACACACACACACACACACACACACAAACCCAGTCATTAACTCACAACACCGACTCCTTAAAACATGACAAAAGGCCATTCACAACGCACCTGCGGACACCACAGCCCTGACAGGCATCAGATACTGCCCAGTGGCCCTGCTTTTCCGCCTCCTCCACTCTGCCCATCCACACGACCGTGAGGTATCTGGCACATCTAGCCCTGCTTAATTTTTCATTACCTTCACAGTCAACTGTGCTGGTAAACAACCAGCCACCTGGGAATCCCATGGAGTCATTAATGACGACCGCACCTAAGACCGCATACGGACCGCTATTTTCAGTTCCAAGTCAAAGCCCTGCAACTACACATCAAGACCTTTGAGCATCACACTCTCGCTGGAATAATAGTTATAATAATAATAATAATAATAATACTAATAATAATAATAATAATAATAATTTAAAAAGTCCAGCTACTTTCCAGCTTAGCATGTTATTTCTCCAGTCAGGTTATATTTATCTGAATATAAATTGGGGTCCAATACAATTATGGCCACTGTACAGCTGTCAGCGGTGCTTGGACGTCTTCCATCTTTTAATCCTCTGGATGCGGTTCAAACATCTCGCATTCGAGAGCACTTTGTCACGCCTCTGCACTCTGTCCACTGAAGGCGCAGGCACGACGGAGTAATCACGCCATACTTCACACGGGTTTAAGGTCCCTTTGTTGATGTTCTCCTTTGGCATTTCTCTAAATTCTATTATTTTTTCTAAATCCCCCCACACACTGTTGTGAGTTATATTATTTTTTTCCCCAAAAAAACTCTAGTATTCCATTAGACAGCAGCAGACATTCACGTTAGCACCTAGATTAGGGGTTGGCAGCCCTGGTTCTGGAGAGCCGCAGGGTGTGCTGGTTTTTGTTTTCACCTGAAAGAAACAAGGTGAGGTGAGATAACTCTGTAATTATGTGCTCTCCATGACCAGCCAACCCCAGACCTAGGTCAAGAGAACAGCCGCCATATTCCACCTAGTATCCAACCTGCAGCCTCGTGAATCCTTCTGTAGGTCCCCCAACCACCACCACTATGCACAGTTGCACAATTATACGGAAATACTGTGGTGCTAAACTTAACTGTAAATACATTTAATATTATATTATTGATTGTTGCATCAGAACATCAGTCTGGATTGTGTTTCCCTGTTCCATTTTATGAAATTAAGTTATATGTGTTGAGAGCACCAGTCTAGACCTCAGCTAGCCTTCCCCCCTTTGGAGGAGTTTCCAGGCTAAGGAGATGCTAGCCAGTGCTAACCATCTGATAAGCACACACCAGTGCTGAGTGCCACTGATGTGCACTGTGTGCTGAACGGTTTTAATATTGCACTGCAGCGACAAGGAGGGGGGGGCGGGGGGAAAACACAGGGAGCTCTGAGCTATATGTGTTTTAGTAAACAGCCTCCACTCCCACACTATTGATTCAGAGCTTCTCTGGTAACATTTGAAGTGTAAATGAACATATCTGCCGTGGCAAAGGAGAAGAAAGAAAGAAAAAAAAAACAGCACTTTGGCAAACATCAGGGGCCAAGGCCTCCACCGAAACGGAGCCTGTCGGCTTTCACTGCTTTTACTGGAGTAAACAAAGTCCTGAGAGCGGCAGGAGTGTGCCTGCTGCCTCTCCTGGGCTGGGGAGGGAGCCCCTAACACTACCCTACAAGGATGTGCACAATCACAGAGGCTGGCAGCACAACCATTCTGTGTCTACATCAGACCCATATGATCAGTGCAATCCGCTGGAAAAAATGAATAAAACCTCACGAAATCATGGTGTTGGAAAAAGGTAATTTCAGTCATTTTTGGCTCAGTTGGCTCAAAGCTTGATACTAAAACAGAAGCTTTGATGTTCACAGTGTACCTGGTTGAGGTTTTAGTCTAATAATAGTAGTTAGGCTTTGACAAGGCTCCCAGTGGCTGGGTTTATCACTTTATTTTATGAGATCTCGATGTGGGACACTAACAGTATGCCAAACCAACATCTGTCGGGTAAACCCCACTGAACCCTTGGTGCCCGTTACCTCCGGCTGACTAAGACATTAAAAGCCTATTTCACCTGGATCTCAGTGCTGCTTCTGACACCGTCAGCCTGAACATACTGAATCTTTGAGACCATTTTAGTTAGCCTCACCAACAATCAATCCCAAACAGCCCTTGTCTCAAGGTGTTCCTCAGGGAGCAGTGCTCGGTTTATAATTTTATTTATAATTTACATGATCTCTCTTGGTCACTTCAGCTGTCATTAGAGTATGGTATGCTAATATTGCAGGTAATACTCAGATGCGCGTGTGTGTGTATATACACGCATGTGTACAATCAGTACAATATATTATTACTTAATATCTCGTATCTTTATTTTATCTTTGTGTGTATGAAAATGTATGTGCATCGTTATATGCTCTGTAAAATGACCCGTGGGCACGAAAAAGGCACTACACAAACAAAAAAGTTATTGTTATTATTATCTGAAGTGGACAAGTTATCTTTGGCAGTGTTGCTGGCCTCTGGCTCCGTTGTTAAAGCACTGAAGGAATCTCATTGGCACCAGCAGTGTGTGCTGAGAGATAGCAATCACAACTTCCGGTCTCCTCTAGTGTTTTTATCGCTACCCCGCTGTTTGCTGTAAGCGCTGTCAATATTAATACATAAGGAAGTATCCCAGAGTGCTCCCTCCCCGCCGGAGGCCTCCTCCGAAGACAGCCTTTTCACTTGAAAAACAAGTGGCCTTTTCCTCGCCTCCGTGGAGAAAAAAGAGCAACAAATACTCACGACTGGAGCACGCTGCAGTTGTAGAAGATGAAATCCGTGGTGATGAATTTCCTCCCCGTCTCCTTGGACTTCAGGGAGAGCTTGACCACGCGTTTGTCACCTGGAAAGGGAAGCCGTGCGCACTTAGCACCGCCATTCTTCCCGGAAGGCACTGGGCTGTGGCAGTCTCATTGACCTCACTGTCTGTAATTCTGTTTCTGATGGCCTCCGCTGCTTTTCCCACATTTTCAGTGGGAAAGTGCGGCAGTTAGACCTTAAAACACCGATAAGTGTTCTGCTTTTGTTTGTTGGTTAGTTTCAAAGCCTACCACACGCACTTATTGTAATCTAATTACAAAGGACATGTCTCCGTAATGATAATCACCAAAATGGTTCCATTTGGACTCTCCATTATTTCTGCTCTCTAAAGATGATTGTACCAAACATGAGAAATAGCCAGGTTTACACCTTTTTTAGGTTAAAAGCATAGATGTGTTGGCTTCTAGAGTTTGAAAACACAGCCCACGTACAAGCCAGGATGTTAAGAAATGACCATGAAATGTCCACAAATCTCTGTCTCACAGCAGCGTGCTATACTGTGACAGAACAGGGCACATTCCATTCACATCTACTGGACATCCTTTCTTCCGACAAAATAACCAATTGGAAACAGCTGAATGGAGGGGGGGGGGAATAAAAAAAATAAAACATGGCACATTTGAAATGGAGTTGACTATGTTTTTTTTTAGAGCTTGAACATCAATACACTTTTTGGCTGTGTGGGACTTTATAAACAGAAAATTATTTAATTTTAGGACATCTGAATACTGAACACTACTCACGCTTTCACAAATGGACGGAAAGCTTTAAAACAAGAGGAGATTGGGGTCCCCCTTACCATATCCCTGAGTCAGTGCTGGGACATCTCGCAAGGAGGGCGACATGCAGAAGACCTGGCCCTTGGACAGCACCTCCCCCTGGCTCTCAGACAGGTCCTCGAACACACAGGTGACCCCGGTTGAGAGGTTGGGCACGTTGCGTACTTTCATGTTGAGCTTGATGAGAGGACAGAGAGACGACAAGCACATCAGGCCAAAGCAGGCAGGAATTCCTTATGCAGCCATCTTTGAAATGAAAGCCATTTATTGCACATTATTCTCATTTTTCAGCCAACACTGACTGAAGAAACTCCATTGCTTTCACTAGTGTTCGTGACATCAGCATGAGCATGTTCTGTTAAGAACGTTCTAATCACACATTTTAAGTCACTCCAGTAAGTTACCTGCGCAGTGAGGATACATACAGGTGCTAGGTTCAGTGTTATCTACACTCAGTGCAGGCATCTCACAGGAGGAAAGCTTTTATCAGGGATACCTGGATGGAGGAGGACGTGACGGACATGTTGTTTGGCGTGACGCTTATGCCGACACACTGGTCCAGTTCCACGTTGAAGCGCTGCGGCTCCGCCCACTTTTCACAGGCATCCTGTCTGGAACACCTGGAACAGAACACACAGGTTACAGGTCAACCTATCAGATCTCTACCCTGTTAGTAACCATTAGCAACACTCGGATAAATATACAAACACAGTGAAAAGGGAGCAAAAAAACACAAGCACAATAAATAATGGGTTTTTGGCCCACAGTAATGTTTAGGTGCTTGAATACTTCTATTTTTATCACAAATGTAGGTTTCCAGCGACAGTAGCTTGTCTGTACAACACTCTTGGCTGTGACATAAATGCGTGCATTTGGATGGAGTCCACAAACCCTGTGGAGATGCATAATATTATTTATCCCGTAAACAAATCAATTTAAGAAGGAGAGCTGGCATGAGAATGGGATTAATTGAAAGAAGGAGGGACTGTTCAGCTTGAATGGGCACAGTGGAAAAACCAGGCAGCCGTGACATACAACGTCTGACCAAATGAGAGGAAATTATGGCTATAAAGAAAATTTATTATAAACAAACATTCAGTTTTGACATGATGAGACCTGGCAGGAAAAAGCTTTTATTTTTTGACATAATAGAAATAAATATCTTGGAACGTTGTAGTAAAAACATTTACTTTTTTTTTTTTATATTAATAAATGCACCTAGTAGTGTAGGTTTCAAATACGATTTTTGATATTAAGACCAGAGAATCATGCCGGGTCTTAGGAGGTTAAACAATTTCAGCTAAGATGGCACAAAAATATCGAATTTCACAACCTATAGCATTTGCTCTGGAGATTCATTAGAGGACGTAGCTACTGGAACAGAATAAAGATTTTCCACATTAATTCTGCGGCGCTGAAAGGTTCTAATTTCCAACATACCGTCACATGTTTTCTTTGGGATGAAATACAACAGGCTTGACTTTGACTTTGCTACTGTATTTTCATTTATTAAAACAATATCCATCGGACCATTGAAAAAAAAAACCTTCCGACGCTAAAAAGCGCGTGGTTAATGATGCGTGAGGCTCATTTTATTCCTGGAATGGCACATTTTTTTGTAATAAGCTGGGTGTGCTTTTCCCCCCCCACAGTGGAGAATGTCCTCTGCTCCCCGAGTGGTTGTTCCGCACAGCAGCTGGATATTAAAACATTTATAACACTGGCACAATTGTCAGACGTGTTAAGTGGAGCTAAAAGTTGCACATGTTTGCGCGAGACAGCTGCACTGGGAGAGGCAGGGGGGATCTACAGCAGTCTAATAAACATATACCATTTAACGCACGAGCGTTTGTGATCATCGTGTGAACTCCAGCATACTGAACAGCAGTGCTGATGGTCACAGAACTGCAGCCAGCATCTAACTTGCAGATACAAGATCTTTAAGGTGTGAGGTCACAGTCAGAAGAGTACACAATCAGAATGCTCTCGACTGAACGTTCTAATGCCGATTCTACGACTGGTTCTAGAACACTGACTTTCGAAAGGGGAAAGAGAAAGAAAAGATTCAGAAGCATTCCTACTCTTCAAAGCGTTAAACCATGAATGAAGCGATTTCAACCCCCTTCTACATAATCACCGATTTCTCTTCACAAAACATTATTTCCACAAAATGTGCCAATAAACAGGAAAAGAGCTGAAAGATACCAGTGAGGTCAGAGCTTACTAGGGCAGTGAGGTATGAAGACTGCGCAGTTCATTAATATTGTGTTATTTGATACATGTCCTCAGGAAACCAGGAAAGTAAAACTACTGCTCCAGTGCTGTGCTTAAAACAACAGAATGCCTGAGTAAATGAAAGCTTACAGGCAGGCACTCCTGATCTTACTTTATTTGATTTTAATGTAGACAGGATCCCAGCTGCATGAGAGAACACACCAAGATATGCAGAGGCATAAATATGTATTAACTTACAGCACAGTTAATAGGGGTCACAAAGAGGGAATGTAAAATACACACAATTATGACCCGTGCGCAGAGGTTCTCCTCACACACTGAATTTACTGTGATTAGTTTCAGCGTCCTGTTTGAAAACATGACCGCATGCGGACCGCGTCGACGCCGGTCTCAAACGCGCGCGGCGTGGCTTTGATCTGGAACTGCGAGAGCAGTGGGATTATTTACCCGGTTGATTGTGTTTGCTGAGGGCACTGGCGCATTGCTCCGCTAACAGGGAGCCCTGGTGGTCAGGTCTGCCTGCACACCAGGGCAGGTTCTGAGCCTCTTTCTGAGACTAGCAGGGTGAAGTAGCGCGGGACCCCCGATCCCATGCATGTGAAATTAAAATGGATGGAATAGAGATATGAATCTTATGGTCGTATACACCCCTCTCTGGAACCGGCTTAGAAAACAGTCATTGAAATATAATGAGCAACATTTTCCCCCTTGTACACATACACACGCACGCAGTGGACACAGCACACACAGCTCACACACACACACACACACACACACACACACACACACACACACACACACACACACAAATTGAATTCAGAAATCTCACAGTGTGAATATAAATAAGCAGCAGACTGTACTAATCTCTGCATTTCCTCCTCCTGTGTGCAGATTTATAGCCCTTTTGTAGCTTTAGCATTTTCCCGGCGCACTGTTTCTGAAATGAAATTCCACCCAATTAGACCCCGTCTCTTCCTGGTGGGGCCAGCAGAAACGTGATTTATGGTAAGTTTCCTTTCCCCTGGGGGGGGGGGGGGGCACCCCCACACCCCCCACCAGCTGCAGGCTGACAGACAGACAGCCCCCCCACCACCGGACCAGGATTACATGTGCCCCACATTACTCCCATTCACCCTGCCACCCCTACGAGGACAAGATGGACTCGGCACATCTTCAATTAGCGAGAGGAACCTTCTGTGTGAGACGTGATAAGGTCAGAATGGGCTATAAACTGTCGGAGGGGAAGAGAGCGCGCACTGAGGTGTTAAACATAATGGGGGCATTTTTTCAAAGGCGGAGAGTGGGGGGGGGGATGCTCAATATTAACCATCACAGGGGGGCTCAGGCTGATGAATGCGGCCTCCATTTTGCCAGTCTGTTCGTCCTGCCTCTCGCCACACATGCCCCCGGTCGAGAGAATTCATTTCCAAAAAAGGGTTTGCGTTGCGTGCTTACATTTCTACGCGGCCCGTGTTTATTCGGAATCGCGTAAACGTTCGCGGCCGCCCGGCCGCCCGGTGCCGCAATCACAGACTGGCGCTCTCCGAAGACCGCGACGTCACCGGGGTTTTTGTCCCGGCCTGTCATTAGACGGCAGGATAAACGGGAGCGGACTGAACGCGGCGCAGACAGATGTGCGGAGGCATGATCTCATAGCATGACGCGGCGCCGCCGGCTCCAGCCCGGCTGAATGAGGGCCGTGACTTTGCCGCGGGGAAAAGCGCTAAACGAGACGCGTCGAGGCTGTGAGACGGGATAAATTGAGCACATAAACTGGTATATGAGAGAGAGAGAGAGAGAGAGAGAGAGAGAGAGAGAGAGAGAGAGAGAGAGAGAGAGAGAGAGAGAGAGAGAGAGAGAGAGAGAGAGAGAGAGAGAGAGAGAGAGAGAGAGAGAGAGAGAGAGAGAGCTACCGCCACACAAGGCCCGGGTTAATTGTCTATTTGACTTTGATTAGTGAGAAAGACAAGAGGAGACGAGCTTAACTCTGAATAAGAACAATACAGAGAGGACAGCCAACCCCCCTCCTTCTGTCCTCTATTCCAACGCATAATGACCCAAAATCATCTGCATTTTAAATGAAGCTGCCCATATTTTCTGGATGCTGAACGGAGCGCAGATACCCGTACAGGTGCAGGTTCCTTACAGGCCAGCTGGTGGGCTTTCCTTTGTCTTTGCTGGTTCCATTTTTAACCAGAATAACAGCTTCACAACCTCCATATGGCAGTCGATATTCTTCATTAAGTGGTTAGAAATATTTTCTCCAAATGAGCATCAAAAGAGTTGTGAACATTGCTACTGATAAACTAGAATCAAATGTGGATTTACTCAGTCGTTGATGACTCACACTTCCGGAGAAAGTTTTATACCATTCGGTTTCAGCCCTATTTAAGAAAGCGATCAGCCTTACTTAGCATGTAATTAATTCAAGCAAGTCATAGAGACTAAACCCCAGAGGGCCAATAGCCAGTGGCAAAGCAGGAGGTTACAAACAAAATAACACTCTGAAAATAGCATTATGCTAACACTGTGGTGTTCAACCACCTGGTGGTAGAAGGTGGTGTAGAATAAGTGTGCGTGACTGACAGGTTCAATGCGATATTAGTGCATATTTGTGAGAGACTGATTAATTCCCAGCAGCCTGGCAGTTTTCAGCGAGACCCATGTCAGGTCTACAGAGAGATGCTCTCCAGTGCCCTCCAACAGATACAGTAACGGAGAAATCACAAAGCAGGGCTGCTTAGAATCGCACTACAAATCTATCTTCCAGTTTCCTGTTGTTGCCATGGACACGGAGCACTTCCCAGGGTGCAACCCCTCCCCCTGTACTCTGGCTAGGCTAACACGATGGCTAGAGGCTAAATAGCCTTCGGGGAACAGCAGACAAAAACCAAAACAAGTTGAAGAAAAGGAGGAAGGTCAAAACAAAGCCCTGAAAAGGGTGAGTGTGTGTGTGTGTGTGTGTGTGTAACACAGTGAGTATATGAGTATGTGTGAGTGTGTGCGTGTGTATGTGGGGAGGGGGTGGGGGTCGGTCTCTCTTAGCAACCTTCTGACTTGCCATCCCCAGGGAAGGGAACAGGCTCTTTCAGCACAGTGGCAAATTAAGAATTAACCACCTGAAGAGGCTTTACATATGTAATTATAATTAACCTGTTTTTACACACAGCAAAGGACAGACATTAGAGTGAGAAAGAACATCACCTTAAACGCACAACTCACAAACGTGTTAAGATGAGAAACATGGAAAAGTTCACGTTTAATGTTGGATTGCAAGAATCACACATTTAAGGGGATCTTAAAGTAGGCCGGAAAGGTCATTTCACATTTAACCCTTAGACTGATGATTGTTACCTGAAAAAGTGAAGACCTTACACATGGTCTCTTCAATGCAAAACAACTAGTGCACTCAGTAAATCACTTATAAATGTTGTTTTTTATCTATTTTGTCTATATATGCAATATGTAGAAATGCATACTTTATAATAGTGCCAATGTTTAGTCTAGGTTTGTGGTTTAGAAAAAAAAAAAAATGCAACAGGCTAAATAGAGCTGAAACACACATTATATATTGATTAATCTAAACAAGTTAAATAAAGCCATGTACAAATGAAGAACAATCAATTCTCTCATTTACATTGCTCAATCGTGATAAAAAAATATAAAAAAATAAAACTAAAAAAATGAAGAAACTTATTTTGTTTGGTACCAAACAAGCTTCAATCCTCGCTATGGTCAGGAGTGTGGCAAAATTACAGCAATACAATTATACTCCTTTCCATGTTCCCAGCTGTCAATCATATTCTCTTACAACAGCCATGAACCTAAGCTAGAGAGAGCTACAGTATTTAACAACTGAAATGAAAGGCATTGCCTCAAATCCACAACCTCTTCACTGCCATTGCTAATGAAACATCTTTACATTACATTACATTACATACATACATCTTTAATGTCTCAACCACATTTCCACGAAACCAGCACGGTCGAGGGCAAACCAAACCTCAACCAAAACACCGGGCTCTCACCGGGTTTAAAACCCAACATAAATAATGCAGTCTTCCTTTAATGTTGATTCAGTTCTCAACACATCCCTCTGCACAAACTGCCCTGACTTCCTGATTTTGGTCTGACTTCTGTAGCACCATGTAGTCAAAAACCCCACCAATCAAAATCCCCAAAACATGCAAGCCTGTGTTCTACGACAAGGACACACAACGGAAATCTCAGCAATCAAATCCTGACTGGGGCAAGCTTCAGTTTAGGACCCGCGTTACCATGGAAACTGCAGAAGTGAAAGCGGACCATTCTGTTCCCCTGAACCAGACCAGCTTGGCCTACAGATGAATGTAGCATGTTAAAATAATTGCCTCTTCAAACTTTCTCCCAAGTCTGTGTGTGTGTGTGTGTGTGTATGCAAATTAAAAAGGATTGGCTTCAAGTGACAATTTTGTTGCTTTGGTTCTGTACTCCAGCATATTGGATTTTAACTGAAACAATGAATATTAGGTTAAGGTGCAGGCTGTCAGCTTTATTTTGATGGGACCAAATTGACAAATTGATGTAATGTGAAATAAAGACATGAAATTTAGTACTTGGTGGCAAATCCTTTGCGTTCATTGACTAAGCCTGAGACCCATCGACATTACCAGGCAGAGGGTATGTTCCCTGTATATGCTTTGCCAGGCCTGTACTGCAGCCATCTTCAGCTCCTGTTTCTGGGGCGTTTTGCCTTCAGTCTCCTCTTCAGTAAATGAAGCACATGTTCAGTTGGATCCAGGACGGGTGACTGACTTGGCCAGTCAAGAACATTCAATTTTTTGGCCCTGAAAAGCTCTTTGGTTGCTTTAGCTGTGTGTTTGGGCTCATTGTCCTGCCATGAGGTCCAATGAGTTTGGAGGCATTTGGTTGGATCTGAGCACATACGATATTTCTGTACACTTCAGAATTCATCTTGCTGCTGCTGCCACCAGCAGAGATAAGTGAGCCAGTTCCAGGGGCAGCCATAGATGCCCCAAGCCATAAGACACCTCCACCATGTTTCCCAGGTGCTGGGTGCTGTTCCTTTCCTTCTCAACACTTTCTGAATTCCATCACTCTGATACAGCATAATACTAATTTTCCATAGGTCTTTCAAAGTATTCTTCGGTCCTTCACAACAGTGGCCTTTCCGTTGTTAACCTGGCAGTTTGCTATTGCACAGTTCACCAGACTGCTCTTGGCTTCTTATCAAACAGCTGATTTTGACACACCCAATGTTTTGGCTATGTCTCTGATCATTTTTTTGTTCCTACACAGATCACCCGATGTGGATGTAATTATCCTCAGATTAAATCTGGCAGTCTGCACTTTAAGTACATATTCATAGTTTTAATTCAACTATTATTTTCAGAGCCAAACACGTGTCACTCTCCAAAAAAATTTAGTGGTGCGTGTATGTAATCACAATATACTAGTCATCTGAATTTTTCAAATCAGGCATCATTTGTATCTAGTGTCAGTTCATAGAATGCAGGAATCTGAAAATGGGGAATAGCCTAAAGGTTGGGGCTCTTTTCATGAAAAACATTTTTTTTTTTTTTTTTTTTTTTTTTTTAAAGCTTGTTGCCAAGTGCTGCAGTGAGAGAGACAGAGCAGCGGGAAATCTGCAGCACATGAATAAGCCGTCTTAGGCGTCCTCCGCCTGCCTGTGAAGATGAACAATAGGCCCCCTTCTCAATCTCTCTCGGTCCCCACAGGGAAAGACTCCGCAGCGCGGGAACGAGAGTGCCTTGTCCCAGAGATAGATGTGGGCTGTCACACTTCTCAATTTTACTCAACCGCTCCCTTTGTCCGACGCTTAAACATCCCAGAGCTTACGGCCCAACAGCCCGGCGACGCGTCAGAACCGCACAGGCAGGGGGAAGGATCAGATGGCAGACATTTTGAGGTTGCTCAACTCAAGAAAAAAAAAAAGGCCAAGATTCTGTCTCACTTCACGATAATAATTTGTGGTGGAAAAAGAAGAGGTTAAATGTGTGAACGAAGACCATTCAGCCAGCGAATCTCTTCTCATCACTTTGCTTGATCTCACATTAATTGCACTGTGCAGTGGTTGTCACAAGGTCATGTAAATTCTGGGAGCGCAGCATTAATATGCAAAGAAACGTAATTTTCAAACTGGAGCTGCAAAGTCTAGTCTAATTATTCCATCAATCCCAGATTTGCATCTTAATTAAAGATCTTTATCTTGATTAAGGTATGGAAGAATTGGGAATATAAAGGGATAGAAGAGGAAAGTTGGTAGTATTGAAATTCTACAATGCCCTCTTAGAAGGTTGGAGCCTAGAACAATGCTTCCTTTAGTCCACCAGTGAACCCCATAATCATTTAGTCCAATGATCCTGTCAAAAGCTCATAATACAAAATGGCCTCATACCTTGTGGCATTTAAATATACAATATATATTTTACCTTCACCAACAAAAAATGTAAATACATTCAGGATGCAAAACGGCTGCTTTGTATGTAGGTCTTTGACAGCTCAGAATCTTCCCAGATATGTCTGTATGACCTTTGTACATTTACATTTTGTCATTCTGCCTATTGCTCTACGCAAAACCACTACAACTCTGCCAAGTTAGAAGCAGAGAGTTGGTACACAGCACATTTCAGGTCATACCATAGAATGTCAATGGGATTAACTCTGGGCCATTCCTGAATATGACCTTCTTGTCTTTAAGCTCTTCCTTTGTGGTTTTTGCCACGTGCGTTGGGTCATTTGGAACATGCCTATTGGCATGTTGGAACATGATGCTTCACCCTAAAATGCACATCTTGTGTGGGGTGAGACAGAGAGGGTGGGCTTGAATTTGGCTCCATCCATCTTAATGGTATCAAGTTTCCCAGCCCCTCCCGTCCAACAGCAACTCAAATAGCGTGACGCTCCCATCACAACGTTAGATGGCAGGGATGAAGTTACCTGGATGATATCGCTTTCCACAAAACATAGTACTTTGCCTTCAGGCCAAAGAGCTCAATCTTCATCCAGAAGGACTTAGGGTCTTCTAGTAAACACCAGGCATTGTTCTACTAAATTCCAGCCATAGCTTAATGTTGGTGTTTCTTAGAAGTGGCTTCCATCAAGCCACTCTCCCAAGTACTGAAGCGATTGTTGACCTCTGGACAGTTTCTTCCATTTCAGCCAATGAGCTCAGAAACTGGTGTTTTTGCAGCTGGCTTATTGGCAATTACTCCGAAAACTGCCATTCTCACCCATTTCTCACCCCACTCAGAACAGCCTGATATTGGTAGCGTCTGGGTTGCACCATATCCAGCTTTCTGCCTCTTTATCTCACAGCTCAATGGCCAGTTCCTCGGTCTTCAGAAAAGGCTGACTGATCTGATCTGTGGTATTTTATAGTGCATTACCAGTCAGGGGTGCTAATAATTCTGGACCCCACTGTACACACACACACACACACACACACACTTTGCATTCAAATGCATACTATATTGCACATGGTGATAGCTGAAACCACAGAAGGAAAAATGAACATGACCCAAATATATTTCCACGTCTTTCTGCGTTCCTCCCCCCTCAAAATGCGCACATTTCCCCCAAAATGACTTCCACATTTGAGTCTTTCCACTTTCCCTGCTCTTAAACAGGCTATCCTGCTGAAATGCACTTTTCCAAACTCTCCCCCAAGCCCTCACGCACCTCCCCCCCCAGTCCCCTGTTGATCTCCCTGTGGTTTGGGCTGCCAGCAGGACTAAGTTGAGACCTCCCCTATAGTATAACCATTGTACTCAGTGAGTTACAGAGCACGCCCAGCAGTTAAATGTGCTTCTCCATCAGAGATCTCTATTTTTTCCCCGTGACAGAACACAGGGCACTTTCATACGCAGCTCTCAGCAAATTTATCAAGTGTGCTGCAGTCAAAAGCGGGCCTGATGACAACCTTTAGATGGGGGGGTGGAGGGGTTTAGGAGTGAGGCCAGGAAAATCCAGCTGTTTCCTGCATTCTCCGCTCTACCAGCTGCTACCCAAGGGTCCACAGGAAGTACACATCTGGGGCAGCTGTCACCTGCCAATTCCTGTGTGAAACCAGGTGAAATGCGTGACCCCGGGGGGCAGCTTTCTTATTGGCTGGCGGAAGTCCAGACATCCCTGCGGTGTTGGAGAAAGGTCACATATCGGCTTTCCGGCTCTTCATAAAACTAGGGGGGATGGAATTTTTATATCTTGCCCCGTTCTGCACGATTCACTTATATCAAGTAAATGTCATGTTGAGTTTATCTGGGCCAATGCAGATTGATGATTTGTGGGTTCACATGTTGCTTCTCATAAAACTCCAGTGACAGGCCGGATTTCCATCACCATGTCATTAAAAACGCTCATACAGTGCGCCGCTCGTCTGTAGCGAGGTGCCATTCGTTATTTAGGTGGAACAGAAACCTTTATTTGATTTAAGTCAGTGGGATCCCTTTTTCAAGTGTGTGACAGTTGAAATGACGTGTGATGTTAGCGATGTGTCACTCACTTGTTGTGGAGGACACACCAGCCGCAGTGAGGGTCCCCAGACCCCAGGCAGGTGCTGCAGGAGTTGTACTGGCCACAGCTCTCCACCGGCACTCTGCTCACCTGCCAAAAAAAAAACACAGAGTAAACACACAGGAAACGTACAACACACAGTAAAAACACAAAACAGAGTAAACAAACAGGAACCAGAGGAAACACACAGAGTCAACGCAAAGGAAACACACGACACAGAGCAAACAAACAGGAAACAGAGCAAACAAACAGAAAACAGCGGAAACGCACAACACACAGAGTAAACACAAAGGAAACACACAACACACAGGAAACACACAAAACAATAAAAACACAACAAACAAGAGTAAATGCACAGACAACACAAAGGAAGAGTAAACACAAAGGAAACGCACAACAGAGTAAATAGAGGGAACAGGACACAGAGGAAACACAAAACACACAGAGTAAACAGGAAATGGAAGTAAAGGAGTAAAGGGAGTAAAGGAAATGCACAACACACAGGAAACAGAGGAAACATACAACACTCCAAGTAATTGCACAGGAAACACACAGAGTAAAGGAAAAAAACACAAGAGTAAACACACAGGAAACAGGAAACACCAAGTAATCGCACAGTTAACACACAACAAACCAAGTAAACACACAGAAAGCACACAACACACAAGAGTAAACACACAGGAAATGCATAACATACTGAGTCAACATTAGATTACATTATTGTTATTAGGCAGACACTTTCATCCAAATACATTTTCATTTTTACACAAAGTAGTTTCGTGTTTAGACAGTTTTTCGGGAATGTCGACGATTGCCTACATCTCTGGGGAAGTGTGGGTTGGAATTCAAGTATACGTTTAAGGCTTTTGATGGAGGCACACCTGGGATCAAGCCCTCAACCTTGTGTATACAATGCAGACACAATGTTCTCCCATTCCTGTATCGTTCTCGGGTTATCAGTGGAAAGGCACACGCATTAATATGCAGTGCAGAGCACTTCAGAGGAAATATAAGTGGAGAGGGCTATGAATGCAAAGCTTTAGCCACCTTGGCTGCCATATCACTGCGCCCATTGAGAGCCTGACATTGAGCCTCTACTGCAAAACAGCAGCCATTCAAAACTATATTCATACCCACAAATCCTTTTAAAGAGAAGAATGCTGCGCTTTTGAGTCCCGCCTTGAAAAAAAATGGATTTTCTCGCATTAGGGGTTTTTCTCCAAATGTAGAGAAAGCGTCATAAATAATCAAACAAACTTCAGCACCGCAAGTCTTAATATGAAGAGCGGCGGTTTTGTGAACGATATAAAAAAAAAAGAAAGAAAGAAAGAAACGAAATGGCAGAGCGCGGTTCATCCTTTTCACCGGGCGGTATAAAAAGCGGACGACCTTCAGAGAAAGAGAGGCGGAAAAGGCCTGCGCTTCAGTCCACTTCAGACCTCCCTGGACAGGAACGCAGACGCGTGGCGACCATCAAACCGCATTCATGCCGCGTGGCCGGGGCCCTGAATATGGAGCCGCACAATCAGGGCTTCTTCAATCACAAAGGCCCTCTCCGAAACATGAGGGCCCGGTTCACCTTGGACCGGTTTACAGCGCATTGTAAATGCGAAAGAACGGCGCTGTAGATGTTCTAGGCCACGGGCAGAATACGCCCAAGGCCGCACGGAAACGCATCAATAGCGCCGCGGGTTTATTAAACAGCAAGACTAAATGGTCCGCTCTCCGTTATTCATGAAACACGCACACCCCGTGGGGTTTGACAATACATGGAAATGGATACAATTGTACACAAAAATAATAAAAAAATACTGATATAAAAAGTAAATATATATATATCAAAAAAAGTAATAAACTAGCAAACAAGGATGCTTCATGGTGGAATTAAGCAAGTTGGCTTTGCATGTTGAGGTTTTGATTAAACCGGGGCTATTTTGTGATAAATCATTACCTCTCACATTAATAGTGGATATTGAATCAGAATTTCAAAAGTAATTTGGACTTATTATTATTTTTAATTGCAGTATTAGGACACAACCCCCAGAAACATATACCAAACACACACAGTAAGGCAGGGGTCCATTAGGGGTTTACAGGGACCTGAAATATTTATAATTACTCACAAAATCTGGCCTGAGCAATTCCCTGAGTGTTCCTTCCTCATGTACAAATGATAAACTAGACCTTGGTGAAGATGACAATTAACCAGTAAAAAAAAAAAAAAAAAGCAAAGCTAGGCTTTGTTAATAATTTAAAAAAAACTCAAGCCATGTTCTGAACAGCCCACTTCTGAATATCATCATAGCATTGTGTCCTCATTTCAGCAATCACTAGCAAAAAGAAGAAAAAAAAAAAAAAAAACAATAAAAGAAAAACAAAATTAGAGAGAGAAAGTTTAGTCACTAAGTGGGGAAAGTTGTACAGATTCTGGGCTCTGTGCAGACAGCCAACTGTTTGCAACTATTAGTCACCCACAACAGTTGGCCATAATGAGCGTCTTAAGCCTTTAAGTAATATAATACGCAGAATATCCACGCTTGTTAAACACTGGGATTCTGACACATTAACTAGCCCAGATATTCCACAGAATTCCACTGGAAAGCACCGCTTGCACATTCCCAAATGCATGATGCAACTTTGGCACTACTTTGCTGTAACCCTCCAAGGTGCTGAGAAAGGTGAATAAAAAGTATTTCAAAAAGAATACTCTTGGGTGCAGAATAAAAATGAAAGATCTACTGATCCCCCCGTGTCATTCAGCAATGTCACCAGACAGAGCCAGTGACAGACACCAACACACACACACACAAGCCTGAGTCACGAGGCCTTGTTTGTCAAACCAAGGCCTGTGTGCCCATCACTTCCTCTTTCACTCGCTCTGTTGTTCAAACTCCACATGAAAACAACCCGCCCTGGCACTAGGGTCAGCCTCAGGACACGTTATATTCTATTTATCTTCATATTTTCCTGCTTTTCTATGTGTGAGAAAGGAGCTTTAAGCAACATGGTGATCGTATTAAGCAACACTGTATGAAAACTTATTTTAAAGTGTCTCCACCAGCCCATACTCTAGACGCACGCTAAACTTCTAAAAGAATTCTGCTGATTCATATTAGTCTAAAGTGAGAATAAATATTTGAACAAGTGCTTGAGCATTAGTCTACTCTGTCTACAAAGACAATATGCAGGTCTGCACTTACTTATGCAGGATAAAAGTAGATCACTTTCTGAGGAGATCAAAATGGGCCATCGGGGGTGTGACAAAGTGAAAAATCATGTCTGCAGCTCATTGGATTATGGTTATTTTCAGTGCTTTATAGCTTCATAACACAGCCAGCTGACCATTGGGTGACACTGGATGGTTGAGAAATACTAAGACAGCATCATATACTACAATTCTCCAATTTACAAATGTGTTATGAGTCTGTCCCATCAGCTTCACTTGCAACAGATTTGTGTAAAAATGTCAGTATCTTGCCTTTTTACCACCAGATGGCTGCCACAGGCATTCGTTTAGTCAAGTCAGTTTAGCAGCACACCTCTTCACAAAACCTTTTTTTTTTTTTTTTTTTTTTTACAAAAACGTCAGCCATTTTGATAAAGCTTGCGGCATGATTAAATCATTTTATATCCTGTTCCCGGGCTGGAGGACTCCTGAACAATATCATCCTAAAAACCAATTACTCAAGAGCACGGCACCATTAGTCATGAAATGGATTCCAGGTGGGGTGGTCAAAAGAGGACTAAAAATCTAATGAAAGTTCTCTCTTGCAAGTTTGAGATTCTTTCTGACTGCTCATCGTTCACAACCATGGCAACCTGTACCAAACATGAGATTCAAACATTCCACAAAACTGATCGACTCCAACTGAGAATAGGCTTTTCAGGGAAAAGTAAGTTCCAAAGATAAATATATGAAAAGGTACTTTTAATACAATGTTAAAACTAAAAACTTCTTAATAGATTAAGAACCGCCAACATGTGACAACAAAAATACATCACTGATTATATGGACTGTACAAACTAGGTGGCCAACCAATGACAACTGAAAAGAGAAAACTCCAGGAGAACTTAAAAGCATAATCACACTTGCGCTCTGATGGATGGCATTGCCTTAGTGGAGCTTCGCTCGCCGGCTGGACCACACCCCATGATGAATGCTGTTCTCAAACCAGATCCTGCTATTCAGAGATGTGGGCTGGTCAGGACAATGTTTCAATCACAACATAAACGCTATTAAACCGCTCAGGGGGGATGTGCGGCCTTGGTCTTCAGCGAATAGAGACATAATATTTTGTCAATAAAGCTTGAGACCAGACATGCGGCCCCCGTATTGATTTGTTTAGTGGAGACTTGGCACCAACACTCCCACAATCCCAGAATCAATTGTTCAAATGGTAAAGAAGACCCGAATGTTAAAACAATGACGGCTCCCACTTTGTCGGTTGTGAGTCGGGTGATTGCGAGGACTATGCTCACGATGACGATTGCTTATGAGCAAACGTAAACCTGCTTGAACCAAACAGGACTGCAGAAACTGAAGTTAATTTAAATCTGTTCTGAGTGTAGTCAATGCAAACATAATGTAAACATCACCAGCAAATAAGAGCAGGGTATTCTTTCACTTCTGTGCCCTCATTGTGCCCAAACATTAACAAAACCAATAATTACAAAACAATATTTGCATCCATAAAGATATGGATGCAAATATAAAAGACATTTGTATTTAACAATAATACATTTGTTGTAAATCGGGCGATGCAGCACTGAATATATATAAAAAATGAAATAAGAATTGTGAAAAACAATAATATGTTAAGCAAGCATGGGAGAAAGAGAGACAGTGAGCATGAGAGTGAGATAATGAGAGATAGTGTGAGAGAAAGAGAGAGAGAGAAAGACAGTGAGCATGAGATAGTGAGAGATAGTGTGTGTGTGTGTGTGAGAGAGAGAGAGAGAGAGAGAGAGAGAGAGAGAGAGAGAGAGAGAGAGAGAGAATGAGAGTGCGATAGTGAGAGAGGAATCTGATGAAAAACAGCCTGAACATCCCGCAGGTAGAGCAAACCGAAGCTCGGCCCTGTTGTGGGTTTTGGGGGCGGGCTCCTCCCGGTGTTTACCCTCGCCCGGCGGCTCCCGGCCGGCGGTATCACCGTGTCAGCCGGCGGGTGGGCGAGCTGCAGCGCCACACCTTACAGCATCATTTATTCCACCCAACGCAGAGCTGTGAAACCTGCCGCCTCATCGAGCGCCAGGAGCTGTGAAACCTGCGGCTCGTCCGCCCGCTCCCGCTCCAGTCACGCTCCCGCTCCTGCTCCTGCTCCAGTCACGCTCCCGCTCCAGTCACGCTCCCGCAGCCCACAGACGCCAGCGCTCCGCATCCCGAGGGCAGTCGGGAAGAGAGACGCCGTCATCGCGCCACGCCGACCTCTGGCCGAGTGCGTTATCTGTCCCTAGTGCTACAGACAATGTCTCTGCCATCTCAATCATCAGTGCGATCGCAATCAACAGTGCTGATCTCAATATCTGCTGATTAATCCTGACCAATGCGGACTGTGACTGACTGTCTGGCAGTGGCAGTGCCAACTGTGACAGTGACATTCCTACAGTGAGTGCTCACTGTGACAGTGACATTCTTGCAGTGCCAGTGCTCACTGTGACAGTGACTGTGTCAGTGTTGAAGTGACTGTAGGCTGCCTGCAGTTTGGAGGACACAGCAGCCCTGAGACAGTCGGGGGAAAACACGACGGCCAGCCGGCAATAACACAACAGCCCCGCTCCAAAACAGGGCAATTAAAAAGCGTTTAAGAAAAAGTCTTACTCATGTAAACTCACGGAAGCCGTTTTCAGCGTAAACAAACCGACTGGTCTGACTCTGATGATCTGGGCCGGCCGCGTAACGGGGAACACAGCGGATGAAATATTCATCACGGCGTACAGACCGCGTGTGTTGCGCATGCATTATTTACACACGCTACGATTTCTGAAAAGCAAAGGGCAGGAACGTGCGCCTGGCCCTGACGAGCCGGGCTAGCGGCGGAGCGATGCTGGGCCTCAGGTCTCTCCTCTCCTCCCTCCCTCCCTCTCTCCCGCGGCGTTATACGGGCAGATAACCTGCACCGCTGCCAAACCCTGCAGCTCTCAGACACCGTTCCATCATCCCGAGGACAGCCGCGGCCCATCTAAAGTGCCCTGCCAGAACCATCAATCCACAGCCGGGCGATGTGTTCTTAAACATGCACTGCGCCCCTTTTAATCACTAAACGCTATATCGATATCTGGAATGGATCGGCGCGGTTTAGCCCTTAATGCACGGGCACCTTATATAATACAGAGTAAATACAGTAGTAGGAACGGAGTGCGGATGTTCAGGCTCTGCCTGTTTCTTCTCTCCGTTCCCTCCTGACAGCGATGTCCTGGCAGGACCCTGAGACGTACTGCACACTGTTCTCTTCCCCGATTCTCCCACCCCCATCTTTCCACCTCCGCTCATCTGATCCAGTTCTCTCCCACCCCCCCAACCCCCCCAACCCCCCCAACCCCCCCAAACTCGGTTTTAACCAGCCCTTTTGGACCACGCTCCGGAGACCAAGCACACCTGACGAGGGGTTTTCTCCACCTGCCGTAAGGGTGGATTACCTCCGTGCTGGAGGTAGAGAGGGTGCTCCTCCTCCGTGTTGTCTGTGCTTCAAACCCGTGCCCTCGCAAACTCCTCTCTCAAAAGCCTCCTCGAGGCCCACTTCGCTTCATCTCCACACACACAAAAACAACAAAAAAAAACACGCTATGATTTTTCAGCGCATTTACATCTCAGTCTGGAGGCAACCGCACTGTAAAACAGGGCTTCAGTGGGTGTTTGTAGCCGCGCGCGCAAATTAAAATTCACCCCCCGTCAGCCAACCGCCGCTTCTTCCGCGTGTGATGCAACCGTGCCCTGGATGATGCGGCCTACTTTCTTTTCACCGCGGTCGGATTGTTTCTCTCCGCGTGCGCTCGTGTCGAGGTTTGACACCTGCCTGATCTTCTCAACCTCCGCCGCGAAAAGGTGCAGCCTTTTCTTCCCCCTTTCCTTTCCTAACACAAGGCGGCGGGCGGGGTAAAAAGGGCAAGGCTAAATATAAAATAGAAAAGCACTCTCGGAGATTTGCGCGATGAGAGCGGTTCGCGCTTCCTTTCAATTAATCTCCGGCTCCTGAAGGAAAGAATGAGGCCCTGAAAGATGCATTATGAGGCACAGAGGCGTCGTTCTCCACAGCGGCTGCGTGTCAGACCCCCTCAGCCAGCTGGAGAGGAACTCAGCGGCGGCCTTGCGCATTTCACTGCCACAATAGAGCCCCATAGAAACGCGTTACCCTGCCACTGCGTCAATGGAAACGCTTCTCACAGGCTTCATATCGCAGGAACAGCTGAGGAGAAATTCAAAGACGTAAACCGGTCTGTCTTCCTGTCTCGCAGATGTTAAAATTAAGTGTCGGAAAATTCCGGTTCGAGTACTAAAACAAAAAATAAAAAAATATATTAAAAAATCTCTTGACAGTGCTGGGTCCCATTTAAGTCCTTTTGACAAATGTTTCCGTATTATTCCAAGATAGGCTGTCATATTTCGGAACAAATGATCTCGCACTCGCATTACAAATGTGATGGTAATAAAAATCAGCGCCCGGTTGTGTTAATATACACTTCCGTTCTCACACTGGCCTCTACTGATAATGCACTCAATTCTAACGCGCACGCTCATGGGTGCACTGATACCAACATCGGCTAGAAATTTTAAATGAGGATCACGCTGCTGAAAATGAGTATTCTCAATCGAAAACAGAGACCTAGCTCCGAGAGTAGTGCAGTTCCGCGCAGTAAAAACCCTAAGGATTAAGCCAAGGTATAAAACAGAAATAAATAAATAAAAGGTTGCCCCATGTGCTGTGAGACGAACCCTGTCAAAGCGATATCGTGCACATTTCTCCCGTGGTCAACAGCACTTACCTGTTTGTCACTCAGCAGGTAGATGTGTTGGTAATCTGGGCTGAAGACCATGTCCCGCAGAACGGGACTGCCCTCCACGACCGGAACCGTTTCGTACAGCAGGGCATTCTGGGTAGGTGGAGGGACGCCATCCACTCTTATCTGCAATGGCAATGGAGAAAAACGAACATGAAATTTGCAGTTTTACACAGTGTTGGTTTCCAAACGGCGAAAAAGTGTTGTGTCTGACCTGAAAAGGCACAAGGCAGAAATGACTTCTGTGATTATCTCTCGGTAATATGGAAATGCATTTCACTATGAAAAAATGTGTCAAATCTGCCACATAAATATATCTGACCTAAAAAGAGATTTCTGAAAGATTATGAAAAAGGGGGAATGTGAGGGAAGAGAGATTTTTTTATATAACCACATCTTAATACTTTTATTCTATTATTGTCAATATTCTTCACTTCATCAGCATACAGACTGAAGTACTCCTCTCACACACACACTCACACACACACACACACACTCACACACACACACACTCACTCACACACACACTCTCACACACACACTCACACACACTCACACACACTCACACACACTCACAGCTTCTTCATCAGTTCACCTCCTCGCGGGTTGCTTGTTCAGATAAGTAGAGCGCTGAGCAGGGTAAGGAAAACAGTTTCTAAAAATGTAAAAACTTCTTTGATGTGACTGGAGACAAATAATGCGAGGAACAGACAAGCAGTCCCACAGCAGCAAAGATCACCCGTTCCCCCTTTCTGCGGAGGAGAACAGGCGGAAGCTCACACATCGCCCTAATCTATTTTGACGTAAATGTGACGAGGGCGAGGAGAACCGGAAAATAAACAAGGCGAAATTAATGCAGGAAAGACAAAAAAATACGCATTCTGAAAAGAGCAGGGAATTGAAATGTAAAAAATCGGGGGGGAAAAAAAGAAAGAAAAACAGAGCAGATGCAAGGGTGACGAGCCTGGCTTTTCCCTAAATATCTGGGTCGGCCCGAAGTGACAAACATCGTTAGTCTGTTAATTAGCTGCCTCCTCGTTGCTGCAGTCCCAGTAATTAGTGTTGACAAGGTGGCATCAATTAGTAGAAGGCTGCCATATTGGGTGTCACAAGTTGCTGGCCAAGACTGAGACCCTCCATCGCCAGGCAAGGGGGGACAGCAGGGCCCTCGATCTGACGGTCACTGCGGACGGTTTGTCCGTCTCAGAGACGGCAGCTGTGGGCTCACACACAGTATTCACACACACACACACAAACCGCCAGTCGTACGAACATTATCTCCCCGCTTTAATAAGGCACATTTATAATCTTTTAGCTTTAGTCCCACTCCTGTTTTCAGCACGTATAATGAAATGGGTTACAAAATAGGTTCTGGGACTTCAAACTAGAGATTATGACAAGAGCCTGGAAGTCTGTGCGGCAGTGATCAGAGGAAGGAGGCATAACGATTCTCTGTTCAAAGTCCATTGTAAGAATTAATTAAATAAATGAGTAAATGAGACTTAAATATCTGGCTGTAAGTAAGACACAGTGCCACTACGGGCCTAAGTGCTGGCACACAGTCTTAAGAGCAGCGCATGCAGTTTCTTCAAAGGTTTGTGATCCAAAAGTAACTGCTTTCTTTGGGACAATTTCGAGATTATTTAATTAACATAAATTCAATCACAAGATTTATTTGTTTTTATTCTTCCGACCAGTCAGCTTTTAAAAAAAAGACAACTCTCAGACTTCAGTATAAAGACATAGCAGACCATGAAATGTCCACTGTATCACAGGAGAGCAATTTCAGGTTTAACAAGCTGGCCTCCTGGGAAGCCAGCATCTGCACATAATAATATGACAAACTGACAAATCCCAGCAGCTGAGCAGCCGGTGGTTAAAAAGAGTCTGTTCTTCCTGGATTTTTATGATTCGGATTTAATTTCTGAGAAATATGTAAACAAGGCAATTTGAAAATGTCTCTTTGTACATTTCCTTGTATGGATGGTTCACTACGGAAAACACATTGGGTTGGAATGCTAGCGGCTGCAGCTATTCTGAGAAACACTTCTGAACTCAATCTTCAATGAGACCAACCATTTTAACTCAAAGTACTTGATAACCACCTTAACCTAGTTTACTTTCAAGACTCCACAAAGCGCTAATGAAGCTCACTGAAGGTAGCCCTCAATAGGAGAACATGAAAAAGGTGATGTATTTATTTATTTATTTATTTTGAGATTGGGAGTGTCCTAGCTGAGTTGGGAGTGTTTGAAATGCAGAACGCCCCCTTGGTCCTGCTGTGAATTGACCTCTTAGCAACATCAAACGGCTCAGATGAAGGTAATTGGAATTTAGATAAATATTACCTCAGTTTCCTTCTCCCTGTGACTCAAACCATGCCAAGGTGGCATGCAGGCTGTTAATTAACCTGCCCCCAGAGAGGCAGAGCCCGGGGGGAAACTGTTGACGTTTCGATCATAAACCAATCAATTCAGGGTCTCTATTGATCGGTTACAGAATACAAACATGTTAAAGGAAACAAACAAGAAGACGGCACTCTATTGATTAGTTAAAGAATAGGACCGTATGAAATGAAACGTACTGTATGAGAGGCTAGTATTGATCAGGCGCAGAATAAGAACATGCTTAAGGAAACAAACAAGACGAGGGCACTATTGATCAGTGGGAGAATAAGAACATACCAAAGGAAATGAATGGTGAGGGTAGTGAGATGGTTAAGGTTGTCTGCCTGCCTGCATCTTATTCAGGGTTCTCATCAGGTCTTGGTTGGCAGGACTTGGCCCCTATAGAGGGGTTAGGGTTCGCTGATCCCTCTTTTCACTGCTGGTTTGTAGGCATGTTGCCAATAGAAACTGATCAATGGAGCGTTTTGTCTGAACGCTCTCCAACCGTGCGCAGATCCATTTCAGTTCACTGCCAGGATGTTTTTCACAAACGCAAGTGGGTGCGATTGATGACTCAATGGACCAGACAGATGGATTCACCTGTTTGCTTTACATCGGACTCGGAGTTAACGTGGACCATTCACTGAAGCACTAAACATCACCTCTCTACAATTGCTTTCATTTCAAAGCAACCTTCCGCACTTTGGACATGGTAGGTGGATTAAAGTCTTGGGAGATTCCAACATGAGATTTTGACAATATTACTATGTAGTTTGCAATATTTTTTTCTACACTCAACACTACGGTTATCATGAAAATATTAGTATATTAGTATATTTCCACATTCTCCATCCTCACTCCAAGCAAACCCTTTTTGAAATGCAGGAAGGATAGCCAATGCCATGCCATTGTGTGTTCTTTTCAGTGAAATGGTAATAACTCACTTCAAGTTTCATTATTTATATTTAACCTTTAAGGACACTTTTTGTATTTAATCACAGTGCAGCCGCAGTACATTCCAATACATTTACAATATAAGTTACAGATGTCTCAGACAAAAATACAGACCTTAATCTAATCCTAATACAAAAAAATGAATTGCAATCGATATCAATTCGCCATATATACTGGTAATTTAAAAACAAACCATTTTGTACGTGGTCTACACGCATATCAAATATCAACTGGATATGGTGAAAAGCCATCAAACTGACCCATGGTGCTGCAAATTTAATAATCCGCTCCCCTACAGCTGTTTGGAGAACTCTACGGTAACATGACACCTGTAGTCTGGGGCAAATGCACACAGTTCTGACCAGAGTGTAAATATTTGTTCATGGCTACTTTCACATACATTTCGTAATCCTATATGTAAAAATGAGCTTTGTACATTTAAATTAATTGCCAAAACAAGTCAATATGTTTTTTAAATCCATATTTTTTTACATTTTATCACATGGCCTTCCTGTTCAACGTCCTCCATGACTGGGGGAGGGTGTGCATTAACACACGTGTTCCTTTGAGACGTGGGAAACCAGCCGCTAGTACTTACCCCATGCGGTCAAAACCATGAAAAATAAAACCCGTCTTAAACACTGTTTGTCTTGCAACAAGACTTCAAATCTTATGTTTTTTTCGCTATTATTAGCATGTTCACTGTTTGTAAAGTTACGGTTTGCTTGACTAGTGAAATGCATAACTCATTGGCGAATCTAGAAATAAGACTCATTGGCAATATCTTTGGCTTTTGTCAACATGTACTTTAACATGACAGCGGTGGCCTGTAGTGTAGTGGTTAAGGTCGATCACCGGGACCCGCAAGGTCGGTGGTTCGATCCCCGCTGTAGCCACAATAAGACCTGCACAGCTGTTGGGCCCTTGAGCAAGGCCCTTAACCCTGCATTGCTCCAGGGGAGGATTGTCTCCTGCTTAGTCTAATCAACTGTATGTCGCGCTGGATAAGAGTGTCTGCCAAATGCCATTAATGTAATAATGTAATATGCTTTTTTCATCAAAATAAAAGGAAAAAAAGACTGAAGTCTAAATACAGGACTTAAATACTTGCTGAGACAGACATATTTTTTAGTTTTGTTTTTTAGTTTTTGTAGTGCAGCAGATCAGCAGCAGATCAGCATCAGGTGCATTGCAGACAGTCACTGCACACTGCGGTGGGAAATGCACCAATACATGCACGCATTTCAACAGACTGATCTGGCTTGTGCCTATTCCAAGGGAGCAAAGCCATGAGCAAAAAATAATACTCACTTTAAATTGCAATTTTGCAATTGAATGCACAGTACCTACCCTACTAGCTAGGGTACAAGATTGCTTCTGAGAAAAGAACAACGATCGTACTAATTGGTTCATTAAAGGTTCGTGAACTTATTCATTTGGGGTTGTTCTCGTGGACCACCCAATCTCAAGCTCTGTGTGAGCGTTTTAACACCCAGGATAAGCTTCCAGTGCGCTCAACTCCCACACAGCCATAACTGAGTCAGCACAAACAGTATCTTAAGCATGACAGCTCCAGAGGTGATTGTGCGCTTACCAAAACAAAGTTACAGGAAGATGTTTGTCCTGGAAAATGGCTTTCAAGTAAGGTCAAAGCACTGAAGCAGACAAAATAAGCAGCAAAACAAATGTAATACTCTGTGGTGGACAACAGAGAACCACACTATGTAAACATCATACCACAGTGCATAAGCTAACAATAATACAAATAAATTCATACACTTGCATTTGTAATGCAGAATAGTTAAACGGCAACTTGACGAGATGAAAGATGAACATGAAGTTTAATATAATTTAATTGCTACCATATGATTGTAACATGACATTTGTCATGTTAAAAAAAGTACACGTTGACATTGAGAGCCGTTTACATTCAGTAATCTGATTAAAAACCACACAATTACATATACATGTAATTCTTGTTATTAAAGCTATACAGCCGAAGGTAACATAATTGTAATGTTCTGAACTGCAACTGCATTCAGTAACAAAAAAATATATATATTTAATAAAATAAAATAATTGAAATTACATGAAATACATGGTGAAATGAATAAATAAGACTCTAAACAAATAAAACCCTTCATCCTACAAAGGGTAACATTAGTGGGCCAAACCAGAGTCCGTTATCGTATGCATCGATCTCCCGTGACGTAGTCTTAAACAGACTTTGTTTACAGTGCATTAAACAGAACTGTAGCTAGCAGGTAGGTCCTCGCTCTGTGTACTTATATGGCCTTGAGTAGCCTACATGCTATCATAAAAGAGACATATATCACGGGCAGTGTGGGGAGGTGGGGAGGAGGCTGTGTGTAGGGCCATGTCGGCCCTGACCCCAGCATGTCTGGAGGGGCCCTGAGGAGGTGCAGACATGCAGGCCCGAGAACCCCGGACAAGGTAAACAAGGAAATAAATGAAATCTGAAAAAGGGTATGGGGGGGTATGGCGAGGGGGGGGGGAATGTATGAATTAATAAAGAGGAAGAAGGAGGGGGGGGGTGCTATAAATCAAGGGCAAGGCCTGTGCTGTTGACTTTACTGCCAATCGCAGCAGGATGAATCGTCTGTCTCCAGACAAAGGGAACCATTCATCAACATGGTGTGTGTGTGTGTGACAGAGAGAGAGAGAGTGAGTGTATGAATGTATGAGTATGAGTAAGTGCGTGAGAGAGAGGTCATACCATAATGTTTTTTTTCCCCTCAACCATCCATACTTGGAATGGAAAGACAATTATAAAATAGAAAAGTCATAACACAAGCCGCAAAATGGTATGAACACACAATAACAATTAACTGCGGTTTATTATTTTTGTTTGCATGTTTGTTATTAGGTTTCCATGTGAGATTTCTCTCAAGTTACTGCAGTATAACTATAAATACTAATGTCACCAACATATTTGGTGGTAATGTATTCTGGCAGGCAGTCATCAATTTGATCCATCAAAGCTGTTCAAGCTTTGACAAACGTAACAGTCGGTCCAAAAAAAATGAAATAATATATAATATTTGCAATTTGATCATCAAATGAAATGCTGGAAGCATTAACCTCATCACTGTCCCTTTCCTCCAGAACGTTTATCAATTAAGAAGAAAAATACATCTGTATAAAATAATTTAGCTGTGTTTTTTTTTATTTTTTATCCCTGGTGACCGTAACCTTATGCAACGCATAAGCAAATGTAATTATGAAACAGATGTCAGTCCCTGACAAACAATAAATGATACATGGAACAAAGGAATAAATGGTTTCAAGTATCTGACTCAAGAGTGTTATCCTTAAGTGAAATCTTCACACTGAAAATAACTTTCTAATTGTACACAGGACCTAACTGAGCAAATGTTTCCAATTTCTTTTTCTTTTTAAGTTTCCATATATTTTCAATTCTGATACCTTGAATTAATTAAGAGTGAATAACAAGTGCAATAACATGCATAAGGTGCTTGTAAACTCCAAAAGACACAAAATGTGAGGAGTTTCCGACTGTATGTGAATGTGATCTCTAAAGCCCCAAATATGTGGGCAGTTAGTCTTTGCAGGCTTGGGTGTGGTCACCCTTAACATATGCATTAAAAGCTCGCATAAATCTTTAAATCTTCAAAGAACCCAATAGGTTTCAGCACAGTCTTTTGCTTGCTAGCTGCAAGCTGCTACAGATAGACAAGACAAGTTTTCCTACAATATTTAAAACTCCAATATCTCTAAGACACCAAAACAAGATATCCCTAAACTCTGTTTTCTGAAATTCCTACTGCTTTGTCTCATACAATCTTTGATCTGAACCGGGGCTTAGTACTAAAATTGCAATGGCAAAACCTAGCTCTTCCCTCAATAAGTGCACAGAAATATGTTAAATATGTACAGGGCAAAGCTTTAGCAATGGTGATTGCTATAGGTGCAAAAGCGCACATTCAAAATGTCTGCCAAAGTTATCAACTATCACAGCAGCAGTAGATAAAACCCAGGGGTCAAATGCTAGGATTGCAGTGAACTCTTTTATTGGAATGTTTTTTCAAAATTCTAAGTCTGTGTTCTAGAACTCTTGTTTTCTCAGTTACCAGTAGCGATTGTTACATCAGCATTAGAATGTTCAGATATCAAGATTCTAGATTCTGATCAGGAATGGTCTCACACCTTCAAGGGTTACAGAGCAGGAGCGACCTTGAATGGCCACGACTGCAGGAAGCCTGCACTCAAAATGTGGAAATGAAAGGAAGGACAAAGTGTTGAGATTGAATTAACTGTCATTTAGGTGACTGATACAATGCAGGAGAGTTAAGATTGGTTTCGTGTTATTGCCTATATCCTCTGCCGGCTGAGGGGCTCGGTTTTGGGATAACAATCGAGACGGCAATGTTGAAGCGGTGTTAATCACTTAAATGGCATGCTGTCGTGTCAGAATTGTTTGGCTGTTTATGCTGGACTGATATTGTTTCACTGGTTCAATTTTGACAGCCTAAGCAGAACAGACACGTTGCCTTTTGCGCATAGCCAGTCAAGACTTCAGCAAATAATTTGACTTCCGCAGCGGTCAATGTCAAGGTGTCTTATGCGTAATACTACAACATAATGGACGGAGTTGAACTCACTTGAATGCCAAATTTACACATTGACACATATTTTGTCTGTGGAAAATCAAATGCCAGCCCGTCATATTCATTCTGCCACTGGGCCTGTGATTACTGGAACAGTCTGATATCCTGGTACTTATGTGGTAAATAAACCAGTGTGCCTTCAATCCCCTCTACAATAAATAATGACCAATCCCTAATCCCTATTGGGCAGGAGAATTTCTGGACAGACGGGGTCTCTAACATCAATGCAGGAAGACTTGTGACTCTGACACCTTCACAATCGACAAACACACCTGGGAAAGAGGCCAGCTACGTCTTTCCTGCAAATTGGGTTTTCAAACACTGCTTGATTCGCAAACATTTTCCTTTTGGGATAATCCAGCACATCCAATCTGGCCTTTCATGTCAACAGCAGTTTTTGGGATAATCCAGGACGTCCCATCTGCCTGTTCATTTCCAAAACAGCTCTTAAAAGTGCATGAGGGAGGGTGCATTGTGTGCCGCTATTCCAACGTGAATTCAAATCTGCATTCTGGTGACCGGTTCTACACAAACAAGCAGGTTACATAGCCTGTGGTCATTGTTTTGATTATTTAACCAATAACACACAGCTATTAAGCACATACCTTTCAGTTACAATGTAGCTAACAAGCTAACGTTATAATTTGGCACAGAGATTCAGCTATGGAAACATAGCTAAGCTAGCAATCGCTAATAAACAAACAGACGAACAAACAAAAGGAGCGTGATCCACTGGAGTGCAGCAAACATCTAAGGATTACAATTCAACTGCAAAAAACACCAGAAAATATGCATTAATAAATCAGAAATTACACATCCGCTTAAAAGATAGTGACAGAAACCTTAAGGCAAGTTAACTATTGCTTAATAGTATTAACTGATGTTTAATGAGCATTTTTATATGAATAATAAGGGGTAACTAGTGCCATCGAAATAGCAAGAACTATAAAATAATATTTATAACAATTTCCTAATGGTTCATTAATGTGACCTAAACATAAAGCAGCACCAGATTTAATTTGCAGTTTTATGTCAGATGAGCAACTTCTGCATAACCTTAGAGTAACTGCAGCAAGCTTTATTAATGGAAGTAATAATTTATTTCAAATACTGATAAAGCTTGTAGGTTTAATCTCATTCCGAAATTCCATTTAAGTTCCACATTAATCATAACTTCACAGAACTATGTAGCCTACTGTACACAGAACTGAGGCAATTAATAGTTTCTAATTTAAAACTTTGACTTTTCAAACTGTATATTACATTTTCATAATGTACAGCATTACTACACCCATAATACCCCCAATTTCATCTGTAGAGCTTGACAGTCTAATAGTGTTCACCTGTGTTTGACATCAGCAAAGAAAGACAGAACCTTTGCTACATGTATAAAAAATTACTTACACACATCTAATGTCTGCTTCTTCCAGACTAGAAACCAACTGAACCAATGTCAAAATACATTTGTTAATCTTCCAAACGTATAAATAAAGTCCACATTTGCAGAATCACGGAAGTAGAACTTAACATACAACATGCCATCCTGCATAAGAAAAATGACAAAAGAACCTTCACCTGGCGCAATTCCTCTTTCTTCCATCACAATAGGCTTATTATAGAATAATACAGCAAACCTGCATACTCTAATGCACCCTCTTTCTCCCCCTCTGCTCAGGAAGTACTTTTTCGCCATTCTGTTTTATAAACACTCACTGAACCGAAACATCTGCCCAACTTCAAATGAGTCTGTTGGGCTTTTTTTCCAGAAGGAGACAGACGTGTGTATAAACACACAAAGACCAATCGTTTGGACCCTGGAACTGAGGGGAAGTCTAAGAATCTCCCCTGTTCAAACACATCATATATCCAGTGTATTTACATTACAAATATGCTTAATAGTTCTGGATAACTTTTCCCAGCATTCCCTTCGCACCCTGTTTATTTTTTGCTATTTAAAGCTTTCACTATCAATATGCCTGAGGACTTAGCACAAATATGTTATATTATGTAAAATATAGCCAGTTTCCAATAGTGCTAATTCACTTGATTATGCCTGATTGAACCATGCGCTGAAAAATAATTGCATCATAGCACGTTACTACAGCGACACACTTGCATTAAGACCATTAAGAATATTAAGAACATTGGATATACCCTCCTCCTTGAGTGCGTTTTCCTCAAAAGAACAAAAAAAGGCTATTTCATCCTTTTGTGTGGAGAAGAATGTACTTTACATTAAACCTGAAAGCTGTCGGTCTCTAAAACGAGGTCAAGATCCTCGAACCGCAAGATTATCCTCTTAAGAGAAGGGAGAAGGCACAGCCCCACACCCCAGGAACAGAACAAAGGGCCCATAATTCAATTAGACCCCCTTATCCTGTTTCTCCGGGATCAGCCTAAAAAGCATTAGCGAGCCTAGCAAATAGCGAAATGGCTTTTTGGAGTTAACGCCCGTTTTGTTCCAGCTCCAGATTGACACCGCCTGAAGAGCAGCTTCAGTACTCCCACGTATCCCAGCCCCCACCTCGCCCTGCAGCCTGTGGCTCATTCGCCATTACAAGCTCTGAACTTTAACCCCGCGGCATCTTTGACCTCTGACTCACCCTGGCAAGACAGGGAGACGACGCGCGGGGTGACAGCATGAATATGCGTCTGTGTGCGAGCGCGGGTGCGTGGGGGCGCACGCCCACCATGCGGTCACGCAGATCAATACGGAGGAACCGCCGAGTAACAAAGACATCGCTTCCAGACTCGTTTCTGAAACGGCAATCGTAGTGCGCCATCAGCTAACAGTGTGTTCATGTCATCACAAGCAGACGCCGAAACACCATCTCGCAGGAGAAAAAGGATACATTTTTGTTGACAGTTTTGATGTTAAAACGGATTAATTAGTTTGGAGAGGAGGGTAGGAGGTTGGAGGTATTCTCCCAAGCCAATTAAAACGGTTCATCTACACAGGAGTCTCAGCACGCCATGCACCCCGACAATATAAAACTAACAGCACCTCGCTGCATCGCCTCAGAAAGTGTCAGTTGTTTATAAACAGGTTTCACACCGTTTTATCGTCTCTCTAATCCGTACGCGATGCAGACACCGTTGCTACGCACCGACGGTAGATACTGGGTAAATGGCACAGCAGCTCATGAGTCCGAGTGCCTGAAATGCTCCGAGTCAATCAGCGCGGCTGCGGTTGATCCTTCATTTAAAAAACGTTTAATACCCAAGCGCCTTTTTTTCGCCGCCGTCGAACGCTCGCCCGGGATGAAATGCAGAGGCCGTGTAAAGCGCCTCACCCCAAGTTAACACGTCTTTGTTCCCTGATAAAAGCAGCACTAAGATGCTGTCAATCACCGCCTGGATCACATCACTCAGATCGGCAAATGGCTTCCCTCCAGGCCGCCGGAATGTTCCGTTTCAGCCGGACTCTTTCATACGCTGCTCTCTGTGCAGCCCGACACGGATCAAGTCAACAAACTAATCTCACTACTACCGCCGCCAGTACATTCCTCTATTCTCGGTAACCCACATTGGGTAAAACTAAATTACACCAGAACTGTATCAGACATTTAATTTATGTAGGGCTTTTAAGAGTTCAATTCTGATCACATAGTTGCTTTGTCATTGGATAACCCATGGAAGATATCCCCACTTGCTATGGGAACATGCATGCAGAACCCAGCACACCATGGACAAACCATGTTTGCTGGACCTTTACCAAGTACTCCTAAGGGCCTGATTTACAAAGACCTTTCTCATGTAAAACCTTTCAGCACACACAAAAAAAACTCCAGCAATGATTGGTGCAAAACAAACGCCATGGCCAATCACTGGTCATGTTGTTGGTTTTGCATGTGCTAGAAGGTTTTGCGCGTGCCGAAGGTCTTCGTAAAATTGAAGCAAAATTTTGAACTTGACATGACACAAACTAACACCACAATCAGAGCTCAATGCATCTAAGTCAAGCCTGGAGATTTTAATGATGTGTGGCTGACAGCTCTGTGGGGAAGAGAAACAGTTTTCTGTGTTTTCTTGGCCTGTCCCTCACAGCAGGTTTAACAGGAAACGAAACTCTCATATCAGCACTGTGATGAAAACAGCCTGCCAGCTGACAAAAGTTATGCGTACAATCAGTGAGACGACTCAGGAGCACATCCGATCGTAACCTAGCTAAAAAGGACCGGAGGCACTGGTAGAGCTATATAACTAGCCCTCTGCAGTGGTCTTCAGACACCCATTTAATCCTACGGCTTCATAGCCTATCTATCCACAACCGCAACTAACAGCTTTAAACTTGGTTACAGACAACCAAATGCCACTTGTTCCAGTGCCTTAGTCAAGAGACATCTTATCGCCTCTGCTCAAGATGTTTCTGAGAATGAGCTGTCAAGCGTTCCTTGAGCTAATTGGCCGGCTTGTGGATTGTAGATTTGGTGCAGGTGTGTGGATTGTAGATTTGGTGCAGGTGTGTGGATTATAGATTTGGTGCAGGTGTGTGGATTGTAGATTTGGTGCAGGTGTGTGGATTGTAGGTTTTGTGCAGGCATGTGGATTGTAGATTTTGTGCAGGCATGTGGATTGTAGATTTTGTGCAGGCATGTGGATTGTAGACTAGGAACAGGCATGTGGATTGTAGATTTTGTGCAGGCATGTGGATTGTAGACTAGGAACAGGCATGTAGATTGTAGATTCTGTGCAGGCGTGTGGATTGTAGGAGCAGGCATGTCAGTTCCAGCCACATATGGTACAGGAGCAGTTAGGGGAGCGCTACATCAGCAGAACTGCCCTGGCGGAGCGGGGTTCAGTCCAGCTCCGCCGATCACGGCGGTATCGGCAGCCACGGCCGCTCAGGTGCCGGCCAGAAGCCAAGGGATTATCACCGCGCTCTCCAGCCATTTCTACATCTCTGAGCCCAGGATCAGGCACTGCCCAGGTCCCTGGGGCTCTTGTTAAAAAAAAAAAAAACTGCCAAACTTTGTCAACGACCCCTAAGAGTCCTCCAACCTCCCGTCCAGCTAATTAACCCTGCACCTCCCAGCCACAGCACAGACACACACAGCCTGGGACGGCACTTAGGAAATTAATTAAGCAGGAAATTACGTGTTGATTTTGCACGTCCTGGCGTTAGGAGTACAGCTCTTAGAGCTCAGAACCATTGTTAACAGGGTGCTCTGACCGGGCTGACACTGTTTGTGTTGGCTGCCTAGAATCCAGAAACTCCCGTGTCTAGTGTTCCCGCCAAACTGCTAACACTGTTTGACTTTTTTTTCTTCTTTTTTTTCTCCCTGGTCTGCTATATTTAAGAAGTAAAATATACAAATACTTTTGTCCATCCCTCAGGCCTTTTTTTCCCTCCATTTTAGAGAAGAGGAAATCAGTTCAGCCACCTTCTTACCGGGACCTTCAGCAGGATTTGCAGAACAGTAAGTAAAGACTCGCGGGTTATTTCCAGAGAACATCACACTGTGGTGAGTCCGCCTTTCCCTCTCTCCTCATTCTCCACATTTCCCCTGGGCACCATCTCCACTCGCTAAACGGGCCCAATTTCACCGGCTAACCAGGGAAGAGGCCACAGTGAGGACAGAGTCAGATAGCACTTTATTATTATTATTATTATTATGTTTTTTTTCATATGGGCTTTAAAATGAACTCATAATGAGGCACACAGTAAATGTTAATGCAGTTAAGATCTAGTTGTCCAGTGTTAATTGCCACAGAGTCAACTGCGGCCAGAGTGGACTTGTATGAACTTCGGGAGTTCATAGGGCGATGGCTACACCGCCATTATCTGGTCCAAAGGTGTGGCACTTTCCAATGAACCACTCCACATACACATTACTGATGAACAGAGCATTGCTATGGCTAAAAGGGCAGAGTGTAACTGAACATAATCTTTATGCTATCATTACGAAAAAGAAAACTAACACCCCATTGGGCTATTATTAACAAATACATTCCTAAATGAGGAGTATCTCAATAATTGCAGTATTGCTGATAAAGGTTTGGAAAGGATATCAGTCCTGTTCTTCAGCTGTATGTTCAACAAGCAATAATTACACCTCAACACTGGAGGAAAAGCAATCTCCATCGCGCTCACGCCATAAGGTAATTATTGTTTCACAGTCTCATTTTCTCCTTGTGGTTGAACTGTGTCCAATCTGCAAACACCCAGGCACGGCTTAATCTGTGGCTTTGGGGAGCAATATTTAGATAGCAAAGCACTACAAAGATGGCTGCTTATAATTCTTAATGCATTTGTTATTTCCTCGTTTCATTAGGTTCAAAATCATCCCTTTTTTCCCCCCTTTCTGGGTTTTAGGAAAATAATCATAAGGACGTGCTCGCACGTTTTTGATTCCTGCGTATTCCTCATATCATGTTCCAATACGGAGACTGTTCGTTTGTTCATCTGCAAATTAATACCAGTAATTATACTTAATTTCAGTGACTTGTGCACATTAGCCTCTTTGTAACATTTATTTTGCGATCTCATTTTGTTGAAGACACAACTTATTGTTATACCATAATTGCCACTACAAAGACACATACAGACAGCCACGGGCTTAATCGCCAAACTATGACCTCATCTGAAGTTCTCTAGCATCGAAGGCAGCGGTTTTCTGTTCAGAAACTTGAAGCCCTGGAGAAAAAAAAAAAAAAAACATCTGACCAAGATTGACGGAATGCAGGTGTTCTCTTCTCCTCTCTCACTTTTTCACCCTCGATCGTCCTCCATCTCTCCTTGCCAAACTTGGAGGGATAAAATTACCGAAGAGGAATTTGAGCACTGCCGTCCTGACAGGATGGAGCAAGCGGCCCGTCTCCCTCGGCCTCTCGTCTCCCAGGATGAGGGTAGTTCAGTTCACCTCTGTGAGAGGCTTGGGGAACTTCTGCCCCTACTTGTCCTCTCCCAGGATGAGGGTAGCTCGGCTCACCTCAGCGAGAGGCTTGGGGAATTTCTCCCCCTACTTGTCCTCTCTCAGGATGAGGGTAGCTCCGTTCACCTCAGCGAGAGGCTTGGGGAACTTCATTACCCAGAAGGCCCGCATTAGGGGCCTGTGGAGACGAGGTCTCTGGGCGCGGCTCAGACGGAGACGGAGGTATCCAGCGCCTTCACTGCTCTGCCGAGCACACCTCACCCTCAGCCCTCCCCCCGATCGACAGGCCCAAGACAAGAGGAGCCCAGGCTCCAGTCTGGGGCTTTTTCCAAACCCTTTAACCCTCTGAAGAGCAGCTTTTTCCAGAATGTTCTCCAATTCTAAGTCAGTGTTCAAGAACTCAGTAGATTTCAATTACCAGTAGTGATTTCTACATCATAATCATAAATAATAATTTGTTATTTAGCTGATCGTTTTATCCAAAGCGGCTTACAGTTGATTAGACTAAGCAGGGGACAATCCCCCTGGGGAAATGTGGGGTTAAGGGCCTTGCTCAAGGGCCCAAAAACTACGCGGATGTCATTGTGGCAACACTGGGGCTTGAAGCACCAACCTTTGGGGCCCTCCCAGTGTACCTTAACCAGTAGGCTACAGGCTGTCCCACATCTTCAGTGGAATGTTCAGTCAAGAACACATTATACGGGATCTCACACCTTAAAGGGTTGAGGAAGAACCTTGACTTTGCACCTTCCGGAAGGGAAAAGGGAAGATTAGGACACAAGGCCTGGTATTTACAGCGGCATGCTCACACGTTTCATACGCGATGAAGCGAAACGGCTCCAGCGGTTCGTACATCTTGATAGGACAGGGGCCAGGGACGTGCCCTCCAGCTCCAAAGACCGCCTTATCAGCAAACGACAGGCTAAAGCCCCAGGGTATCCCGGGCCAAATGACCCTTTACAACAACTTCCTGGCCTGTATTTACGACCTCCATTTCAATTAAAAAACATGCCGATTATATGAGCGATTTCAGCTCTTCCTATATGATGTCGGCTGACCCGAATAGGTTTCTGTGCGCTGAATAATTAAATTTGCGCCATCTGGAGGGCTTGTTGATCTAATTCAGCCCCTCTCTGCAGAATGGGCTCCGGTTTATGGCATTTCCACTGCGTCTTTGTGGTGGGGGGACAGGGGAAGTGAAGAGAAATAAATAAAAGTGACATTTCAAGTTAACAATGATGTGTGTGTCTTTCACATCACAGGAGCAGTCGGTTCTCTCCAGGGGGTTGTATCCTCTACATTTATTATGCTGCCAGAGTTTCAGCTTCAAGGATGAATCATGGAGCTTGTGTGCGTGTGTGTGCGTGTGCGCGCGGCCGTGCATGTGTAGGTGTCTATGCATATGTGTACATGAAAGAAAAACGCACCCATAAGTATGTACATGTGCACACACACACACATACAGTGTGCAGATCCACAGTGACTCACACAACTCTCTTTTTTTACATAGCATCCATTCTCACAGCTGGATTAATGGCATTTGGCAGACGCTCTTATCCAGAGCGACGTACAGTTGATTAGTTGATTAGCAGGAGACAATCCTCCCCCGGAGCAATGCAGGGTTAAGTGCCTTGCACTTAAAGACCTTAAGACCTCTTAAGGTTCGGCACCTTACTCAATGGTACAATACCAGTGTCTTACCTGGGATTCAAACTGGCAACCTTTAGGTAAAAAACCCAGGTCCCTCACCACGGGTGCCCTTAAAACACACATGCGCACACACAAAGGCGCAGGAACGAAACTCCCAGTTAGCCTTTAGTTTAAAATGTAGCATAGCCGCGCTAACCTCGGCTAAGCTTCGCCCCTATAACCTCAGAATCCCTCTTTTGTCTGAAGCCAACATCTAATACCCCAGCACAATAGCCCAGAGACAACCAACACCTCCCATCAATAAACCCCTGTCAGCCTACAGGAAAACCTGCCCACAAAAACACCACCTGGGGCATAAGATGAGTACAGAATGGACCCCCCCCCCACCACACCCCCCCCTGGAAGGGTCCCACTCTCTCTCCCCAGTTTGCAGTGAGGCGCTAACAGGAGGTGATAATGGCTCTTTTACACAGGGGGGTGTGCTGTTCCTCTCGCACCGCGTCTGCAGCAGAGAATTTCGGCTGGGCGCAGCAACGCTCTTGGGTTACGCAATTAGTCTGAGCCGGGTGCAGGCCGCAGACGAGCGTCTCTTTTTTTTTTTTCAGCTCGGGAGCAAACGTCGGCCCTTTTACTCCTCAATCATTGTCAGATGTGTTCCACTTGATCCCGCTTAACTCCCGGGCCCCCGGACCGCCGCGTCGATACGTCGAGCGAAGCCCGGCGTAATTGAAATCACGGGCGGCGGAAAGAAGATCCATACGATCCCCTCCTCCGTCCAATGCAAACGGTCTGCGCGTCGAGTGGAATATTTTAATTTCGCGTCTCAAACTTCGCTCCCTCCGCCCTCCCACACACACACACACACGGTAGCCCGCCCACACACACACACGGTAGCCCTCCCACACACACACACACACACACACACACACGGTAGCCTGCCCACACACACACACGGGTAGCCCTCCCCAGTAACACCGCGTGAGGATACAGCCATCCATTGTGGAAGCTTCATTCTGCTCAAGGCACATTCCCTCAAATATGTTTCACCCCGTGAAGACATTCTCTATTTTTTTGTCACAACTCTATCGTGTGCGCAAATTGAATGCAAATTTGACGAGAGATTTCCACACCAATTTTGGAGGGAGCGCACAATAGATCCAGGACGCTCACCTCGGTGGGTGTTTTCCGCCGATTGTGCCGAGAGAAATCTCCTGGTACATGACTGTCACATGATAAGCAATCCCATCAGGCCGTTGGGTAGGAGGTCTGACAGCCGCAGTGTTAACGTGCGCATTTAGAATGAATATTTAGTCATTTAGTGGGGACTTCGTGATAGCCCTTTTTTTATTTTTTTTTACTTCAATTATTTTACATTTACATCACGGCACTGTGTAAGATTTTTAATATCCACATATTAATTTGTGGGAAAATAGGCTACGCTAATGCAAGGTATATAAAGGACATAAAGGATCCATTAATCAGTTCCGTACAGCACGAGAGTGCATATAAGGGATTGCATACTTGGATTAATAAACGTACCGTATACATTGAAATGATTAGATAGAGATTTTTTTTATTTATTTTTTAAACCATTTAATTTAATTTCATTGTAATTAATCGGATTGTTTAAATGTAATTTTAGATCGATGTCTTCGGCAGGCCGTATCATGAGGCAGGCTGGTGAGATCGGGCACATTCTGTGCAGCCTGTGGGAGCGGTTTGTTAAGAACTGCAGTGAGCGCACGTTCAGCCATATCGGTTTTCAGGGAAAACCTTAAAGATGGGTTCAGGAGGAAAAACTGAAGCGGTTCCCTCAATTTCCCCCTGCAACAAGATGTATCAATGTGCAGGCCCACCTCTCAAATCCCCACCCCCCTCTGCTCCACCCCCGTTAGGGCAGCATATGGGATCTCCGCATATCTGTTCCATGTCCCTCCCCTGCCCTCCCATCAGCCCTTTCACTCCCCAATACTCCCCAAGGGGGACAGGAGGGGAGCAGCCTGAGGAGCGGGGGCCTGGAGGTGACAGGCTGGGGGGTTGGATCAGACACGCCGTCTCACCTGTAACCCTCATCAACCCCCCCCCCCCCCTCCCCCCTCCCCCAGGCAGAGCTAAACCCCCGCTCACTCACACTCGTCCTCCTGCAGAGCCCCCAAACACACTGCTCGAGAGGAACCGGCGAAAACGGGCCTCGTGACTGCCGTGCCCACTGCAGGGATAGTGCAAAGAACCTTCTAGAATGTCCGGTCCACCCGTGCGACATGGGTCTGAGGGTAGCAGGCCTTGTGTAGCGGGGCCTTGTGTGGTATTTTCACTCCGCTCTCGTATCATGTGCGAACAGGTGTTTTGCCAACATGGGGATCTATTTAAAGCTCTGGTTTTCCCACCTCAGGTTCGTCTCCGAGTCGTTTTCCTGCGGTTTTCAGGCTAATTATCTCAGCGCTTCCCGATAAGGACAAAATCCGTGTCAAAACAAGTCATTTCGGCTGCTAAAAGAAAAAAGGAGATTAAATGGGGGTATATGCTTTGCTAAAAAAAACATTCACATTTAATCTATTACAATAAGGATTGCTCCTATACGTAGTGCAATGGAAGTCGCAACAGAAATAGAGGTAAAAGCATCAGTAACCAAAAAACCAGGGGGCTTTTTCTCTTCAAACCTTGTCTCGTCACAGTGATGTAACACCCGGCGGTTAATTGATATTTCTGCAATTGACTCTGCTCATTGTGAATCAATTAGTTTTTGAGCAGTAGTGACTTGAATTTAAAAAAATTAAATGAATTGGAACACCCAACCCTGCAATTGCTGGGAGTTGGACAGTGCAGAGAAGTGAGAACATCTCTCTAAGACATGACGTCAAGCTGCAGTTTTGCTGTTATTCTGCCGTCCGCCAGTTCAGTGAGCTGGGGAGGACACTGCACATGCAGCTTGCGCAGGCAGACTGCGGCCAGCCAATCGGCCAAAGGGGGCGCTAGTTACCAATCCCTCCCCTTCCTGTGCGGCTCCATAGCCAATTACGCGAGTTCCTCTGGGGCTGTCAGCGGCAGCTGGCGCGGGCGTGGCCCGCATCACACAGCGGCGCGACGAGGACCTTTAATGGCCGTGCCACTCGGGAGCGCGCTCACAAATCACAGCATTAAAATTTCAAATACATTTGGTTTCCGTCGCCGGGAGAGCCGCGAGCACATGGAGCAGGGCGCCGCGGAACGCCGCGGGCGGGGAACGCGCTCCGGCACGGTTAAACACCCTCCACGTCTGGCACAGAGCGCGCCTCTAACCAGGTTTCAACAGGCGAGCCAGGCAGGCTTATTCTGCACTTAAGAGATCTTAACAAGAACCTCATAAGGAAAATTATACCCATTTTAGCAATCAACCCTTCAATCAATCACGTAGCAGCCATTCCTAATTAAACGGCTGCATCATTACCCCGCGTCTTATTACTCCTCTGCATCTCTTCACGGTGCCGTGGTGGGCGTTGATTAAAACTGTGAGGGACGCCGGCCAGCCCAGCCCAGCGAGGAGCGGAGGAGGGGCAGGTGGGTGATGGGGCGACAGCTGAGGGGGGGGTCGGGGGGGGGGGGTGAGATTCTTCCAGAAGAGGCAGCTCCTCAGAACGCTTCCGAACGCTATTTCTGGGAGCCCCTGCTGCTCTCTGACTCACGCGCGACTCGCTAACGACCGGAATTTAAATGGCAACCCGGCCATTTCCGCCAAACATTTTCTGCACTTTCATTTCTGCCAATGACTTTATTTATTTTTTTATTTTATTTTATTTTTTCATTTTAAAGATGTGTTTCAAGGGCGGCCGGAAAGCTTTTCCTTTTTCTTCTTCTTTTTTTTTTTTTTAGTTCTCTCAAGAACAAAAAGAGGCCTTTCGGAAAATGAAACCAGGGGAAAGCACTTCAGGGAGCGGGCGATGGTAAGATGGCCGCCGGCTGGTTCATACACACCACGCACTCTCCTGCGGTTCTCCTCTTTCAGAGGACGGCATCCTCCACGTACCTGAGAGCTCACCACACTCTTAAATCTCACAATCTTTCACCGAGCGCGGAAAATGCAGATCACACAAATAACGTTTTTCGTTTTTATTTATTTATTTAGAAGTCATTTTGAGGTGATGAGCCCCACTGTGAACAGGAACACTAATAAGCGCTTTGCAGGGGCTGTTCAGTCTAATTACGGGAAAACATTTCCTCCTGTTATTTCAACCACAGAATTTGATTTATCTCTGTAATTTCCAATTCTAACAGTGTATTTCTAAAACTGTCAGCCGTGCCCGTCCTACGCTGGTAACCACAATGGATGAGCAACACTGGCCATGTAAGATCTCGTGTTTGTCGTCATCCTGTCCTCTTTATGATAAATCTATGAAAAGCCGATGAAGGGCTCGCAGAATGTGAGACACTGTCTCCTGAAGCTTTAACCCATTAAGCAGATAGAGCAGGAGGGAGGGAGGGAGGGAGGGAGGGAGGGAGGGAGGGAGGGAGATGGAGGGGTTTCAGGAGGATTGGGGAGAGAGAGGTTTAAGCCCATTAATTACTTCCGACCCCCGACCCCTACTCCCTTCCCCCAACACACAGATACACACACACACGCACACAGGGGTGCGAAAACACACGTGTAAACGCAAATGCACAAATACGCAGGCGTGCACGTACACACACACACACAGGCAAGTACGTGCACACACAAACACCCACACACACACACACACACACACACACGGTTGAGAACGAGAGAGGCAAAAAAAAAAAAAAAAAAAAAAAAAAAAAACAGGACCACCAACCAGCAATCTTCTCATAGGCTACCTCCCAGGCATGCACAGGCTCACTGCCCCCCACCCCCAGCCCCCCAGCCCCCCCGCCCCCACCTCCCAGGGAGATGATCTGTCTGGACGTCCCTGACACCCCCCACACTGCCCCCCAACACTGCCCCCCCACTGTTCCAAATTGATAGAGGCAGAAGGTTGCAGGGGACACAGGAACATAAATTATTTGCCGCCCCCCCTCCCTCCCTCCCCCCACCATACCTCCTCTTCAAGTCCCTCCCATATTTACCCATTCAGATACATAAATGATAACTGTATGGGTTTATGCAGCTGGACTGTCGACGTGAATTTGGACACGGAGAACGGGACTGAGAGTAAATGACTCGGTCGGCGAGCCTCACAGATTTTGTTCGTTGTGGTTTAATAACGCGCGCAAGCGGAAGATCTGCTGCGTAACAAGTGTGTTTTGAGGTTTCACAGGAAACGGGAGAGAACAACATACCGGGAGGCCTGGGCAACAATGGCACGACAGCGTCGCGCACGGTTATTTCTGCACACCCGATGCCTGCTGCAGGGTAGAGCGGGGTAAACCATCAACCATCAGTCTCACTGCGGCCAAGTTGTACGTGCTTGTGTTTCTGCCGGATAAAACTTACAGCAAGATTGAAGACACACAATTCAGTCCCCTCTGGATTCTCGGAAAATACATATTCTAGGGTCATATCAGATTTAATCTTCCTTTTCAGTCAACAAATTCCAGAATCGTTATTCATAGATGTCATGAATGTTGTTGAATCCATGTTAAATCTAAGTAGCTGAACAGTAAGACTGTTTTGGAACCATGCACACATTTCCTCTGCTCGAGTACACTTTTGGCATAGGAAACATCCTGTTTTTTTAATTCATTTTCGTTTTTTGGCTTTTTAAATTTAAAAGCCAACCCGTATTATTTACAGTTGACATCAGCTCCTAAAAGGATTACAGCAGGCATATTCTAGTTTTTGCAAATTCACATTGCTCTGCGCTGAAAATGTAGCCAACTACTTAGCATACTCCGGGCTTCTTAATAATTCAACATCACAGTCCACAAGCATTCTACTTCTTACCAGCATTTTTATTTGAATGCTCAGGAGAACCTTTCTAAGGTTAAGCCCAGTCATACTCACTCCAGCCAAGCGGCAAACCCCAGGACACTCCCAGGCTTTACGGCCTAATCCCCCACTATGTGCCACAGAGCATTCTCAAGTGCTCCAAGGAGTTTCCCCAAGACAACAACACAAAAGTTTTAATCACATCTTAGGAGATAGGGAAAGAGGGAGTGGGAAAGTGTGGAAAGGAGAGAGATTCAGTGGGGAAATGGCAGACTTCTGGTGTACTTCTTGGTCGCCTTGGGAACAGGATGCTAATTGATTTACATCTCCGTATGGCATCTCATATCTGGTTTCCTGTCCGGCCTGTTATTGTGTCATATGCTAAAAACGCACTCTTGTTCTCCCTCCCTACGGTTTAACAATGGTGACATGTTGGCTCCACATTTACTGCAGACAGTGTACGATTCAGTCTCCCGCTGAGAAACTGTGCCCATGACTGCACCACCTACAGAACATTGGCTCTATACTGTGCTACACCCACGCAGTCTTTCCTCTGCTAAAAACGGGAACTAAAACTCGGAGCAAATCAATACGATTGATTAAGATATTTTCGAGCTGGTCTTTTATAACAGGCCGAGGATATAGTGGCTCTGAGGGACGGATGATGTACAGTACTACTCGAGGAAGGGCTGGAAATTAACGCAGTCTTTTCTGGAGTGGATTAAGCAGGGAAACAAAAGCCAAAGACCATGCGAATTCTGTTAAAGTCTCAATCAAGAAAGGGTTTCCACAATCGGAGATGAAATTACAGAACACAGAACAGGGCCAATATTGACCTTTGAGCCAAGCTGCAGCTTGGAGCTGCTTGGCTATGACCATATTCCCAGCTCCTCCATTCTCTTTGATTCAAGTCTTACATTAAACCACAGCACGTGTCTGCTATGATTATATACTACAACTACCCCCCAACAACTTTCTAGGGAAAATTAAACAAGCCTTAAGAAACCAGCTGAAAGCTATTCAGTACTTCAGAAAGATTCAATGTGTAAATTCCTTGTGCTGGGAAAGGACGGAGAAGTGATTACCCTGCTCTGACGGACATGCTCTGCATCACAAGTGTGGGTGTCTGGTGACCCTGGTGCTGTTACCATCAGGAGGGGGGGGGAGGGGGGCAGTGCCTGCTCTTTTACACCCCCAAAAAACCAGTTACAGTAAGCAGGGAGAGCCAGACGGGACCCGGGTCATCTGGCCAGCTCCAGATGGAATTTCAGCTCCGTTTTTACCATGCCATTTCCACCCGCCTCTTCCAGTCTCTGGATTAGCAGGATGGGCTCAATATTCCCACTTTGACATTTGTGTCTTATTTTCATTAGGCGTTCTCATCTTATACAGGTGCCCTAGCCTTTTGTTGGGGTCAATTCGGATTCCAGGCTGAGACCCTCTCCCTCCTTCACTTCATCAAGATAAAGAGAGAGAGGAGGGAGCGAGGGAGGGGGAGGAGGGAGGGAGGAAGAGGGGGAGAGGGGGAGTGGGGGAGCGGAGGGCAGTGAGGCCCGTGGGGCTTGTAAATGTCTGCAGCATGAGGTAGGCAGCCTGGGGTAAGTCAATCCTGGGGCAGGCCTTGCTGGGTGGGGTTTATACATGAGACAGTAGAGTGCGCACACACACAGATAGATGCATGCACAGACACAGACACACACATACACACACATACACACACATAGACACACATAGACACACATAGACACACATAGACACACATAGACACACATACACACATAGACAGAGACACACAGACAGAGACACACACAAAGACACACAAGACACACACAGATAGATGCACGCATATATACACACAGAGACACACACAGACAGAGACAAACACACAAGGACACACACACACACACACACACAAAGACACACAGACACATGCACACAGACACAGACACAGACGCATGCGCACACACAGACACGCACAAACACAGCCCCTAGATCCCTGATCGTAAACACCAGACCCTGAAGGTGTCTTGTATCAAAGGAGATAAATTATTTATTTTTTGTTTTTTTTATCCCTATTTTTCTCATTTCGCAGTGGGAGAGATTTACTCGGCTTGCACAGGCGAAATAAATTTTGGCGGTGGCCGTAAAATAATTTTACTATCCGTATTCCTCAAAACGATCTGACACATGCAGGTTTTGTGGGGTACTTCTATGCACTTTTCCAAAACCTAGTCAGTATGAAAACCTGCTTCTGATTCTCTACTGGCAGGGAGAATAAACCGTGCCGATAATGTAATTATGTCGTCTTTATAAGAGCTTGAATACGCTACCGCTGTTCGTTTGTCAGTGCTCCATTTGCTTGTTCAAAAAAATACTTCTTCAAATTATTTTCCAGCAAAAAGCAGGTTCTTTAAATAACTAGGCAACAAGCAGCCATGGTAATTTCAGTGTTTCCTCTTTCCACTCAAAGCAGCCAATCACTGTGCAAAATCTCTGCTAACCTACCGACTAGGTTGCGAACCTTGCAAAAGACAGTTGACATGACAAACCATCACATATATTTACGCTGATGAAATGTACTGTCACAGCAAGCCAGCGGAAGGCAACTCAAAGTATGGCAGTGATTGACAGTTGCAGTTTATACGACTGTTGTACAGCATTAATGTCAGCGGCACATCGAGCAACAGTGTGATTTTTGCATTATACTAATGTCAGCTGCACATCGAGCAAGTGTGATTTTTGCATTGTACTAATGTCAGCTGAAGTTCGAGCAACAGTGCGATTTTTGCATTGTACTACTGTCAGCCACACATCCAGCAAGTGTGATTTTTGCATTGTACATAATACCGCATTCACCTGTTGACCTCGAATTGGAATAAGTATTCACTAGAAAAATTGGGAGCACTTATTATTCTTCCAAATGCATCACGCAACATGAATACTATTGCCAGTTACACTTAGTATTAGAAACACAAGCAGTGACTAGCAGTATTATAGCTAGTAACTAAAATATAAAAGCGAGACAAAACATGCCACATACACACATTTCTACCAAATAAAGAATGTGTCCACTGGGCCAGCTAGGCAAGTTTGTTTTTCTCATACAAGTGATTCAGTGGTTGCAGCAAAAAGGACCTCTTCGGTGAAGGATCAAAAGAGGCACACACTTCCAAGCTGAGTCTCTGCAGCCAATTCACAGCACATGTTTCAAGTTACATAACGTAAACAATTCAGAACGCTGGCACCGACGTAAACAAATTTAGCTCCTGAATGCTTGCTGGTTAAACTGACAGTGTAGCATTGAACATAAACTCCACACTAAGTGGATGAAACTGGAGCTTCAACATCACTCTCTCTCTCCACCTCATGGGGAAATGCATCTAATTATCCCATTTGGATTTAACCAGCTAATTACTAATTAACCACTGTTTAAGGCTGCCTGTCTGTGACAAGATTAGCACGATAAGGCTAAAGTAGTGTATACAACAGCAAAGGCTGCCGAAGACCTGATTCTGAAGAGGTTTCAGGCTTACTTGAAATCTGCACTATATTTTTACAGTAAAGTGTTTTTTAATCAGCTTTTACTGTATTGGGCAAAAAAAACCTCAAGCATTTTCTTTTTTACTTTTTCAGCAGTAACAAATGTTTAATTGCTACAATCACCACACCAATGACACACCAGGCAGAAACAGGCAATTACTAAATTAACTCTTTAAGGCATAAGATTACAAATATGTGATTAGAATGTTTTTAACTGAACATTGTAATGCTGAAGTAACAATCATGACTGGCTACTGAAATAAATGTAGTTCTAGAACACGGACTTGGAATTTTAAAAAACAGAACACTCCAAACTAGCTGACACTTCAAAGGGCTAAGTGTTATTGATGGTTAAGAACAGGCAAAGCACAGAGTGGTTGGATTGAATCAGGGAGAGAAACAGGCAGGGCAGGGGCAGGGGGTGAGTGTGTGTGTGGATTGGGCCATCAGAGAAAGAACCGGTGCACAGATGCCCCATCTGCGCAGAGAGCCAGACACCTCAATAAAAACACTGTTTGTGCAAACTCAAGAACAACATGCCCGTACACTCTCAAAACAGATGTGTTAGAATCAACACATAACGTGCAATTTCTTAAGCGCACCTTCATGTCTAGTTAGGGACAACACATTTTGTGTTACCTCCAACACGGTCCGTGTTAAAAGGTCTCCCTTTCGAGTGCAGAATTAGCACATTTGTAACGGGAAAGTAGTAAGACATTAACATCCTTTTTGAGAGTGTAGCAAAAAAAAGAATCAGATTTAGAAATATTGTTACTCCCTTCTTCCCCCCCCCCCCAGAATGGTCAGTTCCTGGTCAATGGGCCTGATACCAGTGTGACAGGAACAGCTACGGCTACCCTCAGCCAGTATGAATGAGTAATCTGGGGCTACAGCACACTGGCATGATCATGTTTACCTAATGCTGGAAAGCAAAGATTGAAGTTTGACAAATTGAAATTTGTCAATTTCTATGTCGTGTTGCAAGCCCTGCATGCACTGACAACGACATATGCCACATTTTCTAAAAAAAAACAAACAAAAAAACAAACCGTCGAGTCAGAACTGTGAAAATGTCAAACTGTGACTGCTTAACAATGCTTCAGCTCGTCAAATGTAGCACTGGCAAAAAAAATAAATAAATAAATAAATAAACATGTACACTGAAAAGCTGAAATATGTGGGATTTAAAGGGGCAGTATTGAGACGCAAACAAAGGCCAGCTAACCCCATGAAAAGACCACACCTCTTCTGAGGGGGCGGAGACTGAGTGGAGTGACAGCGCGGAGCGTGTCAGAAACGCGGGGGCAGGCAGGTCTGGTCAGCCCCCCCCCCCGCAGGGAACCCAAGCCCTGGACAATGTGCTTTTACAAACAGGCAGTCAGGCCTGATTAAGTCCCTGGCTGGTGGGGGATAGGGGGACAGGGGGAGGGCAGATTTAGGGGACAGTGCCAGCAGGAGATGGTTGTACTTGAAGTGAGGGGTTGAGCCGCTCTCCTGGGCCGACTGCATCTTTCATCCGGTCATCTGCCGAAAAACACCGCGTCTCCCCCAGTCCGCCCCTCACTGCCAATTATCCACAGCGCGACCAGAGCTTATAATCGCAGTGCCAAGTGGAAAAACATATACGGTCCGCTCCATAATGTTCGGGACAAAAGACATTCTTTTTTTTTTTTTTTTCTCGACTTGGCTCTGCACCCGAAAAGTGATTAAAGCACACATTCTCTGCCTTTATTTACGGATCATTTTTATACAGTTTGGTTTCACGGTCTAGAAATTACAGCACTTTTTAAACACAGCGCCCCCTCGCCTCCCAAATCGTCAAACCTGATTTGTAATCAAACAATTCACATGTGGGTTAAACTGCAAATTCTCAGCTTTTACATGTGGGCATTTTTATACAGTTTGGATTCACCATATAGAAATTACAGCAGTTTTTATACACAGCGCCCCTATGGAGCTCACTGTATAAACCAAACTGATTCAATTTCATGAAGGAGGAAGATACAGTGAAAAGGCTGTGAAGTCTACAACACGAGAAAGTATCTCTTTTTTTTACCCACACTTGGAAAATAAATCTTTAATAAGAGGATTAAAAGAGCTCTTTAAAGCTCAAGGTCACGCCTGGCAGTGCTACCCCGATATCTGGGTAAAGATCTGAAGCCTGCGGTTTTGGAGGTGGCTCCATGTTCGCGGTAACCATGTGGGCAAACAGGCGATTAGAGCTTAGCAAACAGAGGCCTGCGAACGCCGGCGGCTGCCCTCGGCCCCTGGCACCCCCGCCCAGGGACCAGACACCGCCGCGTAAACACTCAATCTGGTCAGCTCTGATAAACTCCGCCGCAAACGGCAAAACAAGGGCCCGCGCCAGGAAGCGCCTGGCAGACAAAAGGTCGCGGTCTTTCGGCGCGGTCGCCGAACAACGGGGACCCTCTCCTTCTCTCCCCTCCTTTCTCTATCGCTTTAACACTCGCTCTCACCATCCACCCCGTCGGTTAATTAACGAAACGAGCAGGGGGAAAAAAAAAAACCGACACGGCCTGATATGTTGGTGGAGGATAAGTACAATGATGTCAGGGAAAGTCATTAACAAGCAACAAATGTCATGAGCCAGAGGAAGCCAGGGAGCGCGCAGGCCTGCGGAATTATACGAGTGTGTTGGCCGTAAAAGACGGCCGTTTTCAAGATGTGAAGCGGCGCTAAACCAGGGGCTGCCAGTTTCATTCCGCCCTGATCAACCTGACTCCTACAGCAGCAACCTTCAGCCTCACCAGAGGGAGCACAGCTGGGAGTGCACAGAGGAAACGGACATTGGCTACTTCGTACAAGCCAAAAGACTTTGTGGAGAAAACAAAACATCAAAAACACTGACATTGACCACCGCAGCGTGCACATCCCAGATGGCTGAACTAGCTGACATGTTAACACTCCTACGTAAATGCAGAGGCCTGCAATTGGTCTAAAATAAATAATTGATCTAAAGGGCTACATTGCCTGCTCCCCATGTCAACATTTGGTTGAGTGGACAAACATGGCATCTTATCGTCTCTTCTTTTCTTTTTAGCACGCGATAATCTAAATCATCAACGTCCATCTGCTGGCATCATCACTTCGGTCTTCCCTGTGGCTATCACAATGGAGGAATCAGAGTCTGTGCCACTGAGCGTCACTGGAGTGTCACCGAGCCAACAGTTCAAAGCTGAAATGATTGCACACACTGCCATGTTTGGCTGTGGTTCGATATCGGCTGAGTTTGTCTCCTTATCAAGTGTATTCTCACCTTGAAGTTGTCCCCAAATGCATACCCCAGAACCGCTTTGCAAACTGCAATTGCAGTTTTTCCTTTTTGTTTTAAATCACAATTAATTTATAAATCCACCAGGTGACGTCTGGGGGTTAGTGCAGTCAGATATTATCTTCACAAAAAGTTAATAAATGTCCATCATAAGAAAATATTTCCAAATGAGTAACTACTGTGCAGTTATTCCCTAAGAGAGCAGTCCATTGGCTGATCCTGCAGTGGTCTGGAGTGTTTCCCTGAACTGAAGTTCAATTTAAGGACATCGCTTTACAATCTTCCCTTTCGGGCTTATGAGACAGCCCTGCGAGAAATGACAACTCACTTTCAATTACGTTGGCCCAATTACACCTACGATTCCTTTAAGTCGTTGCAAACAGGTTTCGAGCCACAAAGGGCAATTTCCATTAAAAGACAGGACTGAACACTTGTTCACGAGGCCGTGTATATTGCTTAATACAACCCATAACGGGTTTTGCAAACAAGCAATTATGTAAAAAAAAATAAAAAATACCCAGCAGACCCAATCAATGCCCTTCAGCTGTATTAGAATGAATTGACAGGTCTCATAAATGTGTGTGATTAACACAAGAGTGCTACAAAGGAGAGAGACGAGTTCAGAGCCCTGTCTTCACCCTTTTGTTTCTCGGGTATTCTCTGCGTATTGTTCTCCGCTGAATAGGGCTTCCTAACTCTTCACTTCTCAAGAGACTTCAAGCACAATGAAGAGTAATAGTTGAATTAGCCGCATTGGGAGAGAGAACGTATCAAAGCCTTTTTAGAGCAATCAAAGCGCCATCGCTCCACTGCCAGAGCTTGCTCAGCCTCGCTCTTTCATACGGATGACAGTTTGTCGAAAGGCTGATTTTTCTGACGCAAATTCGCAGCTTGAGTTTTGATCTGGTGGATTTTTTTTCACAAACCATTATTAATTATTTCTGTATGTGTGTGCGTATAAAATGTCAGACCTAGCTGACTAAGGGCCTTCTGCAGTGAAATCGTAAAAAAAAAAAACGAAAAAAATAACATTTTGCCCCAAAATTTGAATATCACCTCTAGGCAAGTTCTACGCCATTTTCCCACTCCAGATTCTCCATTAACTTATACAGCCAAGGAGCACACTTCATGCTTAAATTTGTTATGCAGTGCCAAGAAGTGTATGCTTTGTGGCGAGATTGAATCAGGCACTGTAATTAGGCATACAATTGCTGGAGAATTCCTGTCACTGTGGTTGTGTGGTTGCACAGAATTCAAAACAACACCACTGACCTGAGACAAGCGGGCTTGCTAATGGGGAAAATGGGCTATTCAAATTCAAACATAAGACTCGTAAAATGATTTGTGCGTGCTGACAAGAGTGTAATAACGGTGATCACAGCTTGGGTCCGTGGGCAGCTTAAATCAGAGCAAAGGATAGCAATTTCAATATGGGCGGTGTATTATTTTGATTGTGACCTTATATCTACGCTGTTATCTTTTACACCAAGGGCCTGAAACGGATATTAACACATAAAATACAGTGGAATATGACAATGAATGACCATTCTGGGGGGTGATGGCGTTCACACAGCCAGCCTCGCGACAGTTCATGAATAAATCAAATTACCAAGCCATTTCTGGGCGAGCCACAGTGAAATGTTGAGAGCCTGTTTACTTCCGCTCCACTGCTCAGAACAGTCTGGAAAAATAACCCTCTCCCCTCCCCTCCTCTCACCACCCCACCCCACCCACCCCTCCTCTCCTTTTCCTTCATCCTTCCATCCCACTCTATAGAGAAAAAATGACCTAGTTCCAGGTGCCTGGCTTACAATGTGAAATCCCACCCCCGCCCAAGCCCCGCCAAGCCCACCCTGGCTCCTGTATCCCACAATCCTTTTCTGCTGACATCACACACTGCTGAGGGGGGAGGGGGGTGGGGCGGTTGTCACTCAGGCCAGACTCATTGGTCAGCGATGGAGATCAGCGCTACGAGAACAAAATGGAGGGGAGCAGCCGTGCATCATGGGAAGACGCCTCCCAGCACGTGCGCTTTTTTTTTCTTTTGTCGAGGAACGATCAATATTCACTCCAACATTCACCAGGCGCGGTTTAATTAATGCGCCACGGACGCAAGCGCGCTTTACTGTACTCGTTCCCGGGTTTTCAGGAACTCAAACCGAAAAAAAATACAATAAAATAAATAAATAAATGAGCGGTTTAAGTCAATTAATTTTCTGTTTCTCCATTTAGATTAATTTAAGCCTGTCTGGCTGCGTGAGACACCACACGAGTCTGGCTATAATCTGCCAGCTCTCTGAAAGAGGAGAGTGTGACACAGGCCTGTGCGGTGCCTGTTTCCTGTTAATAAACTTATTAAAACATTCATCTGCAGTTCGGGGAGAAAGGAGGGGAAATACTAATATCTGCAGGAGAAGGTCTTGATCTGATTGATGCAAATTAACTCACATTTGGGTTCTATTCTATTTTTCCAACAAGCTTTTTGAACACTCTCGAGGCCCCTGGGGCGCTCCTTTCAAACCGGAGGTCTTATAAAACATTTAAAAGCTCAAAGTCAGAACTCCAATTAGCATTATGAATTAAAGTGCCTGCTTGGTCATTTCAGAGCCGCTGAAGTTCAGACAGCCGCTTGGAAGCGAGCTTGCGTTCGGTGACAAGCCTTTTGCCATCTGTCTTCTGAAACTCTGTAGTCTGTAGCCCCGCAGTTACCCTGGGCAAATTACCCAAAAGACACCATATCCTAGAAATATTCACGGAACATTTAGGCTATCCCAACTGATGGTCTCATAGTCTGCCCATCAAAAGACTAAATTAACACAACGCAAAAAAAAAGAAAAACAGAATCCGCATACACCAGTGGTTGGAAAATAAAGATCTCTGCTATTGCGATTACTTTCGAATCAAAAGTCTGCCTGGGTTTAAAAGATGACTCTTCTCATGCTAAGTAGATATTTTCATTATTTCATTAGATATTTTCACGGCCCTGCCGTGATGGAGGATCAGTGGAGCCTCCTCAGCCCCTCCTGTGCATGCAGACGAAGGCCTGCTCCAGACCGCAGCGTAACTAAGAGACATACGACTCGTCCCTCTCCAGTTTGGCAATTCTGTCACGTCAGCGCGGCTGGCTATAGGCGTACCTGGGGATGCGTTTCTATACGGGGGCGCCGTAAATCCCCCAGTACACAGCGTCCTTCAGGAGGGAGCCCTACTGCACACACAATTACAGCCCTACGCAGGGAAATCCACTTTCACCACGGGAGTCCGTGAGGACGAGACGCGGCTGCGGCCCGCCTACTGGCGGGAACGTCGAGCTGGACGCGACCGCGTCACGCGCAGGTACAGAATGTGCAGTCCCTGTCCGCGTCATCACGACCATGCCGCAGAAAACAGCCACACTCCCTCCCGCTTAACCGCTCCTTCTGTGAGCAACTCCACACAGACGCCTGTTGCACACAGACAATTTGTTCAGGTCACGCAGACAAAGGTCCTCTTTGTGAGCCCGTTATATTAAATAATTACCCTCTAATCAGCCCATGTGACACGGAGAATATTAGCAGGGGGATTTCACCAAAAGACCCCCCAATTGACACAGACAGAGGAGCCATTGAACGCGTAGTTGAGTAACATGCTCTTAATTCACTTCCCTTATTCACTTAGAAATTTCACACACACATACTTGCGTAGTGAAAGGCTATCCGCAGTACGCAAGTTTCCATAACGATCGTGCATCAAAAACAAATGAGAAATGGATCCAGACCAAAATAGAAAGCGAAAGAGTGTCCAAGACATTCAATTGTTCTTTTCCAGTGTGTACTAGTTCCACCCTTCAAAGAGAAGGTTGGTTGGAATGATTTTTCTTTTTTATTCCAAGTCAGTTTTCTAGAACTCCACTGCTCACGGTTTCTCAGTTGCCAGTAGTGACGGTTACATCATTAGAATGCTCAGTTAAGAACATTCTAATCACACATTTCTGACCTCACATCTTAAAGGGTTGAAAATGCAGGGACAGTGAAAACATGACTCCCAACTCTAATAGCCAACTTTAATTAGCCAATTTTGGGCTGGGATCAGCTTAACCAGGGTGCAGAAGGAAAACACTGTGATTGATGCACGCTCCTAGAACACAGGCAACAACCACTCATCAAAATCACGTACATTGTTAAAGCTATTATGAGCCAGGTCACAATATACTGTAAGCATCGCTTCATCTGTTATTAATCACAGCTATGCTATGATAAGTCAAATATAGGCCTATACATCATGCCCTGTCCCATGTTATGTCCAATATGTTATGTTTGATCTGAAATCAAACCAGCATGAAAGGACCGCCAGAATTTCACCATTATCGCCTTTTTTATGCCAGAGCTCTGCGTACCCTCGTGTAAGAAGGGTTTCGTACAATATTATGGTGCCTCCAATGCCTGTCCGGAGCACACCTCTCAGCGCCCCAGCAACACACCGCACACAGAAAACTTTATTTTGCAGTATCATCTCCTGGTAATGCGCACTTGTTCTTTATATCTTGTTCTTCCTTCTGTAATCACCTTTTCATCACCCTTTTTCCCCCCAACATGCATTTTCACTAAAACCTGTCAGTAAATACACTCTCAGGGATAAACCCTTTCAGAATGTAGTATGGGGCCTTGTCTACAACAAACGGCACATACCCGGTAGTCCATCAATCCGTCCATGGATTATCTAACCCGCTTATTCCCGGAGAGGGCCGCGGGATACTGGAGCCTATCCCAGCATGCATGGGGCAACACAGTTTGGTCGTGGTGAACTTATTTTTATTGTGCAGTATCAGGCCTTGGCAATGCGTACTCGTTCTTGCGTCCTGCTCGTCCTGCTGTACTCTGCCACGGTCGCTCTGGACACGGCTGCACGTTAAATTGACCAAATAAACGATGGCGGTGTAATATAAATATAAACACCTGGCAAAGCCACTCGATTCCATTTCAGCGGCGCTTCTGGATTCGATTCAAGACGATGGAAGGCATTCCGATTTGCTTTGCCGGCTCGGATCAAACGCATTACACCGTGCCGGTCTTTCCTTTCCAAGATTTCAAGATTAAGACAAAACTGTAATTACAGATAATCCTGGAACTCTATAATGCATGCTAACAGGTAGCGGGATGCGTTTAAAGAGTTCCGATTTAATCTGACTACAAAATGAAATGCGTACTGAATAAAAAGCGAGTGGTATTACAGAGTCTCCGTGTACCCTCTGTGAGAGCTTGTTCCAGAGATCTGTTGGTAAATACGCCCTCAGGGACAAAACAATTCACATGTACAGAGCAGTGGGGCCTGGTCTACAAAATGAGAATTAGGAGAACATTTTGTACATCCTGCACCCACTTAGTCTAAAAATGAATGCTTCTTAATGCAATTTCTGAGTGTGACTGCAAAGTCTCAATGAGAATTGGGCAGGCCTTTCTTTGATGGGTGCTTAAACACAGAATCCCTGCTGAATATTTCATTGTGGCCTTTTCTGAAAAATGTATGAGGAACTATCAAACGAAACAGTGGCCGTTCCATTAGCGTTTGTTCCCTGAAACATCACGCTACCTTGGTAGTGCTACCAACCTACCACCGACACACACTCACAGACACGCACTCACAGACACAGAGACACTCACCGACACACTCACCTACCTCCATTATGCCTTAATGGTAAAAGTAGGCAAAGTCGGGTCCCTAAGACTCTGCACCTCTATTTTGCCTTGCTGGAATTGCAGCGAGAGAGTTACCTGGGGTTGAAGATTATAATTTGACTCCGAATGTGGCATGAGTGTACAAAGGAAGAAAATTACGATTATAACCAAGAGGCGTATAATAATCCTCCATTTCAGCTAAAAGAATGTTACCTTTTCTAACTGCCACTCATTTATTGTATTTCAGCGGTACTGCCTGATGTAGTAAGTGCCCTCAGAGCACTTGCAATTACACACTACTTCTATATGAGCATTCAGAGACTTCCGCTAAAACTTCCATAATTGAAACTTTTGTGGATGTTACTATGGTTACACCGAGGGAACAGCCACAGCTATAACAACAAAACTCTTTTAAAAAACGTAACTCTAGAATTTAAGGCAATTTGTCAGAGTCATATTTCGTTGAGAATTTAATTGAATTTAAAACGTAATCTTCATCCAATTTTATTTTATTTTTTCCCCATTCCACAAGTTATATATGGGGGGGAGGAGGGGTTAAAAAAAAGACACACTCGACAATTTCAAGGCAGCCATGATCCCCTTGTGTTGCGTACGCAATGTGAGCGAGGGAAGAGATACAAAAATGCAAGGACATCAGCGTTTGCCTTCTATTTTTATCAATCTGAATTCAGCTGGAGTCTCTGCATGCTCGCACAGTGGCCCCGGACGTAATGAACCGTGCGCATCACAATCATAACCGTAATATAAAAAAAATATTGATAAAAATTATTAAATGCGTACGATTTTACAAAGGGCACAACGATCTCCTTTCTTTCCCCCCCAGACTACAAAGCCCGTCTTCTGCATTGTTGTAGGCAAGAGAGAAAGAGATGCATTCTGGGAGACAGGGAGTACAGGGAGTTGCAAAGAGACATGTCTTTTCATTCACTTCAGCTTGAGCCTGAGCATGAATAAATTTCATATCTGCAAAATGTATTCATGTACTGCTGCTTCCGCATTTATATAATGACTAAGGACAACATTTTGAAAACAAAGAGTGTAATTCACTTTTATGGTTTTTATTAATAATAACGTTTTGTAATTCTGGCCCAATGATTTTAATAACCCTATACAAGCCACCTGTGTATGTGTGTGTGTGTATGTATACAGGTTTGTCTACATTTGCATATGTATGCATTTCTATGTGGACCCCAGGAAGAGTAGCCGTTGCCTTGGCAACAACTAATGGGGATCCAAATAAACAATCAACCAACCTGGAAAAAGCTATATTCTCTTAATTTCTGCCTTCAATAGATCACCTTTTAGTTATGCATAAGTATATGCCCTGCTTGGCGATTCACAGGCGCAACAAGAGCCATATAAAGAGGGAGATTGATGTGGATTGACTTAACCGAACAGACAAATGGCGAATTTGGCGGCTCATTTTCTGTGCAGCGTCTCAAGGTTAGCTCCAGCGCAGAGGTTAACGCCCCGCAGAAATTGAGCGATGGCGAGATCACTGCGGAATGATAAAACGCGTCTCTCAGAGTCTGGAACGATAGTCTGTGACCGCAAAACCAGAGACGGGAGGCACAATATTCAGTCAGCCTTTAAAAAATAAAATGAAAATAAAAACTTGGTTAGCTGCGATACCCTACAAGCCGCAACTTATTTGCTGGCAGAACTGAAGTAAAATAAAGCAGAATAGAGTAAAATAAAGTTAAATAGAATAGAATAGGTCCCTTGTTTAGAGCCCTGAGCTGGTAAAGCAGAGGGACAGCGAGAGACAGGTGTGGAAGTGCTTCTCCATACATCCTGCCTTTATGACTGCAGCCACCCTGACCCCAAATGAAGTTATGCAGCGATAAACCCTAAATCCCCTGAGGGGGAACGGGCAGGAGGAGGGGAACGGGGGGGAGGAGGAGGGGAACGGGGGAACGGGCAGGAGGAGGAGGGGAACGGGGGAACGGGCAGGAGGAGGAGGGGAACGGGGGAACGGGCAGGAGGAGGAGCGGAACCGGGGAACAGGGGAACGGGCAGGAGGAGGAGGGGGAACAGGGAGGAGGAGGAGGAATGGGGAGGAGGAGGAGGGGAACGGGGGAACGGGCAGGGGAAAGTTTGAGAGGTTGGGTCAGTCCATCATGTCCAATCTCACAACCTTGCAACACAAGGAAGCTCTCATGTTCATTAGCGGCGACAGTAAGGTAGGCAAGGTGAAGCCATTAGTTTTCATCGAGAGATATAACAAGGGCAAACAATGGCACGTACGAGAGGAAGTAAGACTGCCCGCAATTACCGGCGTCAGTGTTACAGTAGCCTGGGACAAACTCGTCTCCAATCAACATTTTCAGACAGTTAGACTAAACCGTTTTAGCACGGCTTTTAAAAATGCTTCGCACGATTCTTCTCATCTCGTCTGTCACTCTAAGATTTTCCAGTTCGGCCAATCAAAACACAATATAATTTCAGAGTTGATTAAAGACACCCAACGCCACCCTCCCCGTGTGCGATTCCAGCGGCAGCACCTCTTAATCAGAGAGGCTGTCAGCACATCTGGTGTGAACGTGAGGGAGACGGGCAGGGAGAGGCACACATCTGGAACCCATTCCTCCACCCCCACCCCCCCACACTCTTCTCCTGGTCTGCTCTGCATAATATCCCCCCCCCGCTCTAGCCCCCGCCCTAACCCCCCCCGCCAGCCGCCGTTTCATGTTGGGCTCATCCCCACGCTTGTGTCAGACGCTGGAACAGCTCAATCTGAAGGAACGGCTCACACTCTGAAGGAGCGGCTCACACTCTGAAGGAGCGGCTCACACTCTGAAGGAGCGGCTCACACTCTGAAGGAGCGGCTCACACTCTGAAGGAGCGGCTCACACTCTGAAGGAGCGGCTCACACTCTCAAGGAACGGCGCTCACTCTCAAGGAGCGGCTCACTCTCAAGGAGCGGCTCACTCTCAAGGAGCGGCTCACTCTCAAGGAGCGGCTCACTCTCAAGGAGCGGCTCACTCTCAAGGAACGGCTCACTCTCAAGGAACGGCTCACACTCTCAAGGAACGGCTCACTCTCAAGGAACGGCTCACTCTCAAGGAACGGCTCACTCTCAAGGAACGGCTCACTCTCAAGGAACGGCTCACTCTCAAGGAGCGGCTCACACTCTGAAGGAGCGGCTCACACTCTCAAGGAGCGGCTCACACTCTCAAGGAACGGCTCACTCTCAAGGAACGGCTCACTCTCAAGGAACGGCTCACTCTCAAGGAACGGCTCACTCTCAAGGAACGGCTCACTCTCAAGGAACGGCTCACTCTGAAGGAGCAGCCTGTGCGAGGGAAGGAAGTGCTGGATCAGCATGAGGCCTCCTCCGCAGCTCCGTCTGAGGGCCCGGGGGCTGGTGGGGGGCCCGGGGCCCCGGGGACCGCTCAGGCCACCAACGGCAGGCCCACAACCACTTTTGCGATCGATTGTTTGTTTGACAAAAAAATCTGATAAATTTGGTTACATCAGGGCAGCCCAACCCAGTTCTTGGAGATCTACCATCCAATAGGTTTTCACTCCACCCCTAATAAAGCACTTCTCCCATGCGAGCACTAACCAAGCCCACACCGGCTCAGCTTCAGCCATTCGGCAGGAGCAGGGTGCATGACGGTACGGCTGCTGGCACGATAGATCTCCAGGAACAGGGCTGAGCAGCCCTGGATTGCACTGAAGGAGAAGAAAGAAGCAATATAAAAAAAAATGTCTGAAAGTAAAAAAACCCCCAGATAAAGGAACACATAAGCACCTTTAACTACAGCAGTGCAGTCCTGGATGTGCACTGTTTGTTAACTTTGATGCCGGTTTGTGGAGAGCCTCGCGGGTAGGAAGACCGCTCGTACTGGACCGTGAAATGGAGGATGCCCATAAGAAAAAATGAAATAAAAAGGCAGACTGCTGGGACGGAAGCGATCGTACCCGCGGGGCAGGGGGCTCTCCGCTCTCCTCAGGTGGAGACAATGCCCCGGCTCGCCAGACACAACAGTCCGCGGCCTTGTTCCGTGACAGCGGATTTACGGCAAACAGATTTCCCCATGATCAAACGCGCGGTGGGCCGGGGCGGCCCGTAAATCAGCGCCCGCGGTCCGCCCGGGCCTTGGTCCGCTCCGCTGATTTACGCCGCCGAATTAGCCCCCGCGTCAATTTCGGCCCGACTCCGTTTCGGAACGCGGCGAAGGCAAAATACGGAATGTCCGGGCCGTACCCGAACTCCGCTGTTCTAGCAGAAATCACCTCTTCAGACGACACTCGAAATTTTCCAGAAAAGAACAAAAACAAATTCTTCCCCAAAACTTTTTTTTGCCCCCCTCACAACGCAGCGTTGAGAGCTGGCCAGTCCCTTTGAGACTGGCTTTATTTGATCTTCACCCAGCTAATGGCCTGATGGAGGCATGAAGCAAATGAACAGCGCACTCTCATAACATCCCTTTACTAGCCGGTTGAGAAAACGCACTCGACATAAGCAGCGATAAATCCAGGTCCTTCTGCAAGCTGGAGCACAGCCGGCAGCAACACTCAACAGTGCCCCATCGCAAACGGCCTTCTCATTTAATTGTATTTTTTTATAGAAGAAAACCTTAATCCCTTCAGTATCTCTAAATAGACACTACTTTACTGCTGTATTTACAATAACAGAAGTTATAAATAGTTGAAAAAAATTGTTTTGAGTGCTTCCAGATTTTGCATGCAACTGTAACTGTAAAAGTTATGCGAGAAAACTTTTGAAAAAAAATAAAATAAACACAATTAGCCACATTCATCGAATAGCTCCCTCTTATATCTCCCTCTTGGTTGTAAAAGGTTTATGGCATGACAGGACCAAAAACATTATTACAGAAGAAGAGGTCACAGCGCCCTCCAGAAAAAAAATGAAACATTTACAAATATGAAACACAAATCAGGGACCGTGTTGGTTCGGTCGGGGGAGACTTGTAAAAACACCGGGTTGCTTGTCTAGGCCACGAGGGTCAGTGTGTGAACACGACCTCCGGTGCCACTGAGCGGTGAACACATGTAGGCACGGAGCAGCCAGAGGAGCCTCCCTGCCCGGCTCCAGCCTGCCTGCTGCCCAATGCACTATGGGGTCCCCTGCCAACTGTAAGAGCATTCGCTCTACGGCTGTTCTGACTCGCTCACGCACGCACGCATAACGGCTTCTCTGTTTCAACTATGAAAGATCAATTATTATATTACCTAGAAGATACATTATGTCTGCTGCTATACAGTCCATGAGATGTGTAATCTCATAGACCAGGGGTCAGCAACCCTGGTCCTGGAGAGCCGCAGGGTGTGCTGGCTTTCGTTGTTACGTGGCATTACTTGATCAATGAAAGCCGTTGATTGCACAGTTAACTCACCTCACCTGGTTTCTTGGGTCTGAATCGGTTGCTCAGTTTAAGGTGGAGACGAAAGCCAGCACACCCTGCGGCTCTCCAGGACCAGACACACCTGACTACAGTAGTCTGTGTTAGATGAACGGCTATTTTAAATCAGTCGATTGCGGCTGTGCCATTGCCGTTGTCACCATATGGATTCTTTAGTCAGTACAGAGCAAAAAAACCCAGGAACTGATTTTAAGAAACTGACAAACAAGAGCCTGAGAAAAGGACTGAAGAGACAGAGTCTGCTAATTAGAGGTAAAAGTTTTCCAAAGTTTAAAACGCTTTTAAGAGCCCTGCTTACTCTGGCCCTTCTCTCCTGCTTATCTCAGCACTTTGCTTTTTATATGATTTTGGCGCCGATTTCTCCTTGACCAGCAGAGAGGGGTGAGGATGATGTCATGCAGTTCCTGGGCGGATGATGTCACACTGGCCAGGATGGCCATGGCCTCTGGCCTCTGGCCTCTGACAGCACGTCTGAGAGCCAGTGCCGTCGTCAGCGGCGACGAGCGCAAGTCTGTCCGCAAGTACTCCTCGCGACTCATAAGATATACGCTCCTGACAACACATGAATCATGTTCCCCGCTTGTTTAACGACCCATTCTGCGCAATTTCATGTCCTGTAGCTCCACGTTTAATGATTCACGGAGGCGTTTCTCCACTCCACCGCCGAGAACTTTCTCAGCCCCTCCTGCAGTAGTCACAGGTGTGCGTCGGCTACTGCACTGTACGCAGTTTTTCCACAATACCCAAACAGCGGTATCATGGTCCACGTTGTATACGGATCAATTTGCACCACGCTGGTGTAGCGGAAAGGTGATCGCAGGTGAACATTTGCTACTGTACAGTATCATTTTTCCTAAATAACTGGGGAGAGTCGTAACAAGGGCCATGTTGCATACGGGTCAATTCGCATCGTGCTGGTTTTACACAAGGATGGTCACAGGTGCACAATTGCTATCATTTTACCTTAATAACTGGGGACAGTGGTAACAAGGTTCAGGTTGTCAAAGGGTCAATTTGCATCGTGCTGGTGTTACAGAACGGTTTAATTACGGTGCCGTCTAAACAGTGCACTTTCCTGTAAGTACAGATGCAGTTCATGCTCAGAGCGCTACAGCGAAAAGAACCTCACGTCTGTCAGCAACTGCCGATAGGGAGATATCTCATGGCGATAAGAGTTTGGCAGAATTCAAGCCTTAACAAGGGGGGGGTGGCCCCCCAACAGATGCCATCATACCCAGCGGGACCGTGTGCATGGCAGCCTGGGACGGGAAGTACAGGGGGCTCATGGGTGATTTCCGTACTGCGCTAAAGAACCGGCGAGCACGCTCTCTTCTCCTGCCAAAACAAACAAGCAGTTCGGCGAGGAGATATGGGGCGTTGAACCGCCTCCTCCCGATTTCTGTCTCTCCCCTCCGCCGTCTCTGCCAGGATGCTTCCCTGCGCCGCGTCCAGTCACAGCGGGGTGCCACTCAAAACACCTCTTCCCCCCCCCCCAGAGGTGAGGGAGAGAGAGAGACGCACATAAACCCAACATTTAATTTACCTTCATTTGTTTATGTCTGCACTCACAGTTTTCCACAAAGCAGAGCGGTCTCAAAGGTGTGGCTGCAATTTGTTTCCCCCCCCACTCCAATTTTAGAGACAGCTATGACTTCATAGCCATTTTCTACACTGTACGTTATCTGGAACAGGCTTCCTACACATCTGAATAACAGAGAGAGAGAGAGAGAGAGAGAACGCATGCAAAATTAGCAGAGAAGTATTTCCAGTGTTTCTCCAGGTTGCCTACTGTCATAAACAATATGAAACAAAATGGTGGATAAAATCGAATATCCAGCACTTATGCTGCAACAATGGTTACCAATTATGCCAGTAAACGTGACTAAGCACAGAAAATGAAATGTAACGGGAACTATTCTTGCGGGGACAAAACAGAATTTGTGAAGCCAGGCTTGGAGAACATATGCACGTACACTTCCACTGCCCCGTCTTTGGACTGGGATGTCAGATCTGCACGATTGGAGCATATTTTATTTTGTACAATTAATTAAAAAAAAGTCTAGCTCAAGAGTAGCCAAATCGGCTTCCAGCTAAATTTCTTCTGCATACTCCCCCACACTTAATTTCACGCTGCCAATCCATGTGCCAAAATATGCGATTCACCCACTCAATTTCAGCTTAGAACAGTCCAATCAGCACAACCGTTTTAAATGTAGGGGTGAGCCATTTTGTGGGAGTGTTAGGATGATGGCAGGCAGGAAGGACCCAGGACAAGGGGGTCCTGGAGACTGCCTGTGCCAGTAGGGAATCAAAACATGCTCCCATAATGCAATAGCTGCACAGGGCATGCATGCTAGTGCCAAAAAATAGCATGGTTCCAAACTGGGAGGGAAAAAAATAATTCTGGGATAAAACAATTGGTGAAAAATAAGTCTTTGTGTCTTCACACAATGACTCACCAAATTCTGTCACACAAAGCGTCTTCCAAATGGCCGACAGTGCAAACCACAAGAAGTTGAGTAAAACAGTTGGTTTTATGTCCCATTTAATTATGACAAATTACAGCTTCCATAGTTGCAGTAAAGACAGACGGAATATTTTTAGACACAGTGCATCGCTACATCCTCAAAGAACGGAAAGTAGCAAGACAGAGTAACAGTTCCAATTATGAAAACAACAGATGCCGTATTAGCTGGACAGCCAAGATTGTTTAACAAGATAATCATTGTTTTATTCAATAATAATTACGCACAATGGAATAAGTGTATTTATGGCAATTGGGCAGTCATTTTTGTTGTTGTTATCTACTCAATCTAGCAAGTTAGATATTAATAGGCCACTTCCAAAGGTAACGAAAACTAGCACTGTATGTTTCATGGTTGCATAGCAACACTGATCTTATATCAAGATAGCTGTAGATCCTCCAATTAAAAAACGCAATAAATCGTTTTTTTTTACTGAGCAAGCTTATTATGATTCCAGTTCAAAGACTTTTCATGTGCTTTCAAAGTCCTCTCCCCTCAAATTTACGGGCTTACATGGAAAACTATGTTCTTGGAAAATGATGAATAATGAAATGTGTGTAGAATTTGACTTCCAAAACTACGACAGTAACCACACTCGTTGTGTAATCAAATTTCGGTGATGGGGCAAAATGGGGTGAAATCTAACATGATATTGGTATTTTGTAATGTCATCTAATCCTCTATAAGAGTAAGTGGAATGTGTGAACGTGCTGTCTGTGCTATTAGATCACATAACGGGGAATACAATATACATAACAAAAGGAAGCTTTTTCAGGGATATCTTATGGACAGGGAGCTGGGTTCAGAAAAATCATACTTTAAGGATGAGAGGAAGAGGTGCCAGCCAATGGGCATCTCTCCTTGTCGAGAAATGAAGAGTAACTCGTTTTTTTGTGGAAATTCTTGGAAATTTGGAGAGAATGATTCAAGTTAACAATTTTGTTTTGTAAATGTATTTCTTATGATGGAGCTTTTACAAAGGATTAGATGATACAAAATACAAATAACATGTTGGATCTCACCCCAGTTCACCCCATCACAGAAATTTGGTTACACAGCGAGTATGGTTACTGTAGCAGTTTTGAAAGTCAAATTCTACACAAATTTCAGTATTCATTCGTGTTTTTAGTAGATTACATTCAGCTGATTTTCTTTTCCAGAGCGATGGACATATCTTCATATCTGTATTGTTTTGGAGAATCACATTGTGATCACATTGAGAGATTTATGGGAGTATATTAGTCACATTTGTAGCAGGAGTTTCCAGAAGGCCTTGGGAAGATTTTAGACTCGATGACAAAATGGCATTCAAACATGCTCTATAACCCGACAGGTGGTGCAGCCATTTCAAATATATTATGTTTAAGGACTGAATTGAGCAGGAAAAGTGCTGGTTATCAGTCAAGCATTCACCCACACTTTGAACAGCTTTTCAGTTACTTGAGGCTGACAAACAGACATGCGTTTTTTAAGGGTTTTTTTTCGCAGTCTGTTCCCAATGGAACATTGTTATTGCTCCAAACACCATTAGGCGCAAAGGGGAAGAGGCCTACTCAAGTGTTTTTCTTTGAATATAATATTTGGGAAAGTGACCCAAATTGTCTTCGGTAATGTAACACGTTTGCAACGGCAGGACAGAATAGAAACGACCCGCGTGCAAATAAACTTCTCATTTCATCCCAGCCATTATGCGCTAACAACAGGGAGCCATATCAGGAGCCTTTTAGCTCCGTGCGAGCCCTTGGCACATACTTTGTGTACCTCACTTTTTCTTTCCATCTGCAGTAATGGATAATAACCTTTAATTGGCATTTTGCTTCCAGTGAAGGCAGTTTTCCCAGGGCCTGTTTGTTTAGAGCATTCACAGCGGCCAGCGCGATCATCGGCATAGACAAGACGCGCGTGTAAACAAAGGGCGAGCCGTGTTTACGTACGCTGAGAGGGTCCTTCCAGGCCGTCGCGGGCGAAGTGTAAACCGCAAACAAAAAACGCAAACGGAGGCGTCGCGCCGAGATCGCAACCGAGGAGTGATGGGCGGCTGACAAGATCGGAGACAAAAAGAGGTTTCTCTTGATGTGTGAAAAACGTTCCAGGCGCTGCCACTTTGTCGAAACGGGAGACGCATTCCATTTTTAAATATTTTAAATAGTTTCCTTTGCACGCTCTCTGAAGTGGTAAGATGATTACAGCAGTTGTTATGCTTGCCAGAAGAAAGTGTATTAGGTATTTAAAAGCCTGGGACTGGGGAGAGGGTTTTGGGGGATGGGGGTCTGTGGAGGGGGGCAGGAAATCTATAAAATGCCTAAATTTGATGACATAGACTTAAAACTCGCCACTAGCAAGGCTGAAAACCAACGTAGGCGCTGAACTGAGAATAAACCCGCCATTTTAAGAAGACTCAACTTCTCGCTGTGACTCATTCCACACTGATGTTTCTCCCTCCATTTCAAAATTCAACTGCCGAGCAGCGATCATGGTGAAGCAGTGTGTGTCAGTTACAGAGTGTTAGCCACACATGCTAATGACTGAGGCAGAGCAAACGCCACCCACTCCAGTCACAAAGGCTGTAAGCTGCCCAAGCAAACTAATAAAGAGGGAAAGAGTCGAGTTGTTTTAGCGCAGAGATGAACATGGCAAGGAAAATCACAGCATACAGTTTTTGGCGCATTGTTCAGCATTTGACCCGATACCAAGCTCCCTTGTCAACACCGGATATCATGGTTTCTGTATTCTGCAGCCTCTTGATCTCAGCACACAACACTTTTCTCAAGTCAAACACAGAAAATAACCCACAAGCCTTTCTATGGGAATAAGCCACAAGCCTTTTCATAGCTTCAACAACACTCCCCAAATACAGTAGCCTTCATGCAGTGGTAAGCATACTGTATTAACAGATATCCACTCATTCATAACATGCAGCATTATTCAAATACAATGGCTTGAGACAAAGTTCTGGGTAGGGACGGCAGAGGTATTAGGGCTGTTGAGAACTTCAGGAAAAGGGGTGTGGTGATAGATGGCGGCGACATTTCCTACCTTTTTCAGTTGTCCGCTGCGGGTGCCCACGAACACCACGGAATGGTCGCCGTAGGTGTACGCGGCGACCGCTGCCATGCCCTCGGTGCGGTCGTCGAACAGGGGGGTCCCCTCGATCACCCGCATGCCCCCCAGAGGCTGGTTCAGCACCAGCCCGCAGAAGTCATCGCCTATCTGCTTTGGCTGCACGAAAAAAAAACACACCAGACAGAGAAGAATGGTGAGGACCCAATATGATCCGCTGTTATTGTCATTACGGTTAATAATTTAGAACATTACTAACACGAATACATCATCCTTACTAATCAGAGCACTTGTAAACAAGGGCATGGACTGTGCCAACATGAGATTGAAGGATAATTGCTGATATTAGGAGATGACTCACAGGGTCTTCTGATTAACCTCAGTGGTGGAGAGGCTCGAAATATATTTTATATAATCAATGGGAAGAATCATCAGTCTCCAAATAAGGTTAAAATCCATGAACATCCAGCCAACAGCGAGGCCTGAGAAGTAAGCTTACAGTTCAAGAACCAGACCCCACTACTGTGCACTGATGCAGAAAACACTCACACACATACCACAGACACACACACACCACAGACACACCAAATACATACCACAGACACACAAAAACATACCAGACACACACACATACCACAGACACACACAAACAGACCCAAGACATACCACAGACACACCACAGACACACCACAGACATACCAAAGACACACACAAACACACCCAAGACATACCACAAACACACCAAAGACAAACCACAGACACTCACAGACACAGACACACCAAAGACATACCACAGACACACAAAAACACACCAAAGACATACCACAGACACACACAGACACACCAAAGACATACCACAGACACACACATATACACCATACACACCCAGACATACCACAGACACATACACACACACCAAAGGCATACCACACACACACAGCCCACACACAGAACAGATATACCACAGATGCACCAAAGATATGTATACTACAGACGCACAGACGCACGCACGCAAATGCACACACTACCATGACGAACTGCAAGACACAACCGCAAGACACACTCACTAGTGAGCCAATGTTCTTCAAAATTTTTATTTTTTATTTTTATTTTTTTCTTGGGGAAACCAAGATTTTCTCCCCCGGTTCTCCCCCAAAACAGACATATACTTAAAAATCCATTAAGATGAAGCAGGGGAATGTAGGTGCAATGCATCCTCTGAAAAGTGTACCAGTTTGTGGGCTCCTTGGCAGTGGGGAGCCCACCTTTTTATGAGGGATAAATACTTTAAATGAGGTGGGAGCCGGGCCCTGGCACACACTTTCATTACGAGGCCCAGGCATATTTCTGTGCATGAAAAGGAGCTAATAATGAAACCGATTTGCATCTGTGCTGGGGAGGCATAATAACCCCCCCACCCCCCCACAGAGTACAGGTCTGCCTCCCTGCTCCCATTACCATGGAGATTTTAAATATTAGGCCACTTTGTTCCAGTGGTTCACACAGCACTGAAACAGGAGCGTGTTTCATCCGCTGATCCTCCAGCTAATGTGTCTGTGCTACTCTCCCCTACCTCACACCAAGATCCCTCAAACCGCTCCTCACACAGCTGATGCATCTGTGGTACTCTCCCCTCCCCTACCGCACACCACAATCCCACAAACCGCTCCTCACACAGCTGATGTGTCTGTGGTGCTCTCCCCTCCCCTACCTCACACCACGATCCCTCAAACCGCTCCTCACACAGCTGATGTGTCTGTGGTACTCTCCCCTCCCCTACCTCACACCACAATCCCTCAAACCGCTCCTCACACAGCTGTGTCTGTGCTACTGCGATACCATTGTTTTGAACCCCTACAAAAACCCTAATAAATTCTCAACTTTCTCAATTTTGTCAGCCAAAGCCCAACCCTCTCTGGATGAGGGTGGAGCCACTTCATATTGGGCCTGGGACTGAAAGGGTTAATATGTGAAATGTACATTATTTTACACCAGCATGGACTGCTTCCCCAATCTCTTCACTTGTTCCAGGAACTGTTTTTCATCCTGTTTCTGCGTCATGCAAGTTGGTATTTATGTCATATGCTGTGAGTCACATTGGGGCAATTTCAACCGACTCATCTTAGCTTAATATGTCACTAACGACAGGATTTGCATGGTATACGACCAGACTACGTAAGCTACAAGCACAGGATCATCTTGTTCACTTAAGACTGCCAGCAGCAAATCGTTGGCATGTTCCCATGTTGTGGTTTTAATTAAAACCCTGCCAGGACTGCACTTGTACATGTATGAGTCTGAGATATAAAGAGTTGGAATACTAACAAAAGTAGATGTGACTTTGGCTATATTAGCATATATACTTTAACAGCTAAAACAGGTTCTACTAAAATTTTCCATTAACTTCACAAGCAGATGTGTGACAGTAGTTAGTTTACATTTATTATGATCAGCCATTGCCTCAGAGAGAGATGAGGACATTGAGTCATATTACTCTCTATTTTGTGCATTTTATGCTCTTGGATTCTGGGTAATGTAGTGAAACCGCACCCTGAGCATGGCAGTTTCTTCTTAAGCCTTGTCAGCCTACTTTCCTAAAAACATCCTGCGCACCAAAGATAAACCTAAAGTATTTAAGTCTCATGAGGAGGCAAAAAGAGTTGCAAGGTGGAAAATACAAAGCTAGGGATTACTATGGCCATTTGTCCAAAACAGGTCAAATATAACTTGCAATTGAGTTCAAAGTTCATAAGGATAGAAGAGTGTAGGGAATCATGAAATCATGGTCCTTGGGGGCTGAGAACTGCAGGTTTTCCACCCTCTCGTTACTTGCGAGACAGGTGTGCAGTCTAGCCCTAATAGTGCAGTAGCACTAATTGTTCAGTTAATTACCCGGGAGAAAAGAAAACCAGGGTTGGATTTGGATTCTAGGGCCAGATATCCTGATCCCTGGAATAGTGGATAGTCTCCTGGTAAATCATAAGAAACCAGTGTCAAAAGGTCAGCAGCAATTGCCCCCCTGACAGTATTTGCTAAATGAATAAAAACCAACAGCAACAGCACTGAGAAAAACAGCAGCATCGACAAAAAATCCTATCTGCAGGTTCCCAGCTCCTGGGTCCGTACGCGGGTGAAAGTAAGATGGCGGCTCACCGTGTTGATGCAGGGCAGCTCCTTGTTGAGGAGCCAGGGCAGAGACAGTTTCCCCTCGCCACGGTAACAGGACTTGATCCTCTCCCTCATGGCCAGGTTGACCTGCCGCAGGGTGAAGAGGCACAGCACGGTCTCGCGGGGCGGGTTGGCCCGGTTCTTCTGGCCCTGGGAGAAGACCACGAAGAGGACGTCCTCGTCTTCGGACAGACCGAGGGCCTGGGCCAGCAGCTTCCCGGGACGGTGCTTGTAGGCGGCTTGCACCAGGCGGTACTCCACCCCGTCCTTGGTGCAGCCCAGGGGGAACTCCACGTAGGAGTAGAACTCGGTGTCGTTGGAGCACATGCGCACGATCTTGGAGGTGAAGAACTTCTCCCCCGTTGCATCCTGGGTAAGCTGCGTGTCCAGCTGCAGGGTCAGGAAGTAGATGTAGGTGCGGCTGGCGAAGCCGTACACATAGTAGATGTCGAAAGCCGGGTAGGTGGAGAGGGTGTCGGAGGGGATCTTAATTTGGGAGGACACAAACTCATCCTGGTAGACCAGCCCAAACATGTTGACGCTGTCCTCGTCTGCCACCAGCTTGCGGCTGGACAGGGTGGGGAAATACTCAGACTTTCCGTCGATGGCCGCCCCGATGAACAAGCGGCTGCCTCCTTTCTTCTTCTTCTTTGGCTCGCTGACAGGTCCCTCGTCGTCCCCGACCACGACACCCGCCATCCCGTCGGCCTCCCTGGCTCCGGAGAGGTAGTGCTCCTTGCGGTGGTGGGGCTCGCCCAGTTTGAAGAGGTCCTCCAGCCTCAGGAACTGGCACACGCCCTGCCAGATGCTGCCGCAGGCCACCAGACGGTTCCCGGCGTAGTCCACCAGCAGGAGCTTGTTGATGTTGTCCAGGAACTCCAGCTTGTGGGCGCAGGACCGGACGCTGGGCGGCGGGTAGCACTTGGAGTTATCCTCCACGGGGCCCGTGATGTGAGATCGCGTCTCGGTCAGGTTGGCGGACAGCTTGTAGACGCGGTTCACCGCGCCCACGAACACGTCGCCCGTTGTCCGGTGTACCGTCAGGTGCGTCAGGCTGGTGTCCGTGACTCTGAAGGAGCTGGCGTCCGTTGGCGGTCCAGTAGTGGCTGTGGGGAAGCCTTCATTGACCACGGCTTGCAGGAGGGCGAATGCCAACACCCGCCATTGAGGTGTCATGATTAAGAAGTTCTTGGAGGGGGTGAAACAGAGCTCCTCCTTAGGGCTAATGGTAACCTTTCCTTTTGTACGAATTTCAGTGGCTCATTTCTGAAAGGACAAAGAAACAGGACATTAGTCAAGCGTACCTCTCGGCCCTTGGAAATAGGCTTTCTAGCCTTCTTGCATTATCCTTGATAGCCTTAAAGATTGGTACTTGATGACATTCCTACTTGAACTTCCTATCGCATTTTCTGATGATTATCAAATAAATTAAACTAAACTCAATCAATCAATCCCCTCCTGGCTCAGCAAACTGCCAATAAACCTCTCACAGCCATCACCAATGTAAACCCGCATGCTTTTGTCAAGAAGGCAGGAGAGGAAGAGCAAAGGAACTCAGTGGGAGCCAGGCAACCGGGCAGCAGAAGCCGCAGTGTTCAGGCCGAGTTTCTCCCCCCTTCCTGTGATGCCGTATATTCACAGCTCAGGATATTTAGCGTAAGTGCTCGGCAGATCAAACACATTGGTCTTCCGCTGCTCAATCACTTCTGCCCCCCCCTCCCGCCCCGTTGCTCTTCTGCTCAATCAAGCCCCCCCCCCACACACACACACACACACACACACCTCCCCCCACACACACACACACACACACACACACAGACCTCCCCACACACACACACAGAGCTGCTGGAGAGAAAGAGGCCCTTATGGCACTCGCTCGAGCTCTCCGGGCTAGGGGATGCTGGGATACGCTGACAGGAAGACAGGGGCTTCACACATCCCGCACAGTTGCCGCCTCTCGCGTTTCGCAGAAACAAGCAGCTTCTTTTATATCATGGTTTAATGCCTTCTGTCATTGGAAGAAGGGCTCGTCTTAAGGACATTTCTGGGTTGTTATCATTAAGACCTGATCTGCGAACGTGCACCGTTCTAATCTCCCTCCCACCAAAAACTGAAAACAAACACAGCCCTGTTGGTTCAATTTGCAAACGCACGCGTACACACACACATACACATTGCACACAGACATGCGCACACACATACACACAAGGCGGTATGCACACACACATGCACAAAAACCATTTGGTATGAAATCCATATGCTACTTATTGTTTGAATACAGCATGGTGCCCACATTATGTCTGGTGAGGTTTCACAAGCTGAGGTTAATTCCAAATTCATCATTTTTCTAGACAATGAGGCATTCAAACACACTTCCGTAACATGTTTGGATTACAGTGGTCCCTTTTTATAAAGTAAATATGGAACAGCTACAATAAAAAGGTACATCAAAAGGACAGAACCAGCTGAAACTGCAGCTTGCTGTATGTGCAGTATTCGATCATTTGTTTAAAAGAGAAACCCTATCTTAATATAATGCATTTTGGCTGAACTCTTACCACTAATGCCATTGCTCCCATTTGTTTATTTCTCCTCTTTGGCTCAGGTTCAGAGAAGGAAAAACATGATGAGTTAATGAATTGGTTCAGTCCTCAGCATTTCTGACTCCATCATAACACTGACTCATTTTTAATGCTGCTAACCAGATTACAGAGCTCCAACTCTGTATGGGCGGGACGTCAACACTGCAGAAGGGGTCGTTTTACAGTCGTATTCATGATAAAAAGGCTTTTGTTGCATGGGAAATTTAGGCAGCCTTGGATGTTCTTGCCATTTTTTGGTTCTTGTACACGTCCTGTATCTGGGTGAACAGTATTCGTGCTCAGTTTAATCTGCACTGAAAAACAATTCCACCAACTCAGCAGTGTGGCAATAAAATGAACTTAAAAAAATCTTTAAAACTTTCTGTCCTTATAAGAGTCTAATACAGGTCATTCCTGCATAACCAACTGTGAGGGTGAGAAGGATACATGAATGAGGGGATAAACCAGGATACATTGAGATAAACACAGCAATTGGTGCAATTTCACAGTGAGTATGTAAAAATGCATTAATTCAATTAATCATTCTGAAAAGGCTTTTCATGACCAAAATACTGGTTACAGTATAAAATATTATTTTTTTAATGTGGAAACTGAAAATGAACACTTAAATAAAATAAAAAGACCAACTCAATGACATTTTGATAACAAACTGACAATATTTCAGAGATGGCCTACATGAAATGCAATAAAAAGACAACAGTTTATAAAAACGTGAAATGGTACATGGGGATTGTGGAATTAGAAATATGTATTAATCCTTGTTTGATGGTATCTAAAAAGGGGAGGACCAGCAGTCCTAGAATGCACCACAAGCGCTGGTATGGGCGTTGCTGTTAATGTACTGCACTTGCATAAATGTTGGCAATTGGCCAGGCTGTCAATCTCAATTACAAACCGATATTAACGTTTAAATGAGGCCTGCGGATAATCCAGTAGGTCACTTATGCATGAGGTGGTTATACAGGAGTTTACAGACCTTGTGTTAAGACCTATAGGGCTATAGGGTCCAACTACTCTACCAAACCATACAGCGTACCCTCAACTGGCAAAACTTCCCTGCTATGGTTGTCAACAACATGAATAAAGTGTTATATTGAGGGTTTTTTTTTTTTTTAATAAGATGGTTATCTGACTGCTTGCAAAAAGTAAAACGCTTTTCATTCAGACTACACAGCAACGTTTAGGTAAGATTAAATGAAACAGTGTGCTGAGAATACTAAACTCTGTACTTAACGCACTACAACTGATGAATCAAGGGTGGCACTTGTAATACAGTCTCCAATTATGCAAACACATTGTTTCAAAAGCTAGAGTGGAAACATGCGACTGAAATATGGCTTTCGTGCCATCCTAGCATGTTATTAAAGCTCCTTTAAACATGGTGTTGTTCCGCCCCATACTAGTCGGTGCCACAGAATCTGATTCTCAAATACAAAATTGCGTAATGACAGAGCGATCTCGTACTTTCTACCATCCGTGAGATACCCAGTAAGCGTGCCTAAGTATGACTGTGGTAGGAGACAGAACGGGCGTAAGCCACACACAGCCATTTACAATCGACCACAAAACGCAAATTCATTAGACCAGCCGTTTTAACACAATGGCGCATTGTAATACGTTTCTTGACTTGTGGAAGGTGCTACCGAACCGCAGTCAGAGTGCTTTTCATTGCCAAGGTGTGGGAAGAGTAGCAGAAAGCAGCGGTGTTAAGCTGGACACCCAGGCAGAACGCTTTCAACTGGAGTCACACACTGCACTCCCACTAACCGGGAGAGAGATTTCTCCCAGTGATGGACTTCTCAAATGATGTTCATAAACAGCCAAAGTCTGCACAGGAAAGAACAAAGGAGGAACTTGAAAGCAAGTGAGAGAGAAAGAGAGCGACCTCCCCGTGAATAGCAGTTTGAATAATTACAGGTTCTGCTGGTGCAGGTATTTTTATAATCCTTACAGTATTTCTACATTTATTTTTATAGCCACCCACAAACAGCCGATATTTCATGTCTCTTGGTCACAATAAGACACCTAGATTTGAAGTGCTAGCATAAACTGTACTGTGACCATACATTTTTTTAGACATTAAAATGTCAGTTTGTGTACACATTTTTCGAATAAATATCACCTGAAATAAATCTCTTAAAATATAGCCTTTGTTAATTTTATGGACTAGGGCAAGCCCTTAACAAAACCCCACAGTACCACACACACGCTCCATCCGAGCGAGGCAACAATAAGATCACACAAGTTGCTGTACGTTGTATATTTTCAGAAATCACAGCGCTTGTAAAACAACATCATTATTTTTGACAAATGACCCCTGCGACTTTCCAGCCCGGGGAAAACTGTAAACACACCAGCACAGCGAGCCCAGCTCCGACACGACGCGGTCGTGAACTTTGGGCTGCCCGGAGTCCCATATTTACAACCCACACGGCAGAGTGCATTTCACTCCATTTCATCTTCTTCTCACTTCGGGCTCAAACGGAGCACCGCAAACGCGAGGCGGCGGCGTCGAGCGGGCGCAGCCTAATTAAACAGAAGTGTGCGGGGCGCTGCGTCCGTGAGGGCGCGGCGGGGCCCGGGCGCCCGCGTTCAGACGGGGGTTAGGAGCGCACGGTTGCCCCCGGAAACCACCGAGTGTTGAGAGAGGGTTAAGAGGAGGACGTTCGGATTTCACCTCATCAGGCCCCGCCGCCTGGCGCTCTCTCACCGGCGCTCTCTCACCAGCGCTCTCATAATGAGGGTCAACAGCTCTTCACTCGCACAGAAAGGGAAAGGAACGGCCCGGCGGGCCGGATCAAGACGCTTTCGCACTGCCGCAATTGACCAAGCGGGCATAAGCAATCTCTTATTTTCATAAGAACCCCCTTCCTCTCGATCTTATTACACTTCAGACGGTGCTTCATGGCCCACACGTTCACGTTTGAGTCATGTTTGCCTTTTTCTCTCCAAAAAAAAAAAAAAAGAAATTAAAAAACCACTGTGATGCCCAGCACTGGGAAAGCCATTGCTTCGCTCAGATGGAAACTAACTGAAACCAAACACGCACGACAAGAAATATGTCTGATACAGCGTTTTACAGGATTAAATGTCTGTCCTGAAGCCTAACAGCAAAGACCCTTTGTGCTACCACTCCTCCAATACAACCATACACATAATATTGCCTCTAAAAAGTATCCTCTCATTTACTGCAAATGCACTTCAAAAACACCTTAACTGATTCTTGCAATGAGTGCCTACTTTGTTTAATGTCTGCCAAAAAATGGATTTAAATCACAGCTGACCACTTACGGGAATTGAGTATTGCATGGTACTATTAAAAAAGAATGGGCTGGTAGCTAAAATCCACTTATTGCTTTCTCACTAGAACATCTATACCTGAAAGGTCTTACACCCGAGCTGCTGCTCAACGTCTTTTTTCGGTTGCCCGAGAAAAGGTTGACTTTTTGCATTTCTCCCAAACATCGCACGGTTTCACAGATCAGCGACGTTCAGTACTGCAAGCTCCACCCAAACAGACCGAGGACCACTGAAATGTTCTACCGTGCGAGCAGGGGCTAAAAAGGGGTCTAGTAGCTATGCCCCATGCACCAAGCTCTTCAGTTCCTCCACCACAAAAAGGGCCAAAAGCCACTATTCAAATGGGTAAAGGGCCTCCAAGGCAGTCGTGTGGTGGCGGTTAGTGCGGGCAGTAAAGGAAGAACTCCTTCCTCTTCGAAATGAGGAAGTCTTAGTGTCACCTGATTGTTTCCTCTCGGTGTTATTTCAGTCTGAATTCACATCCTGCAAGACGGCAGAGTCAGAGGTCACTCATTCTCCTTTCCACTTCGGCAAACACACCCACCGCGCTCACCGTAATCGCCCGGGTAATATATCAAGTATCGCCATGACGACCCCCACCGCCAGCCCAGGTCAACAGCCAGCCTGCAGATCTTCATGCATGCACCTTAATGGCAGCACTTAGGTCCACATGATTGCAGCTCTGCCTGTCACCAGCTCTAGAGGCATTTGCTTATTTCGCGAACTGCACTTTCGGAAGTCCATCTGGCTTAAACGCATCTGCCGAACGACTAAATTGTAAAATGGCCATTGTAATTGCACGTGAAATTGACTGGCCTGTAAACGACACTGAAACCAGTCAACTTGCCATGTGCCAATGGGCTAGGGCCCATCGGGGGGGGGGGGGAAATCATTAACCCCTTCCTGCCCAATCATAAGAACAGGATAATCCACAGGCCAAAGAAAGGCTCTCATTAGGATAAAAGCATGCTCTTCTATAGGAGAAAGCTGTATGAGTGTGGAGCAGGACAGACTGCGAAGGTCACGCCATCCTGAAGTGACCAATACTAAGCCCTGCCACCTGTCACATGGACTTATTCTCCACTAACACACCAACAATTCATTCAGAAAAAGGATTTTCAATAATTGGCTTACCAATTAAAAACCTTCCATTCAAATTACACCCCCAAAGAACCATAGTTTGTTCATTTTTTTTGTTTTGAAATGTCACATTGTATTATGATGAGTGAAGCCTGTTCACCACACCCCCTCCACAATCACCGCCAGTGTTATCCCAGCTCAGAGGTCATTAAATGATGCTTTCACTTCTATTATTCGGCTTAATGATTAATATGGTCTATAAAGCAGCATTAATTATCTTGGTAAACTATAACTAGTACTCAGCACAACCTTCAGGTGATCCTGTTCTGTTGTATATTTCCACTCCTCAGGATTGCCAGCAAAAATATAATTTCAGTTTCCTACTGCATCACAAAGACAAAACGGAAAAAAAATATGTTTTACTTTAATTAGGTTTCAAGTAGTAACATTTTTGATAAGAAGTGACCATCAGTGTTAATATTTGAAACGGGGTCCTTTGAATACTTAGTCTAAGTACCCATTATTTAAATCCCAAACTTCAAAGTAAAGTGACCCATTGGGTTGACAGAATGTTGTCATGCTAATGTGTTCCCCCACAAAGCCTCTGGAGCTGTGAATGTAAAGGGAGAGGACACTGAGCAGGCCGCATTCGTCAGGAAGTGCAAGCGGATCATCCAAGCCAGAGACCCAAAAAAGCATCCAAAAAAAGCTCACACGATACCCGCCAGCAAGTGCCAAAATATGTGGGTACTGTGAACTTTGAGGAAGACCTATTAAATTCCTTTTTAAAACCTGAGCCAATGTTTTTTAGCTCTGCTATAAATCAGAATTCTGCTCAAGGGCACAGAAGAGAAAATTATACCGAAAACAAAGCAAGTACTGAAATCATTAATTAAATATAAAAATCCTCTGTGTGCCGTAATGGTTTTTACCATTTCTAGTGCGTGGAGAATAGTAAGTAGTCAGTAATAATTTTGGAGGAAAGAAATAACCAGGGCACACTGAGGTGAAGCTTCCATATTGCTTTCTGGAAACAACCTGGGGAGGTTTGTCCAAAACGGTTCGTGTGGACTGCAAATTATTTCCACAGAATAATGCCTATGGGACTCGGAAGCAGAGAGTCCAGGTGGGTGCTGCACATCGGTGGTGTCTGAGGTGAGCTCCCCCTTCACCGCGATGCCCTTTGAGATAATGGAAAGCAGCATGCACACGTAATCTATTAGATATTTCTGTTGTCGTTGTTAATAATTAAAATCAATAAACAACAACACACAACCAATACTACTCATTATACATTGCACAGCCTAGAGACCTAGACACGTCTTCCAGTGTAAAGTGGGTACAAGCCGGTAAACCTGCGTGTACTATACCCAGTATTACCCCTCCCTGCATTGTATTACCCACAGACAGGGCTATGGTATGACATCACACTGAATGCTGGGGTCTCTGACCGGAGTGAGACGGCTGTCAGGACTGAAATTCTCCCCGAAACGAGGAAAGGACAAACAAAAGGCCACAGGGCCTAAATTACTTTTACTGAGCGCTGGTGCTCTGATGCCCATTCCTGGCAGTCTGGTTCTTCTCCCTCCTGATGGTTATCTCCTGATTTAGTAATGATGTCAACTTTACGCGCAGTGACGGAAACGTGTTGCTTCATGAGCCAGTGCCAGTAACTAGGAACTGCGCTGGCATTGGCCAGGACAACAAATAAAGATCGAGAAAAATCGACAGTAATCTTATGTTAGTGAAACAGTTTGAGCTTGACAGTGCTAAAGGGGAACAGAAGTCCTCCTCTGTAAGATGCACACAGTGGCCCCCAAATGTATATCTTATCCTTTTCCTCCTTTTCATTTTCAGGTGTCACCATTCCTCACTTATCCAGTATGCTCACTTTTAAATTGAAAATTAAAAACATTATATTATGTGAAAGTCAAAAATGTCAGCACGTTCCTTCATTTCTGATTGATTAAAATAGCCCTGAAGATCTGCTATCGTCTGTTAACATGGACAATCACAGTGAAAACATTGAGTTGGTGGTTAATTGAGATACGGGACATTGACGACATGAATATTTTGATACACATGACCAGTTTTTGGATGGCTGCTCAATCGTTTTTGCACCAAATTCCAGTGTTAAAGAAAGACTCTCATTGTTACTGTTCCCCTGTTTTTCTCAGTCAATTAAAAAAATTGCAGGTCTGTCATCCCACAGAACCTACTGTCCGTTTCAGACCTTGAGTCAGCAGATTTAAGTTGATACTTTGGCCTTTGCTTCACCAATGTAATCATGACAAAGCTCTGACTCCTCAAAATCCCATGAAAAGTGATTGAGAACACACATTTGCCACTACTCTCTGAATATCTCCAGTAAATCTATTAAAATGTCAGTTCTGAGCACGCTCTGATTTGTGTGTCTACTCGGCAAGCATAGGTGATCTTACTAGCTAATCACAAATGGCACACATCGAGGACTGACACACCCATGCTTATCCAACAACATATAGCCTAGCCTATATAATATTTTTGCTATAAATTCTAAATTCTGATAATTTACCAGATCTGATTAATTACATAGCCTACTAATTCACAACAACAACAAAAAAACATAATACCGCCTCTCAGCATTGCCAAATAACAAAATAAATCTTATTTTACCAGGCCCATGACGTGATTATTTTATTTATGTGTTCGTTAATTCATTCATGCATCGGTTGTATAAGAAGGTGCATGCAATGTGTCATCACTATCGCCTATTTCTACTGAAAGTTCGCCTAATTTCAATGTACATCAAGCAGTTGGACTGTGCTACTCTTCGTTTACTTGCAGCAGGCTACGTATTGTGAAACAAACCGTCCCGTTGTTAATGAAATCCACTAGTCCACAGTAGGGATATTTAAAAATCAATTGCTCTGTAAAAGGAAAACAGAGGGCACAACATCTAAATAAGACGGCATCGCCTGTGGAAACAGATTGGAAAACATCACGGCGAAATCAAATTGCTTTCACTGCACTGTTAGCAGAACAGGCAAAACGCGTAAATAGGCTGCATAGCGGTTAATTCGATTCGGCTCCTGTAAATGGCACTAGAAATCCATAGTTTAGATTAATCAGATGTTCAGTCCATGAAAAGAAAATCCATGAAAATTGTACAAATGATGTTAATGACAAAAGGAAAACATAGTTAATCGTTTTGGTTCATCGTGCCCAGTTGTCGAATAGGCTATACAATGCCTATTGATTTTTAAATCCGCAGCTCCTGTGTGCCACCCATCTCACTGAATACTGGAAATAAAATGGCTTGCTGGTTAATTAATGCACGAATCTGAAAGTGTAGACTATTCAATGTGCGGCGTGGATGTACAGGTTAGCTATCAAGTTCACTTAATCGCTGAAACCATTATAATGGGATAAAATGCATGGAGCCTTCTAAAGGTTATATCAGGCTGGCGTAGTGCCGTCTCGTTTTGGTAATTTAGGTTTAAACTGCTCGATGTATGCTTCGGAAATGGAAAATGAAAAGCTACATTTTATATAGCCTACAATAGCCTATTCTTTTCAGAATATAATTCATCCTTTGTATGGTATGTGCCTTGCAATGACTGTTATAGTCCAATAAATAACAAATAGCCAACATATTGATTAAAACGTAAAATACAGCTATCATCACTATTTTTGCCAACAGGCAGTAAATGCTGAGAAAATGTACATATACAATCTTTTTTTTTTTTTTTTTTTTTTTTACATTGGCCGGTCAGCTCTGCGCATTGTCTGTAAAAACAACCAGACAGTAGCTAGACGAGTGTCACTTGTTTGTGCAGATGTTGTGAGGAGGAAAACTAGCCGAGCGGCGTAATGCTGATGTGCCAGCCTAGTGTTAATTGTAAACTCCCACTAACCTATGGCTTATACAAACAGGCTCTTCGGACCTCATGTGTCGCTTCACCCTCGGTGCGCTTCACCTAACATACTGTGCCTGCTTACGCCAGTGGCCGTATTTGGCACTGGATATGCTTCACTACACCGTTACGACTATCTTTCCGTTAACTTCTCGAATGTCTACCTACATAGGAGAAAACCAATGAAAATAGCGACTATCCAGTGAGGTGTCTTGGTTATAGGCAGCCCGCATCACTGTTGCTTATATGTAAAGAGAAATCCATGAACTAGTCAAAGCACTTCTTTCAATGCTTATAAGCAACGTCGGTGCTTAGTTGGGGATATGAACAGATTTATTCCAGTTTAACATTTATACTGACATGTGACAAAAATTAACGGTGCCGCGGAAACTGTGAAAGATGTGTCAGATGTCTTAAAATGTGGAAACAATGCAGGGGGTTAGATATGCGATCGTGTAGCTAGCCATTCCAGTATCACCATCAAGCGATGCACACAAACGGAACACAGCCAGTTAGCAAGCTAGGTCTGTCCAATCTGGTAACCAATACAATTATGAAGATCCATCTAGTATTGCATTTTATCCATCTTGGAAAAACATTGGTCTGGATATCGTTTACCTGAAAGCATCGTCTTATTAACCATACCTGTTTCCTATCGGGCTAATACCCGCTTTTAACGCCCCCTTTGTTCTTAATAGAGCGGTACGAATTCTAATTTCAATGATCTTACGCGCAACGCCAGCCAACTAGCTAGCCAGCCAGCTAACAATTTAGAAATAGCCATACGCTCCGGTGCAGCCTACCACAAGCGATGATCACATAGGCAATAGCACTAAGAAAAAGATACACATTCGCTATTCATATAGGATCTACTTACCAGCAACCATGAGAATCAATCCCTACAACCCAGCATTGTTTTTAATACTGTCGAATGAAAGCTCAGAAACCTACCTGTACTTAAGGTGCAACAGTTATATCCACATCCATACACCAGTCTCCTTCAGTTATTTTTTTTTTACAGTCAGTATTCTGTTTGTGACTATTCTCGGAATCCTCAGAAGAAGCCCGCAAGGCGCTCACCGCTGCAATTGCATTGTAGTTGCCAAACCCTTAAGAAACAGTCTTGCTTTCTTCAGGAGCGAGACTCGGGGAGTAGCTACGCCTTTAAATATGGAAGATACCACTATCATGCAAGCGGTGTAGGAATATAATATAGCTACATAATCACCATTATTTTCAAAAAAGGCACTGCTCTACGTTTATATAGTATTTAATAATACGCATAAACTCTCTCTCCCGCCAGCTGAAAGTTCGAGAAAAAATAATTATGTTCGGACAAAAATAATTTGTGTCCGTGAAAACCCCGTTCTTTCGAAAATGGTAGTAGCCGCCTCATTAATCAAGTATTTTTCGACCAACCCCAGATGTTGGAGAAAAGGTTGCATTTCAGAAGGCAGACAGTAAAGCACCGATTTCCATTTTAAACAGTCAAAATTATGGGTAAATGGATTAAAGGTGTTTCCTTTAACCCGAATGCTAACTGCTGAATAGTAAAATGATTTCGCCGTTTCGTTGCTACGCGGTGCGTTTCGCAATGTGTTTAACTAATATTATTTTCTTTCTGCAAACTTGTATAGGTAAAACTTCAATAACTGTGCAAAATGCGCGAGTGTGTGCGTGCGTGCGTGCGTGAGAGTGTTTCTGTTGTGTCGCTGAGTGTGCGCCTTCGAATGTAGGCTAAAATCAGCTCTACGTACTCGGTGGCTTAATTCAACAGCGCTTAGATCCCTGTACAGCAGTACAAGTGAAATGAGCAGACTGTCAACTCATAATTTGCCTAAATCCTTGCTTGCTACCCCGTGTGCTTGATATGTACAGTGGATAATAGGTCCTCTCCAGCGCTTCACAACGCTGATGCCATAGTACTGAGAAGCTAGAAAGCTACAAATGTCCCTGTTGATTTGCAGAAGGTTCAGCTGGCTAAGCAAATGAATGAATAACGATTATAATCTTAGTATTCACAAACTGCACTGATCCAACATGAATACAGTACTTTGGTGTTATGGAAAATGCACTTGCTTCCCTTTTTAATCTACCACGAACATTGTGTATATTAAATCCAAAAGATTTTATATATAGATATTTTAAGATAGTGTGTAGCTTAACATTTTTATTCATGACCACAATTACTGCAATACATACCGAACACAGTGCTTACGCCCCTGCCCATTTTCACCTTTATCTGAATATGGACATGATTTTAATAAGAAGAATGAGAAATTGGATTGTTGTACCTTAAATGGGACACTATTATGCAAGCACTTTCTAAAAATGTACAAGGATAACATTTTCTTGAAGATGGTTTCATTTTAAGTTGATAGTTACATAACCATTTAAATCTTTACTGTAAAAATGAAATTCATGTATTCAGCCAATTTTGTGTTTAGTTGGGATGAGCAAGCTAATGCAACAGGCTACCTTATGCAAATATAAATTAAAATGATTGTTGGTCATCTTTTTTCAAATCCAGGCTGTTATGCAAGTTAATGAAAACCTAAACTGCATCGATTTGCCAGGTCTACAATAATCATTGTTATTGGTGGTGGACTCATCAACTTCAAGTTTGTTTCTTCAAGTTTACCAAACATTTCACCAATGTTCATGGAACACATTGTAAAGCTATTTTTATACATTATATTTTGTGCGCTGGCATGTATTTAAAAATATGTGCATATTAAAAAGAAAAGAAAATATTTTAAAAATCTGCAAGTTGATGTTGCTATGTCAACATCTTACTGTTCTATTCTTCACAACAATGCATCAACTTGTCCTTTGCTGCTTCTGAAACATTAAATTCATAGAATGCTGATGTAGTTGGGTTTTTATAATGAGTGAAATGCCAAAGCATAGGCCAGACTATTTAGTTTATATCTATTGACTCATGCGGACGTGTGCTCAAATGAAATGGAACCTTGTCACTTTAAAATATGTCACAGCCATTCAAACTGGTCAAGTGAAATATATTTGCGTGGCATACAAAATATTGTTTTACAGCATTGCTGACATACTGATGGTCACGTGATACAGCAAGGAAATATTATACCCCCAATACACTGTGGCCCACACAAGTCAAAACACTTTTCACTATTCGAGTATGAATGAGCCAATGTCTGTATGCTTCATCTGCTGGTCTAATATGTAAGAGTAGGTAGGTTTCAAACCATATTTCCTTTAATAATAATGTTATTCAGAATACAGAAATGGAAATGGTAGTACTTGTAGTCGAACAACAGCAATAAAAAATGAAGCAGTTGTGGGTGAAAACAATCTTTCACAGGAGCGGCAGAAGATGTAGTCAAAAGCATACGGTACTGTTACAAGATTTGGATCTTCCCTATTTTTCAATGGAATCAACAATCACACTGAGAAAAACATTTATTGTATTCTGTGCCATAATCCTGACTGACAGCGCAACGGAAGCTTCAAAAAGGAATCTAGATTTTTTTCTTTTCTTTTTTTTTGGAGTCAACACTGGCAAGTCACAGTCAAGCATTTGCTGTAAACATTCCCATAATCCCAAGCAAGGCATGTGATATCCTATGCTCTAATGCTGGATTCTTCAAACACCCACCTCTGGCAAAGCATTGATATGGGACAATATTAGAATTTATAAGCATTTATTTGCCTTAAGAATTAATTTAGGAGTGCTGCAAGGATATCATATACCATTCTATTCATATTCAACAGCAATATAATTGTTTAGGATAATATAGAGCCTGTCTAATGTGTGAATTGTAATGTGTGAACAAAACTATTAGACTTTAAGCAGATCAATAGATTGCAATAATAAAAATATGAAAACCAATATTTGTGAGTTATTGGGCTTTTTTAGTAAGTAATTTTTCCCCTCTACTTCTTCTTGAATTTGATTTTATTTTTTGGCTTTCTTGAAAGCTCCTCTCTACATTTTCAAGAAGAGGAGTGCTGAATAATTCAGTGCAGCTGTTCAATCGATCATGTAATCAATCAAAGTCCGACAGTCTTACTCAGTTGTCTGCAGGAAAAGTGTTTTATTTATAGCAGTAACACAAGGACATCCTACAGATAGCAATAATTAAATCAAGTTGTTTTTAATGAATGCATACAGTAAGAGAAAAAGAAGCTTTTCTGAACTCGCATCCACACAGTATGCATTCAGTGAGGGCCAAACTGACTGAAGCTCCCTCTTGTGTGTAGAGGGAGGGGTATGTACTGTTATGATTATTTCTGCTATTAGCACACGCTGAATTTCTGTACCACCCAGTGGCGTTTTGCAGTAATTCACAATATATCAGTACCACACTGTCTAGATATCTTGCACTAGCCCTGCTGTACTAAGAATATGACATTTGTTTGAAGGGAGCACATACTGCAACATGGCTCAGGCTAAAAACAATATTAGGAACCCGAAATGATGAGGCATGGGAGGGCGGTTATGACAGAAACTCAGTTATGAATGAGGGCAAATATAGTTTCTAAAGAGGTGTATGCTTAGCATGTAATAGATAAGTTATTAAATTAAAAGACTGCTCGGTTATTGTTGTTGCGATGGGAAGTTTATTTCCTCAAATAGATATGAGAGGGATGTGGAGTCTGGAATTCCAGAAACCGAAGATGAAAACCGTGATTTGAGAGACTGGGATCTGGAGGGAGAGAGTGTCACAGCAATGAGGTGATAATGTTGCAGTCGTAACGTGATAATTACACCAGAATTATGTTGAGTGTTGAGAGGGAAAGACAAACCAAAAGAAGTTCAGTAACGAACCACTCTCAGCCCAAAAAAAGGGGTAGAGTAAAATTTATTTTTTCAATGTGGGAAAAACAGCAACACCTGAAGTGCGCCAAAGAAGACGTGTTTCACACAGGAACCGGAGGTGGAAATGCAGATCCCTTTATTTACGTATTAGCGGAAGGGAAAGTGGAGAAGATCCAGAGAGATGGAGGTAGCGGACAGACAGGCGGTAAATAAGAACCCCTCGGATCTGTAATATGGCCACGCACGCGCCAGCGGGAAGCCATCTGGGATATGGTCCCCAGACCTGTTGAAATCAGAGAGAAAAAAATCAAATGCTTAGGAATCAGATGGGGACAGAAAGGAAGAAATAATAGGATAGTTTGCGCTGAAGTGATTGGAGAAGCCACATAAATCAATGAGAAGCTCCAGAGAGCAGGTGCTGGGAGAGTGCAGAGGACTGAAAGTGTGGCCTTGGGACACTCAACCGGGAGAGGGTAATGAGGAGGGACAGCCCCCCCCACCCACCACACAGGATGCCTGATTAGGGGCGGCACAGTGGGGCAGTGGTTCGTACTGGTGCCTCGCAAGGTGAGGGTTCTGGGTTTGAGTCCCAGCCGGCCTGGATCCTCTCTGTGTTTGCATGTATCTTAGGGACTGCTTTACGCAGGTCGTCAGTGTAAATGAAAATGTGTTCTCAGTTGACCCTGAGTGAAACCATACACAGTTAGCGGGATAACTGCACTGAGTAAAACCCTACAGAGTTAGCTGGATAACTGCGCTGAGTAAAACCCTACAGAGTTAGCTGGATAACTGTGCTGATTAAAACCCTACAGAGTTAGCTGGATAACTGTGCTGATTAAAACCCTACAGAGTTAGCTGGATAAATTGCGCTGAGTAAAATCAGTTAACTCATGATACAGGTCCCTGGTTGAGTAAAGGTCTATTATAATGCAACAGGTAAGGTAAACAGAGAATTCAGACTGCCATTTCCTCATTAGTGAGAGCTGTGGGGAGTATTGACAGGAGAGGTCCGTTCCAATACAAGTCAATTATTGCTGGGTTTTTTTTTATATTTCCCCTCCACTGATTCAATCAGGTGATTGCTTTGTTATCTTTTGATTAGTAAACAGCAACCATTTGTTTCCAGATTAGATTCTCTGTATTTTCATATGGTAAAGAAGACCTGCTTTATACCAGTTCTAAACTAGCTAACACAACAATCTAGGGGGGCAGTTAGTACAAAATGTTTTTATTACATCATGACTCAAAGCATTTCTTAAAATGACCTGTTAACATTTTGAGAAAGAGCAATCTACTGAATCTTGGACTTGTATTAAAACCTACACATGGATGTGCAAACAAATAGCCTTTTTGTCCTACTGTACAGTCCAAATAAAGGGCAAAGCATTTTTGTATTTAATTCAGGGATAATGGCTTTTTAAGCACATTTCAGTCCAATTTCCAGTGTGTGCACACAGGAAGGGGCATATTGAGACTGAAATGGGACTGTACAGGGCTTGCAAAAATACTGTTTACGGTGGCATTCATCTGCATCCCTAAAAGTACTTTTAAAGCAGGAAATAAGATCATGCATTAAACATTGAGCCATGAGTATAGATCCACCCTCTCCACCTATAAATATATGAACTTGGCATCTGTGGACAAAATATAAAGCAAATTAAATGCAATGAAAATATTATTCATCCAAAGGCTCCTGTCTTATTTGCAGGAGTCAGGACCTATTACGGTAGCCCTCTGTCATTCAGCGGTAATAAAGTTTGATGCAATCCACTCGCAAGCAGCAAAGCAATCCACTTATTCAAATCCTGTCGCCAGTAATTGCCTGTTTGGAAAAAATGACACTTGCAATTCCCCATCTACAGTGAACATGCACATTTCCAGCGAGGTACTGTAAGCATCATTATTAACTAGTAGTGGGTTCGGCTAATCACGTTGATAGCCCTCACTGTTATTTAAAAAAATAAGTGTATGCCATTAAGTCCTCTAGACCCTCTCACTGTCTCGACCATCGGCTTTAATTCTTGTTGTGGACGGGGTAGAATTTTCGAATCACTGGCTCCTAGCACACACACTTACTGTAAATAGATACATGGCATGTAGGCTTATGATTATGAACTTATTGCAAAACTGAAAGGAGAACGAATAGGGTGTGGGGGAGGTGGGCGGTGGCGCTGGATCGGGGACTACCGTAGGGCACCAAGCTGGGGAAAGACTTCCTAAAATAAAGCCATGGGGTAGAGATGTGGGGGGTGGGGTGCAGGGACACAGATGCTGGGTGGTTATGGCAGTTTCGCTCTCTCTAATCTGGCAGAGTTTGAGTTTGGCCATGCTCTCCTCTTGGAGCGCCCACCCTGTAATTGTGTGCCTCCCTAATTGAAGCCACTTGGGGATGATGGCCTTTCCCCCCCCTACTTCTTTGACCACATCTCACATCTTGTGCTTGGAAGATACTTCTTTCATTTTAGCTCCCGCTGAATCCTGGGACAGGGGTGGGAGGGAGGAGTGTGGGGGAGGTAACCTCCATCGCAGATGAAAAGAGGGCTGTGGGCAGCTTTGAAAGCGCTCTTCGCCGGTTCCGCCCCGGCCCGGAGTGGGGCTGCGCTCTGCACCACGTTTCCTGTGCACGGTGCAGAGACGCGCTTTTAGACCGCAAGCCGCGTTGCTGGAGGATTTCTTTATTCGGCTCGTATTTCTTCATAAACGTGAAACTGCCGCATTCATCAATGACAGAATTTTCAGAATGCATATAGAGCGCTGAATCAGCTCGTTACAGCAAATATTCAAGATTACAGGATTGATTAATGGTTATGGAAACCGATGCACGGTGCCTTTACAACGGAAACAACCCGCTGACCAAACCAGCTCGTATACCATATTGCATCCTTGATTCAAAATTATTTGTCCCACATGTTGTTTTGTGAAACATATATATATATGTTCTGGATAGACTTATTTGGATTGATTGACTGTGGCTCATAAAAATAAGTTAAATAACCTATCTTTATATACAATGTTATATGTAAAACATAGATCACTGACTAGTGAGTGGTATAAATAGATTCCTACCCCCTGCCAGCCTCACAGTGCCTCCTAGTGGCTACTACAGGAACGCAATCAAGTAAATGAGCTTTATTGCAAGATGTGACAGATGGAATAGCGCTGATTTATGCAGGTCTATAATACTTCAAAGAGAATTCCTCTTAGCGTGTCCATTCAACATATTCTCCCAGCATTCCCGTGGAGGCCTGAGAGGAAAAAAAAGCACAATCTTGTCTTATTCCCGAGGCCTGCACCTTAATGGTTTGTTCTTCCATTTCCATGACTCTTTCCACTCTTTTCCGTCTGTAGAATTGTGCCTCACGCCCACCTGTCCCCATAGTAGCCGACACATCTGCAATACATTTCCTACTCTACTTATTTCTGTCCGTTTTGAACATCGTTGCTGAAGTTTTTTCTCTGTCACAATATTTTTCCAACCCCTTGCCCCCTAAATGCTCAGCTAACACACACAAATTGCTTCCACCAAGAACTGGAAAACATTGCTTGATTCCCATGAAATTATAGAAAACTATTACTTGATTTTCATCAACTAATAGAAAAACCTTACTTGACTTGCATTCTGCTCCCTGTTACCACACATATTTTTCATTCCAGCATTCATTGCCATTAAATCTAATAACATTTTTTAACCCTTTGAGGTGTAAGATCACAAATATGTGGTTAGAATGTTCTTAACTGAACATTCTATTGCTGATGTAACAAATGCTGCTGGTGGACTTCTAGAACATTTAGAAAAAACATTCCCAAATACCCACTCTTCAAATGGCAAAAAATCTATTTTCATTCATTCAATGTATTCAACAGATACACATTCAGCAGCGGCATCTCCCAACCCAATACGCAGTACTGCTTGGCTCACAGACATGACACTTAGCACGGTCATGTGGATGGGAATGAAGACATTCCTGCCTTTCAAATCCTGCAATTGAAAAATTCCCAGCCATAATCTAGTAACCAGATACAAACATGTCTGACCAAATTCATTGAAAATTCACATCATTGTTGAACATCATTTTCACATTAACATTCTATTTGAATGTTGATATTTATTTTCACATCATACCCTTTAATAATGAATGCATTTGATCACTACTATTCCCAAAAACAGTCTCCACCACATAAGCGGAAATATATTGAAGGATAGCCCCTTGAGATGAATCATCGCGTGTTCAAGGGGGTTCTAACAAGGACACATTCTGGGAAGAGCCATTGTCCATCATTCCAGTGGACAATTCAGCAGTTGTTGTGGTCATAGGCCTGAAACCATTTCACGCATATTCCACAAATTTCATTAGTGTTTTATTCTTTGTGGTTCCCTAGTGTCAGCCTTGCCTTCAGCAGCAGCAGTGCTTGTTTGCTTGACCAATAGCACCAGGGTGATGGAAGCCATGGCCTCTAATATTTTTCTGCTGGAAATACATTCATAAATATTAATGTCACAGCTATGTGTTCCCTGAACTGGAAAAACAAGATGGAGACACATTTTTTTTAGACGTGTGGCCAGACCTATTTTCCCTGTCAGACACACGCGATAAGATGTTTTAACCTGTCGCTGCAGTAATGAGTTGTGGATGAGAGGAGAAGGGAGTTTATATTCAGATTATTTATTTATTATGTATTATTATTATTATGGCAGACAAAATCAAATCACTTCCAAAAGTTTATATTCTGGCACATGTCTCTTGACGGAAAGTCATATGTGCAGAGAAAAGGATATGTTGGGATATGATAGACTGGGGGGGAATAGACTTATGATTGCTTAATTTCTTTTCACCCAGTGAAAATGGAAACTATTATTTTTTCCGATAAGCTATGCAGTCCTGCCATGCAAGACTGACTAAATATATAGACTGCTAAATATATGGTGGAGCCATTAAGACTATTCTTGGTCATTATTATTTTATTATTTCTTTCTAGGTAAAGATAACTTTAGACAAGTGGAACCGAAAATAGGTTGCGGGAGTGTATGAGGTGGATCCTGGAATGAGTTTGTAGTCCGTTAGGCTATGCTAGTATGTGTATTAGAAAGATACAGCTTTTCTAATTTGGTCCTGACATTATAATTTAATTCTAATTTGGGTTCCGATATTAAAAAGTTTAAGAACCAGTGCATTAGATCAATATCCCGATCGAATTAGTTTCCCAGTTAAGAACATACTGAATTCTGCTGTACATCATATCCAAGGAAAACCTAAGAAGCCATATTCACCAGTCCAACAAAAGTCTGCATGTATTATGATATCTGAAATGACCACCGTTTCTTCAATCCAATCAAAACAAGAAGCGTTTGCAACTTTCTCCCTATATATCACATATAGACTGCCCTGCAGAAATCATTTGATTTGTGTGTTCGTCCATTTCTTTAATTATTCTTCCTTAAATTTCATGTTTCAGAAAAGAAAACAGGGTGCAATTTCACATAATTGACAGAGATTAATTGAATACTTTTAACATGATATATCCTTCAGTGGTATACGTTACATTACATTTACTTGGCAGATATAATCAATCAAACCTCAGCATTGATGTATCGCTACTGACATTTCAAAAGTCAGTTAAAAAACAGCATTTGCCCAATGATACCGTCCAGCTCAGTCAGGTTTGCATTGTGGGGGAAAAACCCCCCCTGTGACTGCACTGAATAAGTGTGCACTTTTCCCAATGCTGAGACGCACATCTCGCCTAAAAAGTGCTTTCAAAAGTTTAACATTATAAACCATTATCGGCTAAAAATAAACAGCCATGAAGTGTGAGGGAGGGAGAAAAGGCACAGTCCTTCAGGGAAACTGGTTTTACGGTGAAGGAATCCACATGAAAATTGATGCTAATTCCCCTTTAATTTGCTCAAGTCACCGTAAAAATGCCTGCAGCAGGCATGACAATGTGCCTCTCTCTGTGGAGGACCGGAGGCCTCGGCCTCCCCCCGGCCCGGCCTTCCCCCTCCGCCGCTGCCGCTAAACTCCCATGATCCCCACATCTGGCGCCTGTAAGCTGCTGCAGCTGTTTGTGAAGTTATGTGTGCTTTTCAGAGGGTCCTGACCACAGGAAAAACACCCCCTCCGCGCCAGACCGCTGAGGGGAGGAGAGGGAACAAGTTGAACGGAGGAGGAATGGCGTATTAAACCAAACAGCTTCTAGATAAAGGGCAGCCAGTAGCCACACTCTGAATCACCATTGTTCACTGACAGTAGGCCTCTATATTTGTCGGTTAATGTATTCTCTTACCTTCAAATCTGCTTTTTCTTCTTTCTTCCAGCATTTGGAAATCAAAAAGTTTTATTAACAGAATGGTACCAAAAATACTGTCCATGGTAGCAATATCATGAATAATTCAGCACATGTATGTTAGTCATTAGAACTTAGTGGTGAGTTAAACAATTTGCTGTTTTTGCACAAACAAACAAAACACCAGTTTTAACTGAGACATGAATTGTACAAAGAAAATATAATGAAATTAAATCCTATATAAGAAGCCGTTTATCCAATTAACCCATATAATAACCCATTTGTCTTTATTTAATTTAATTTTTTAATAATTGAATTCTTTATACTACTCTTTAAAGCTACATGTGTGACACTTTTCATTGTTTTTTTTTCTCCTTTGGCCTATTTGTATAAAGAATACATGTATAACATTTCTCTGAAACAGTTGCTAGGCAACAATAATTTGTGCTGCACCCCCTAATAACAGTAGCATTCAAGCTGTTCTAGTAGGTGTAGTTCTCTAATAGAGAAAGGCCATTTCAATAATCTCAAAATGCCATGCTGATTTTCTGTGAAGTCTCATATTTCTTCTGCACATTTGCTCCTTGTGTAGAACAAGAGAACGCTGTTTATAGCTCAATTAATTTCTTTTTAAATTTAAATCAGGATTCAATCATATGATATTCAATTCAATCAGTCTTATTCAGTCTTTCTGTGATTAAAAAAAAACCTAGTTTTGAAAGCATTTTGAGAAGCCATTTTGTAACAGAATTCAGAATTAAATAATTAACATATGGAGCACAGTTTCCAAAAAGATGTTTGAAGAGATTCATTGTTTGGGGGCCTTACATGGTTTTCAATGATGTTAACAGAAAAGCATGTGAGAATTCAATATCAACCACAATGGGGCATTCAAAATATATATGATAAATAGTGGGAATAGCTTCTGCATAGCTAAAGTGGCTAAATAAATAACTAAATGAGAAAGAAATGTTGCCCAAAAATGTATGTGACGGTTCAATTATCAACAGAATTTTGTTCACATATGTACAAGGTAGCTTGTAACTGTTCATTTCTAACTGCCTGACTAAAACACTTTGTGCTACATGTTTCAGTAGAGATCAGGTATCAGTAGTTTCAGTATGCTATGCATAATATTGTGTAAGGCGTGTGGTGTACAAAACCTTGCCTGTGTCTCAGTAAATGGATTTACTTTACCACAATTACTAAACCCCCTGAAATTACATTTATTCTGGAGAAAATTAGCAATTGTACTAAAATGATCTGACACTTCCCAAGAAGTATACTATATATTATAATACTGTGCAGAGAATAATTTAACAGTGTTAAATACACTGTCACAAAGATTTTACAAAATTGGTGCTGGTACCTTTCCATACAGAAGCCAAATAACAGGCAGCAGTGTCGCATAATGGTCGGAGAGCTGGACTGGTTTTATTCCCGGGCTGTGGTCGAAAGCCAGGTTCAGAAAGTAAAAGTCCTTTTGTTCCAATCAACTGGATTTGCTAATTAGCTAAATTCTCAAGCCAGGAGGTAGAACTAATTAGTGACTTCAGCTGGCTGAGTTCAGGGGTGACAAAAACACATGGCAAGACTTTCACTTTCTGACCCCCGGACTGACCTCTGACCTCTGACCTCTTTTACCAGGCACAGCATTGCAGTTGTACAGTACCTGTGAGCTAGGTACTTAATTACTTCAGTAAACATCTTGCTGTATAAATTGACTGCGTGTAAAAAGCTGTTAAGCTGTCTCAGTCACATAACAGTGTCTAATGAACGGCTAAAATGTAAAAATGTACGACGTGCATTCAGTTGTTCGTCCATTGCTATGGCAGCGATCGGTTTTCCCAATTTAAAAAAAGGAAAGGCAAATGAAGTAAACATGTTGGGAGATGATGAGGTCTGGGCACGGTGTCACAGGCTGGTGACAATGATATGCTGCCACCTCCCACTGACCTGCTGTCACGGCAGCAGGGATTGGATAGGACGACCCGGGTATGTTGCTGGCTCTGCCGACGCTCCGGCGTGCTCTTTAATATGGCACCCCTGTGTTCCAGGCCTAGCTGTGCGGGCAGGCTCCTCTCACCCAGCCACATGCTGCTCAGCCACCCCGCGCCAGCCCGCCCCCTCACCATACCCAGCGAGTGGGCTGAGAGAAACACAACTTTCTGTTACCTCTGACCTGTGACCTTTCACCTCCGAGGTGCTTCAGCCTCACCACGCCTGCGTCGCGTCACGGGGAAACTCAAATCTAGCCTTTGAGGCGAGTGCTGCTGCTGGTTTTCTGTCATTAACTGATGAATGCCACTGATTGGTCAAATTTAACTCACCTGGCGTCCCCAACGTAATGAGTCCTGATTGGAGGTGAAGAATGAAAACCAGCAGTACTACTGCCCTCAAGGGCAGCTTTAGCTTCCCCGACACAGTTAACAAGAAACAAGTGTATGAAGACAAATGTAGCAGCCCGTGATAATGACCCAAAAATAATCACACCACAACCACAACTGTGGTGAGTCATTAAAATTTGCCCAATGGGGACTACGGGTTGTGGTGCACATCAGGAGACCAGCATCAAAAAAGATATTTCTTTATTTGCCTGCGATTTAATTCCATTCCTTTCTCTGACAATGACATTTGATGACATTGCTACTGTCATCGTCATCAGAAGGCATCACAGGAGAGTGAATGTCGGGAAGCTTTGTGCGTTTAGAGAGAAGTGTAGCCACGCGTGAGTCTGAAGGGGAGACTGCTGAGAAACAGGGGGGACGGAGTGAGCCATTTTGGCTGCACCCGCGACAGTGTTGACGACTCCAGCTGTCCAGCCGTGGGGAGCCGGGTCTTTGTGTGTAATTGAGACGCAGGGACTGGCATCACCATCAGACTGCCGGTATCAGCTGGCAGAGGTGTGTGCTGCTTGGCTCCTCACTGCAGATACATTATGTGGAGAACTCTAAGGCTCCTCACTGCAGATACAGTATGAGGAGAGCTCTAAGGCTCCTCACTGCAGATACAGTATGAGAACTCTAAGGCTCCTCACTGCAGATACAGTATGAGAACTCTAAGGCTCCTCACTGCAGATACATTATGTGGAGAACTCTAAGGCTCCTCACTGCAGATACAGTATGAGGAGAGCTCTAAGGCTCCTCACTGCAGATACAGAATGTGGAGAGCTCTAAGGCTCCTCACTGCAGATACAGAATGTGGAGAGCTTGATGGTTATCAGAGCATATGGGCTGGGGAACGCCAGAGATGTAGCCCCAATAACCGTTAAGTCTTACATTTTCACATATCTGTGAGAGCTGCAGTTCTCCTGAGGCTGGTGTGTTAGTGTACACTTGCAGGATGCCCAGGGGCAAAGCTAGGAATTCTGGGCCCTGTGAAGGAATATTGCTCTTGGCCCCCCATCCTCCTGGAATTTTGTGGGCCCTCTCTAGCTGTGGACCCCCTCAGGCTGTGGGCCCCTAGAATCATCACCCCCTTTCACCCCACCAGCTACGGCCTTGAGGATTCCCCCTGAGTCTAGTGTAGTAAGGACATGTATTTTTAACACTTCTTTCTGGAATATTCCACAGCGGTCAGTAGGAAAGTCAGGCACATACACTCTATGTTCTGACCCACCAAATATTTTGACGTTGGTTAGACTTTTCATCAACATCAGCCATTGAGGTTATGATGGTGATTAGTGGGGTAGAAATGAAAGTTTTCTTTTGATGTTGATAATTAGATGAGTACAAAACACTGAACTATTTTAGGTAGAAAAGTGGTTGTGTCATGACTTGACGTTGATCAGCTTTGCGGAATCGTGTGCCCACAGAATCTGGCACAAATGCATGTATTTTATAAACATAAAAAACATGCAGAAGCAATGAGTAAGGCATTTTATTTCAATCTAAAAACGCTCTCTCTATATTCGTCTCCAACTAAACGCATCTATGAGCCCAAACTTACAGTATCACGCAAAATGTAATGTAAGGACATATACTTTGTCGTCAGTCTAATTACAGTGCAATATGCATCCTATAATTTTCCTCTTTAGATGTTAAATTAAGGGAAGAAGGATGATATAAATATAAAATGGCCTATATATATATTCACACAGCGGTTATAATAACTGCTGCATGGCCGAGGTGCAACAGGAAATGGTGAAGGTAAATGAGATGTGAGGTTGGGTGTGTCGGCGCTTTCTATCGGGGGAGTGAAACCCCAAAGGCCACAGAGTGAGCAGCGAAAGCGCGGCAGCATACGGCCACAGTCTGGGCGCGCGGCTCTGGGGTACGATGTGTGGTATAACATGGCCCGGAGGCGCAGGCTTTGTGAGCTGCTCTGGAGCTGTTTAAGCCAGGCCCCGCGATGTTAACTGGAGGAGTGGGGTGTGCAGCGGCTGTCTGCCCAGGGAGAGGCCACTCGGCTCGGGCTTGCTCTGCAGGCATGCCTGCGGTCTCTGCTCCCGTCTTCCAGCCAACACCCAAACTCTGAGCTGTGTCAGAACACCACTGCCACGCTGTGCCCCCTCTCCCCACTAAAGCTCCCCCAGCCCCCACTAACCCCCCCCAGCCCCCACTCCCCACTAACCCCCCCCAGCCCCCACTCCCCACTAACCCTCCCCCAGACCCCACTAACACTCCCCCCCAGCCCCCACTAACCCCCCCCAGCCCCCACTCCCCACTAACCCTCCCCCCCAGACCCCACTCCCCACTAACCCCCCCAGCCCCCACTCCCCACTAACCCTCCCCCCCCAGACCCCACTCCCCACTAACCCCCCCAGCCCCCACTCCCCACTAACCCCCCCAGCCCCCACTCCCCACTAACCCTCCCCCCCAGCCCCCACTAACCCCCCCCAGCCCTCACTCCCCACTAAACCTCCCCCCCAGACCCCACTCCCCACTAACCCCCCCAGCCCCCACTCCCCACTAACCCTCCCCCCCAGACCCCACTCCCCACTAACCCCCCCAGCCCCGACTCCCCACTAACCCCCCCCAGCCCCCACTCCCCACTAACCCCCCCCAGACCCCACTCCCCACTAACCCTCCCCCCCCCAGACCCCACTCCCCACTAACCCTCCCCCCCCCAGACCCCACTCCCCACTAACCCTCCCCCCCCAGACCCCACTCCCCACTAACCCCCCCAGCCCCCACTCCCCACTAACCCTCCCCCTCAGGCCTGCCGTTTCAGAAAGAGCCGTAGTTTGTGGTCGGGTGGAGGAGCGGGGGGAGAGGAGAGGGAGTCAGCATGCGGTGAGGGTGTATGCCCTCGGAGGGGGTGGGGGGTGGTGTCTTTAACCGCGGGCCTCGCCTGCTCTCCCCGGGACCTTGCGCTCCGATCACAGTGGCACTGAGTGTTAACATATCTGCTCTGACCCAAAGCCCCGGGGGAACACCCAACGCCCCATATGCTAGAAATAAAATAATTTTACTCTGAATTCCCAGCATTTTATATCATTTCTTATATATTTATCATCACTACTGACCATGTCCAGTCTGCTAACATCAAACTAACATTTTTAAAAAGGACAGTAACATAAGAAACCTGACAGCCATACAGAGCCTTAAGGTGCTTCAACAGTAATAGAGTGATGACCTGTGAATACGTGTAAGCAAGTCAATATCAATGAATAAATGAATGATGTGTTGTGCAATTACACAACACAACATTCCAGTCTAAGTCACACTGCCTAGCTTTGCAAACATATTTCATGATCTAAAAATAGATCACAATTAACAATATTTTTGGCAAATAAATACAACAGGATTTCTTTTCTCATGAATACTAGACATTTCACATTTCAAAACTGACAAATCTGCATTAGCCTGCACAATTATGTTAGTGACTCACAATTTGTAGATTCACTTAGGTTTGAGAATACCAAAACAACCAAAATACAGTGATCTCAAGTACTGGAATTTCAGATGGAGCCAATTTCGTACAGTTTCGTACCAACCATATCATGCCCTTTTACGAAATAAGAAGACTGTCCAGGCAAAACTAGGATGACTGGTCACCCTGACCACTGACAAACCCAACCACTTTGATCCGCTTCATGCACACTTTCCATACTCAGCAAGGCCAAGCACGTTTTCAGCCTGGTAGCCGCAAGCCAGCTACAATAGCCAGCTAGGTGGCTAAATAAATGAACAAATCTATTTTACCAGAAATGAAAAGGCTTGATTTGGTGGGCAGTCCAACTCCCCCTCCCAGGATATTAGTCTGAAATCTCAGTGCTCACACATGTATTTGTTTGAATTGTTTTGGCACCAAAGACATGGTAAATCACTGCCAAAAATCACGTGTCAATTCTTGAACGTAACCGGGGCCACAAATTGTGAGTCACAAACGTAATTGCGCATGCAAAAGCAATTCAACAGCTGTTGTGTTTGCAATGCAAGAAATATGCATGTGAAACCACCAGTGTTTATTTGAAAAACCATGTTGCATTTTCTTTTCTAATCTTAATTTATATTTGTTATGACTAATTTACTTTTCGGATCATGAAGTATGTTTGCAAAATTAGGTGGCCATATTTACAGACTGTGATTTATATTTGAGGTTAGGGTCTGTATTTACAGAATATTATTTTCTTTGTTAATTGTTGTTAATGAATTTACAACATTTTCTCAGTAACATAACTGCTAAAAAAGAGGTTCTGCCAGAGACATAATAAGAAAAATCTGCATCGCTTTATTAGGATCATCTAGGAGTACAAAGATTCACAAGGCGAGAGAGAGGGTGAGAGAGAGAGAGAGAGAGAGAGAGAGAGAGAGTGTGTGTGTGTGCCTGTGTGCATGGGCAGGGGGCGGACTATAATCGTGTGGTAGGTGTGGTATTTTGGCGAAAGAATAGAAAGCGGTGTTTTAGAAGCAGTTTGGCTGTATGACCAGGGAGTGATGGCTATGAGAGGATGAGTGTGATGACGGATGGAAAGAGGGAGGAGGTTTGGATGGATGACAGAAACTGCAGGACCAGGGGAGAGAGGCTGGTTTCAATTACCCAGCTGGCTGGGAACATGGCCCAGTAGTTTGGCTATTGTGAAAAGAGGCAAAAGTTTAATATTGAAAAAAAAAAAAAAGTTTCTTGTGTAATGTAGTAGGAGATACCATTAAGCTAAATAATATGAAGAAAAATAATGGAATTGTTCCACAGCAGATCTCATATGTGCTTAGTAGCCAATGATTAAAATCAGTGTATAGTAACAATACCGGGCTCCAATGAAAAAAATATATAAAGCTCCAATTCAGTAATAGAGAAATATAATAAAAAGAAATCCATTAGCAGGATTGGGTGAGATGAGATTTTCTCTGGGGCACAATCAGCATTGCTCGCCTTAATATCTCTTCATAGTATCAAAAACTACAAAACTAAACATCTTATCTGTAGGCCACGCAAGCACACACACAAACACCAACACATGTACATGCATGCACACACACACACACAATCATATACATGCACCCTTGCTTATCAGTTTACATTTAGAATGTATTCTAAACCCCACAAAAAATGGACAACAGGACATTGTGGATTTATCTTAAAATTAAAATTTTAACAACAAAATGTCTCTCTTTGCTCCCTGCTTGCCCGAATCCCCCCTGGGTTCCAGGATTTATTCCCAGAGAAGCTCCTTGCCCTTCCACTGAGTGGGACTGTCCAAACAGAGCTTGGGATCAATGACCACGACCGTGACATCACCCCGAAACGGCCGCCTCTCCTCAGCTTCCACACCAGCCTGGGGCGATAGCTAGGTGAACCTCATCTGGCCCTGCGAACAACCTAGCACTCAGACCGAGCAACATTACCATATACCTAGCAGCACATACTTAGCAGTGTTAGCTCATACAGCAGCACATACCTAGCAGCGTTAGCACATACAGCAGCTCATGGCTAGCAGCGTTAGCACATAAAGCAGCTCATAGCTAGCAGTGTTAGCACATAAAGCAGCTCATAGCTAGCAGCGTTAGCACATAAAGCAGCTCATAGCTAGCAGTGTTAGCACATAAAGCAGCTCATAGCGTACCTAGCAGTGTCAGCACATACAGCAGCTCATAGGCTACCTAGCAGCATTAGCACATTCAGCCACTCATACCTAGCAGCGTTACTAGTCTTAGCACATACCGAGCAGCACATGCGTACTTAGCAGCATTAAACTCTAGCACACCCTAATACCTACCGTGGATGGTGCAGTGGGTAGCACTGCCACTTCACAACAAGGAGGTTTTGGGTTTGAATCCCGGTCAGCCGGGGCCTTTCTGTGTGAAGTTTGCATGTTCTCCCCGTGTTTGCATGGGTTTCCTCCGGGTACTCCAGTTTCCTCCCGCAGTCCAAAGACGTGCAGGTTAGGCTGATTGGAGAGTCTAAATTGCCCCTAGGTATGAGTGTGTGAGTGAATGGTGTGTGTGCCCTGCCTTTCGCCCAATATTCCTGTCTTTCGCCCAATGTATGCTGGGATAAGCTCCAGCCCCCCTGCAACCCTGTTCAGGATAAGCAGGTTAGGATAATGAATTAATGAATATTAAAGCAACAGAGGGATCTTGTCATAGATAGTCCCGCCCTGCCTCCCTCTTGCTCCTGAAAATGGTCTCTCTCACTCACGGTGTTGCCCTTTTCAAACCAGTCTTTGTTCCCATGGTACTGTCCGTATGCAGGAATACAGTACATTTCCAGCACATCTGTACACACAGGCTGGCAATGTGTAGGGATCTGGACCCTGTTTCACAAAGCAGGATTTTTACTTGCCCGCACAGTAATCCAGCTGACGCAGTAATCATGCAAAAGAGAATGTCATCAAATAATTCGCTCAAAATAATAACCAAATTAAAAGTATTTTCATTTATCTTTTCTTTGGTATCCAGAAAAATATGCCTTAGTCAACAAAAACAGAAAAGCACTCTCATAATCAACATTTTCATGACAGTAGAACAATATGGTGGCCCGCTACAGTGGTCAGTCTGCTAACACACTGACTTCAGTCTAATGGTGAATCCAGGCAAGGATGATACCAGTCCCTTGGGTTGCACTAGTCCCGTTGTTAAGGTTCTGTGTCTGGCGTCTTGTGTTCATGTGCCAACTGCCAAGCACTGTACTCCTTCAAAATTACGAGGAGAGCAAATGCTTTCTTTCTCCTGAATTGTCAGAGGACTTTGCAATGACAAGACAGACTATATCAACCTTACAAAAGAAGCCTTCCCCAAGTATTTCACTATCAGACACACACACACACACACACACACACACACACAGAAAAGACTCATGACACAAGAGTACATGTACACCAAGTAACAGTACAAAAGCGTAGTTCATATAGTTGAACCTTTTTTAAGTGTGTGGAAATATTCATGATCTCTGACAGTGTATTGTAAAATTATGAAAGGTGTTTGCACAGGTGAGGCATGAATTAATTTGCCACTGATTACTTATCAGTTGGAAGCTTATGGTTTCCATGTGAACACAAGTTTAATTGCATTATGAAAATTGTGCTAAATGCTGAGACTTATGTGAAGTGCTTTCAGAAAGTGTGCAACTGGGATTTGGTGTTGGAATGAAACCAAGTGCTTGTTGTTACATGAGCTTTTGTCTTTGAACTGTGTTACTACAGTCTTAGTGACAGTTAAAAAACTGTAATATCATGTATACCTGTATGACTACATACAGTAAGTGTCATACATGAGGTCTGTGTATGAGACCCAGTTGATCTGTATGAGGATGTGAGTATGTTTCTGTGTGTTTATCTCAGTGGATCTGTGTAAATGTATTTATGTGTGTCTGTACGGTATATGTGTGTGTATTGAAATATGAGTGTGAGCATCCATTATGTGGATATACTGTATGTATATATGAATGCATATGTGTGTTTGTTTGTGTGTGTGTGTCGGTGTGCGAGTGTTTGTTTGTGCGTGCATGTGTGTGCTTTGGTGTGTGAGTGAGTGTGTGTTTGTGTGTATGGGTACGTGTGTGTGTATGTGGCTGCATATGTGTGTGTGTAGGTGTGTGTGTGTGTGTGAGTGTGTGTGTATGTGTGTGAGTGTGTGGGTGTGTGAGTGTGTGTGAGTGTGTTTGTTTGTGTGTGTGTATAGGTGTGCGAGTGTTTGTTTGTGCATGCATGTGTGTGCTTTGGTGTGTGAGTGAGTGTGTGTTTGTGTGTATGGGTACGTGTGTGAGTGTGTGGGTGTGTGAGTGTGTGTGAGTGTGTGTGTGTGTGTGTACAGAGGTGCTGGATACAGCAGGATGAAGGGGTTCTTTGAGCGGCCTAAGGCAGAGGTTGAAAAGCCACAGCAGAAGGTCATTAGCTTCCCATTTCACATTAGCATCTGCTGAATGGGATTAGCCATCCAGCGGAGTCGAAATCCTGAGATCCCACAGGCACTGCCAACTTAAAACTGGACTGGTCATTAGAGACGCCCCCTACGATTCCCTCAATTTCCCCCCTGCATCTGACTCACTCTCATTCTGCTACTAGCGCTGTGTGTCCATGGTCACAGGAAGAGAAACGTCTTCAATGCAGCACCTCTCTCACTGTTACAAGCAGAAATGCAAAACGCCGAAAAACACACACCAAGGACCCAGTGAAAGCTGGCCTGCCCACTAACTGCCATAATAGAGGCTTCTGGTTGCAAAAAATTCCATCTTTTACCTCATTGAACTTCCTTCTAAAAACACTTTTGTATTTAAAGTAACAAAATTCTACAGCGAGGATTGTGCAGGTCAGAAGAGAATACTTGCCTAAAACAATATGCAGCAGGGCATAGAAATACTGAGGGCAAGTTTTGATGTGATGGATGAAACGCTATGGTTTCTTTGAATGAAACAGCCCATGTTGTGCTATTAAACCTCAATGGTGTTGTTGAGGAATCTGTCCTCATCTGAAAAAGCAGTTATTCCTTTCATTCCTGTATCCAGGGTGTACTACATCCTGAAATAACAGCACCCCCGTAGCTGGGACTGTACTTACCATACAGCATGGCCTCGAGTGCTGTGTAGCTTTGATAAAGCGGTTACAACATAAAGAAACAATTAATCCATGACCCGGTCTTATTTTGTATTATTATTTGTAAGGAATGGTTTGTGTGTGGAGTGGCACTGTTTACAAACAGGCTGTCCGATTAACTTTTACCGTATCGGATTTACGATCACTGTAGAACACGGTCTCAGTCAATCAACTTCCAGGAATGAAACAACCCATCGTATTTAAAAAATAAAATAAAAGAAGACACAACCCGGTTTATAAACACGTTTGAGATAATGGATGTAGCGCACGGTGCTTGTTGAAGACGCTGTGTCGCTCAATGACAGGACGAGTGTATGTCTGAGGATACAGCTGGATACACTCTCCCAGTGCTACATGGCATTAGCCAGCCATCTGGTGGATAAACAGATGTTCATTGTGCAGTGTATGAAGTCGACTTTCCATTGATTTTTGCCACTGAAACACAATAGCTGCACACGTGCAGAAGGTCAGGGGTCGGCCTTCAAAGCGGTAAGCTCCAAAACAGATTGCATTTTTGACTTTGCCTTCAGAGAGAAGGACAGTTTCATCATGGAGTTAATATTCTGACTGCAACACCCTTTGCATATCTTATAGCAAAGAAAGCCTTGGCAGTGAGAAGGTGCTCTGGAGAAGGTAGAATGCTTTACCACACATGAGAATACACTCTGACTGATGCCTAATGCAATACGAGACCATGTTATATTTCTGAGTTACAGCAGATCATTTCTCTGTCAGTTCATCTATAATGAAAAACTTTACCGTCACCTGGTCAAAGCCTTTGCACTCTGGTAATATGTATCCTAATAGCCATGATCATCTACAAAATTAAACAGAAAAGCACTAAATTTACATATTTTGCATGGTGGTAATTGTTTATTTATTTTTAGCTGCTACAGATTTCAAACTTCCACAGTGCCCCCATGTGGATCAGAAGCGGTTCTACAAGTTCAGTGTGTGTTGATTCACTTTCATTATGGCACACACAGACTATATTGCCTTTTGATACACTGGTAAATGGTCAAATGTTGCTGGTGGACAAAGTGCTTTCCACGTCCCATAATTAGAAGTTACTGAACCAACTTTGCATACCAGAGAGAACACAATGAAATGTAAAAAGTTAAACGCTTGTGAAAAGACAATGATAAAACGGTATCTACTCCCTTCTCTTCTCTGTTGATTGCCCATTGATTCCCTGACAGTGGATTTGGCACACCATGCTACACATTAGTGGTTTAAATAGAAACCATGTATGTACAGTAATCATAGCTGTGATTCGTTGATTAATGATGATGTTACACCACTGTTGTTGCATTTATTTTCAGAAAAAACCTGAATAAATTAACCATGTACTGACTATACGGTACATGAAATAAATATCTCACCCTCTCCATTTCTAACATCGCATCCAACAGAATGAAACATTTCTCAGGATCTGTCCTAACCGTCCCTGCACCAGTACCCCTGTGTTTCCCCCACAGCGTGTCGCCCACGTCCTTCTGTCTTTGAGTCCAGACGTGGTTTGGACATTCTGAAATGGGTTAGGCATACTGGACGGGGTGCAGGTGTGTGCACTAAGGCCCGTTCTAGCGCTCCATCCGGCCCCACTCTGCCGGGGGGTCTCGAGGTCCCTTCGGCTTCCTGATTCGGCAGTTGAACCCTGCGGGGTGGGGGGGGGGGGGGGGGAGGGGGGGGACAGACAGGAACCTGCGTAAGGAATGTGCCCATCACTCAAAATTCGTCAAAGCAGGGATCCACAATTCCTGGTCCTCGAGGCCCGAGAACTGCTGGTTTTCCCCTCTCCCTTTATCTGGGAGTCAGGTGTGAAGGCAGTCTGGCCAATCAGGAGGACCAATTAACTAATTACCTGGGAGAAAAGAAAACCAGGGCTGGATTTGGATTTGAGGGCCAGAGTTGGGAAAAAAAAAAGTTTGTGACTGGATGGCTAAGAACTACATCATAGATTTGACACTACAGCCCAGTTTTTCAAATCACGGTCCTTGAGGGCTGAGAACTACTGGTTTTTCACCCTCCCTTTACCTGGGAGTCACCCTCCCTTTACCGGTGTGAAGCCAGCCTGGCCAATCAGCAGTATTAACTGTTCAGTTAATATCCTGAGGGGAAAGAAAACAAGTTTTTGTGGGTCCCTGCACTTTGGTTAGTGCTTGCCCACCAGAGACAGATACTCACCCATGCCACGAGGAGAGCAGTAACCAGCTGAACCTATGATGGGGTTTGAAATATATTCATAGTCATCGTCTGTTGAGTCGAAATCCCCAGCTATAAAAGCAAAAAACAAAAACAGTAAGTAAGACAGACAACCTAAATAGACCCTCACTTTGCAAAACAACTGTATGGTAAAATGTACCTTTTATTAAAGATAGCTCTATGGGCATATGTAACCTGTATAGGTTCTCTCTAAACCTATGGGAAACTCTTTGTAAAACTATGAGAACAGGGAACATTTCTCTACAAAACCATGAGCACATGTGATTATACATATTCCCAAATAATCTTTCCCACATATGCACTCCATAGCATCTCCCTAAACACAAATCTCACTGCTCCATATGGATGAAGGAATGTCGATCTAACTGTTGTCACGTTTTCATGTTAAAAACACAGGTTGTGAAATAGCCTTCTAATTAATTATGCAATATTTGAAATGTACTTACATTTTTTCCTAACTTGATGAGTGTCATCAACCTGCAAAATAAATAAGAATATTAAATATGAACTAGACAACTAAAATATTAAAAAATGTTTGCATACCAACTTGTACCACGTTCATAATAACATGTATATCCAATGTTTCTGTCTCAGCAGAAGTAAAAATAAGACAGTTGAGACATTATAGCTCTGTTTCTCAGGAAAACTCATGCACATATCAATTTGCTTTGGGACCAGTGCTACACAATCTACTGGAGGAACGCAAAATATAAAAAAACTGTTCAAAGACAGATAAGTTTGTACAGTTTTGCTATTCACTGCTCACATTGACAAAAGCCTTTTCATTTTTATAAACTTTTAGATACCAATAAAAATACTGCAGATTTATTTTTTCGATAGTTATTTTTTCGTCTTTCATTAATCAAGATGCATGCCACTTCCTTTGGCAATGTGGCAAACCACTGTATGTACCGACAAAAAAAAAAGTCACACTATATTATTGAAACCGGACGTTCTACTGCACACGTTTGCATGAGGTGAGAGAATTCTTTATAAACAACACTTTATCGCAGCTATAGAAACACAAGCCTCTCTGATTCTCAGAATCGAGTGCTTTGGGTAAATAAAATAAAGTAAATACAGCTCCTTGTTGCTGTAGTCCTACAGATTAGTCTTCCTATGGCTTTGTGATGGTTTATAGTTTGTAGGCCAGGGCTGTCCTGTCTTATCGCAAAAGAAGCGGTATGGCTGCATGTTTTTATTTCAGCCCAGCACTAAGACCTGATTTAACTACAGTAAAAACAAATGACTAATCCAGGTCTTCAATAAAGACCTCAGTAAGCAGAGTCGGGTGTGTTAGTGCGGGACTATGACAATAATCTGGCATCCACACTGACCCTTTTCGGATGAGACTGGACACCTCTGGTTTCACAGTGATAAGCCAGTAAATTGCATATAATTATATTGGAATCTGAAAGCACAACTGCCAAACGTTAAACTTTTTGCTGGAGTTACTAAGACAGGTGAAGCACAGTAAGAAGGGCAAATCACCTTTGCATTCCTGCTGGATGTGCTGGAAACCCCTATGAAATAAAGACAAACATTAATGGAAGCCCAACAAATCAGTTATTTACACAAATTCAGCTGAGCTGAATATATAGCTGTGGTTCAACATGAACCAGCACTGGAAGAATCTGTGAAATGGACTTGCTTAACAATGAAAATGTCCCCAGTTTACCAACACCTTCTGTATGCAAGATCAGAATGTATACCCACAAACATTATTTACTGAAGTTGCCAGTGACGTCCAGGATGAAATATTTGGCAGTTTTGCAAACAAGCTATGAACATAATGTACCAGGGCCATGGGGTCATTCAACATTCAACAGTGAAATCATTGCCTCATTAAACACTTTATGAAAGACAGATGGACACATCCTCATGAGTCAGCAGCTCAAATAACGTGCTTCCGCTATGACACTTCCTTCAGTCACGTGCTCTAATTCTGTTGGATTGTGCAACACTATTGCACCATGTGGGGACAGAAAGTCAAAACGCCAGCAACAGGCAGAACTGTCACAGAGACAAAGGGAAGGGGTCTGATGGGGTCAACTCAGAGACGTTACCCCGAGCCCACACCTGAGGGGCCCAGGATATGGGATGTATGTATTTTTAATTTGTTCTAAAATATATTGGTGGGAGATGTGGGTGGGGGTCATGGCTCCCATTATATTATGTGCTGGGCCCTGGATGGTGGATCAGTGTTAATGAGACAAGATGACCGGTGTTGAGTTGTTGTGAGATGCTCACCGGGGAGGGTCTCGTAGTCCCCAAGGTCAGGGGCAGAAGAGGGTCCTCTGTGGTTAGGTATGACTCGGTCATAGGTGGCCACGGCGGACTGGGGTGGCACGCCAGCACCGAGGCCTTTGGGCTTCACTGTACTATAGAGGGCGTTGGCCGAACAGCCGAGGGTTCCCAGCCCGGCGTTGTCATAGTGATGGATGGCTGGCAGGGGAGAGGAAGCACGCGGGGCGGGGTCTGTGGCCGACCGTTTGGGCTTGTTGACGCTGGCGTAGGTGTCGTTCATCTTCTGATCCCCAGGATGTGACCTTTGGGTCTGTAGGCTGAGTTTACTGCGGAGGAACAGCAGACACAGTAAAGAAGCGTTAGTGCACCAGTCATCACAGATGCCTATAATACACAAACTTCATATATTTTACAATACTCGTTGTTTCACTTAAAATCTAATGCGCTGGAGTACAGAGCCAAATCGGCAAAAACGGTGTCACTGTCCCGATACTTTTGCATTTAAGCGTATTTAAAAAAAGTGAAATATATTATTGAATATGATATGCAATATGACAAATGCAAACAGTCTACTTGAAATGCAACATGGATACTTTGGAGATGGGGGGATTAATTTGTTGGGAGAGGGATAACTAAATAATTGAATTACTTAAACAAGAATCAGCCAACAATATGAACTAAAAATAAATATACAGAGATTGAAATGTGTGTGTGTGTGTGAGGGAGAGTGTGTGAGTGTGTGTGAGGGAGAATGAGTGTGTGTGTGTGTGTGTGTGTGTGCTTGTGTGTCTGTGTTGTAATTCATTCAGGGCCAGTGAACTGGAAACAACATCATGTCCAAAACTCAAACAAAAATCATAGTTCCACAGGTATAGTATTTCTTGTCACCACAGAATCTAATACCACAACAACGTGTGTCTTTTGGCAGCCAGGAAAAACACTGTAACTAGAGCCTTGTCATAGATGTTTGAAGTGAAGCGCCTTACAGCTAAGACAAATAAAAGCTGTGGAGCTTTCCTTGGAGCTATGTTTGTAAACAGCTGGAAAATGAGTTCTCCTGTTTGAGGATTCTGCTTTCTTCCAGCCCGGTCCCACATGAATGTCTTCTTAATAATCATTTTTCCATTCTGACAATATTTAGGTGGAGCAATATACTTTTTAAATTTCACCCGCCTTGAGGATTTGAGTAATTGCTTGAAATAATGTTTATATTTTGGCTATATATATGCCATGTCTCTGAATAATTTGTTCAGATTTTTCAGCCTTGTGATGGCCTGCTTTACTGGCATTGAGACTTGAATATTTAGCCATCACGCTGAGAGATAACACTAACAGACACCAAATGCAAATTCCACACCTGGAATCAACCTTCCTGTGCATGACCTAATGATGCAAAGACACAGCTGGCCAACTCCTTTTGGTCCCATAAATGGAGACACTGCACAATGTATACAAATGGCTGTAATTCATACATGAATATCCTGATATGTACACATAAGGAAACCCTCAAATGAAAGTTGACAGTCTGCATTTTAACCTCAAACTCATTAATAATAATGTGCTGGGGTATAAGGCCAATACAACAATACAAATACTTTTGCATTGAACTGTACATATTCTTTTGTTTCATTATTAATGAATATATGTTGTGCAGTAAGGCGGCACGGATGGTGCAGTGGGTAGCACTGCCACCTCACAGCAAGGAGGTCCTGGGTTCGAATCCCCGTCGGCTGGGGCCTCTCTGTGCATGTTCTCCCCGTGTCTGTGTGGGTTTCCTCCGGGTACTCCGGGTTAGGCTGATTAGAGAGTCTAAATTGCCCGTAGGTATGAGTGTGTGAATGAATGGTGTGTGTGCCCTGCGATGGACTGGCGACCTGTCCAGGGTGTATTCCTGCCTTTCGCCCAATGTATGCTGGGATAGGCTCCAGCCCCCCTGCGGATAAGCGGGTTCAGATAATGGATGGATGGATGTTGTGCTGTACTGAATAAGGGTCTCGCTAGTTGTCAAGAAATAAGAACAGGCGGTAGTTTTTATTTTATTTTATTATGAGTAGTTATGGGGGGATTTGTCTGCACAAATATGCATTCTTACTGTGTACAAAATGAGCCTGGAAATTAAAAACGGCTGCATATATTTATATTCATAAATGTGTATTTATAATTGGCGGGTGACAATGGCTAGGTATTGGGGTGCTGCGTTTCTGATCCTTAGCTTGTTAGCCGCTTTGCTCGGTGCATTCTTCTCAATCAATATAATTCATCCATCATAATGGCAGCATTGTCAGCAATCAAGGTAAAATGTGATTTCATGACAGCTGCAGACACTGCAAGTTAATTTTGTGCTAAATTAAGCAACCCAAATGAAAAGAAGGGAGTGAAGGAATATAAGTGTTATGATTGCTATAATCTGACATATTTTATCTTATTTTTTTGCAAGTGCATGAAGTAATTTCTGGTGACTTTTCAGAAGAACAAAATAGAATCGCTATTAGTTTCCTCGCTTAGTCTGTTTCTATGGTAGCATCTCACGACCTTATCAGTTCTGGTGCTGAAGGCTGTTGAAGGGATTTTCCATGCATGAAAACTAAAAAAAAAAAAAAAAGATGTTTCTGAAAACGTAGGAGGAATGAATCACAGCAGTCTTTCACTTTCAGTCTGACTTTCACTAACATTCGTTATTGCTTTACATTTTTATCCTCAAAAACCATTCATGATACTTCCACAAGCATCGTAAAAGGCTCACAAATGCATGACATTACATTTACAAGAATGCTTTATAATATGTTTCCAGAGGATGCACGTACATATGATGTTTGACATATGTACAATCATTTTAGCAGCATTTCTTCTCCACAATGTACACTGCCACCAACAATCATTCCACGGTCACTCAGATCACATTTTTTCCCTAATGGTTGATGTGAACATAAACTGAAGCTCCTGACCCATATCTACATGATTGTATGCATTGCACTGCTGCCACACGATTGGCTTATCACAATTAGATAATAGCATGAATAAGTAGGTGTAATAATGTAAAAATGTTCACTGAGTGCATATACATTTATATATATATATATATATATATATATATATATACACACATATATTTACATATATACATATAAATATATACATGCGTATATATACATATATACCTATATATATACACGTATATACATATACAGGTAGTCGTTGACTTACGGCCTATGCAACTTACGACCGTTCCCCTTTACAACCGCGACTGTAATGTGTAGAAAGATGATACTGCACAGTACGTATATTGGTTATTACAATAATGAACAAAAAGAACGTTGTTAAAATATGTAAAAAGATGATAACAGTACTAAGACTGGTGATATACACACATACCTGGTATAAGAACAATCATGTAAAGATTAAATATAAACAAAAAATTATGCAATCAGGGCCCTCTTATCTCTTTACTGGTTTAATTGTATTTTTTTACAATTTACAATTCCAATTGATGGATATAGTTATTCCTATAGTTAGTAATTATAACCATTCCACCCTCTAAATTTGAAATGTATGGCTAGTTTCAGTTGAAGAAATGGTGGTTCGCATGACACATGGACGTTATGAAGGAATAACAACCTTCCTGTACACGAGCAGAAAGCAGAACTCCCAACAACAGATTGTTAATGTGAACATTGTGCATGTTCTCCAAAGTAAAAGAAATGACATTATGGTACATTCATTTAGCAAGGCGTGTTGTTTATTTTGAGTAGGTCTGCCCCTACCTTTTTGGCTGGACGCTGCTGACTCTGCGGGATGGTGCCGGGTGTTGCGGTCCACTCAAGAACTCCACATTACCATAGGAAGACTTCTGAAGGTGCTTCTGTTGGGCACACTAAAGAGACAACGCTCTTTAAGGGCAAGGCATTGCAGCTTCATGCATGAGAGGCTCGTGGTGCGCTTGTTTTATCAGCTACTGCTACAGCAAAGCACAGCACATTTTGCATAGAGGAAGCTAACAGGCTGCATGTTTCCTCTGTTTTTTTATTTATTCTCTGCTCTGGAGGTTCAAAGAGGAAGTCGAGCATAATGTTTCAGATGGAACAAGGCAACAGACAGCATGTAGTCATTAGAAGAAAAAGTTTCACTTCAAGCCATAAATGAAAGCAAGTGCGTGCAAGCCAGATATAACACAGACATTAACACCCAGCTCACAAGAACACTTCTCACTGCTGTTGATAGCTAGCACTATCAACTCTATCACAGAATGATGTTGGTCTACTATAATTCCACTAAACTAGTACTAGTACTAAAAATTACAATTGAACCTAGTCCCACAACACATTATGGTTTGCTTATCTGCACCAAATATATTCATTTTCACAACATAACTAATTTTCGATAATATTACAACAAAGCAGCTCATTGGCAGTGATGTAAACGTGAAAGTAAAATTTATTGTAGTTTATGATTTATTCTTGTCTGAAAGACTAATTATCATGCTTTCGCTAGCCTAAATGTTCATTGAAGGTAGGAAACTTCTGAGACAACTCCTGTGTCCACTCTCACTCACCGCACTATGAAGGAAATGCACATACAGTGGTGTGAAAAAGTGTTTGCCCCCTTCCTGATTTCTTATTTTTTTGCATGTTTGTAACACTTTAATGTTTCAGATCATCAAACAAATTTAAATATTAGTCAAAGACAACACAAGTAAACACAAAATGCAGTTTTTAAATGAAGGTTTTTATTATTAAGGGAGGAAAAAAAATCCAAATCTACATGGCCCTGTGTGAAAAAGTGATTGCCCCCCCTGTTAAAACATAACTTAACTGTGGTTTATCAAACCTGAGTTCAATTTCTCTAGCCACACCCAGGCCTGATTACTGCCACACCTGTTCTCAATCAAGAAATCAGTTAAATAGGACCTGCCTGACAAAGTGAAGTAGACCAAATGATCCTCAAAAGCTAGACATCATGCCGAGATCTAAAGAAATTCAGGAACAAATGAGAAAGAAAGTAATTGAGATCTATCAGTCTGGAAAAGGTTATAAAGCCATTTCTAAAGCTTTGGGACTCCAGCGAACCACAGTGAGAGCCATTATCCACAAATGGCGAAAACATGGAACAGTGGTGAACCTTCCCAGGAGTGGCCGGCCGACCAAAATTACCCCAAGAGCGCAGCGACGACTCATCCAAGAGGTCACAAAAGACCCCACAACAACATCCAAAGAACTGCAGACCTCACTTGCCTCAGTTAAGGTCAGTGTTCATGACTCCACCATAAGAAAGAGACTGGGCAAAAATGGCCTGCATGGCAGAGTTCCAAGACGAAAACCACTGCTGAGCAAAAAGAACATTAAGGCTCGTCTCAATTTTGCCAGAAAACATCTTGATGTTCCCCAAGACTTTTGGGAAAATACTCTGTGGTCTGACGAGACAAAAGTTGAACTTTTTGGAAGGTGTGTGTCCCATTACATCTGGCGTAAAAGTAACACCGCATTTCAGAAAAAGAACATCATACAAACAGTAAAATATGGTGGTGTGATGGTCTGGGGCTGTTTTGCTGCTTCAGGACCTGGAAGACTTGCTGTGATAAATGGAACCATGAATTCTGCTGTCTACCAAAAAATTCTGAAGGAGAATGTCCGGCCATCTGTTCGTGACCTCAAGCTGAAATGAACTTGGGTTCTGCAGCAGGACAAAGATCCAAAACACAATTCTGCAAAGATGAGTGGGCCAAAATTCCTCCACAGCGCTGTAAGACTCATTGCAAGTTATCGCAAACGCTTGATTGCAGTTGTTGCTGCTAAGGGTGGCCCAACCAGTTATTAGGTTTAGGGGGCAATCACTTTTTCACACAGAGCCATGTAGGTTTGGATTTTTTTTTCTCCCTTAATAATAAAAACCTTAATTTAAAAACTGCATTTTGTGTTTACTTGTGTTGTCTTTGACTCATATTTAAATTTGTTTGATCTGAAACATTTAAGTGTGACAAACATGCAAAAAAATAAGAAATCAGGAAGGGGGCAAACATTTTTTCACACCACTGTATACTGCACATTCAAAGCAAAAATGCAGCATTCATGAACTCACACAATTACACAATGGGCTCTTTCTAAAATAATTTCATTTCAACAAGGCAGCTGGAGTGAATTTGTTCAATCATTAAATGTTTTTAAATGTTTGCATATATAAGCACTTGAAAAACTGTGTTTAAAACTAACTAGGTACGGTATTCTTTTGAGAAGTTTATATTGTGTAATTATAATCTAATATCTAATAGAATGGTATGATACACAGTAAATATGTAAGTTAGAGACAAATAGCAAGCGTTAATAGTCTTAGCATAATACTAAGAGATTAATTTACTGACACATGATCATTATTAGATCAACCGTCCTGATTGTGTTACGGTACTCTTATCTCTAACGGCCTACAGTCTCCCACCCCTGTGCCCTGGATGAGACCAGAACTTCAGCCTAAAAACAACATTGTTTCTTGCAGCTACAGTACTAAGGGAACAAGGCTAATGCCAAATGGCAGTCAGGTTAATGCATGCATCACATGAGGGTGATATACACAGAGGTCCGTAAGTATTTGGACAGTGACACAAGTATAAAGGGCTGTAATTCCTACACTCTTCACTACTTAAGGATGTAAATATCCTCAAATGGAAGGGCAGACTGTATATCCACATTGAGTGCATAGCATAGGACTTTGTCACCGTCCAGTTTCTCATGGACCTCACTGGAGATGGGTTGTGTGTTGGCCATCAGACTATAATCACAAGAACCTATACATAGGACTTTATTTAACTGGACATAAACATTTGTTTTTACATGTCGAGATTGAAAACTTTTACTGACTGTCTATATTTGGTGGGACGAAACTGATACTTTCACACCTTGAAACTCAGCTCAGCTGGTTTATCTTTGAGCAAACATAATTAAGCGCATCTAAAATACTTGCATAAGAACAACCATCTCGGTATGTGTGTTGATGTACAAGCAAGTTCTCTTCACTCTAAATTGGTGACATAGCAACAAATGAGCATCCATAGAAACCAATGTAAACATGCAATGAAACACATTTCTTGCTTAAAAGGTAAGTGAGTCTGTAAAACAACAATTAGAGGAATCCTGATGCAAATAATGTAAAGCATGCAGCATTATGTTCCACCTTACTTCAGCCAGACTCTGATTGCTGTTACACATCTTGAGTAGATACTCCTGGAACATCTGGGCCACAGTGTTGTAGACAAACTCATACTGATCCTGAGAAGAAGGGTGCAACATCAGAAATATTAATATCATCATTATCATCTTCATCATCCCCATCGTTATCATCACCATCATATTCACAACCATCAAATCATAATCTTATTCATCATCATCATCAACAGTAGCAGCAGTCTTCATCACCAACAATATTGAATTATCGGTATTTTTCTCCCCACAAGTGGTTCAACAATTCAAATAGAGCACTGACTAGACTGGTCTCTGGACTGTGCTGATAACATGGTCCAAAGTGTTCACTGGCATATGCAGATGACTGGACTCATCTCTGGACTGTGCTGATAGCACGGTCCAAAGTTTTAACTGGCATATTCAGCTGACTGGACTGGTCTCGGGACTGTGCTGATAGCATGGTCCAAAGTGTTCACTGGCATATTCAGCTGACTGGACTGTGCTGATAGCATGGTCCAAAGTGTTCACTGGCATATTCAGCTGACTGGACTGTGCTGATAGCATGGTCCAAAGTGTTCACTGGCATATTCAGCTGACTGGACTGTGCTGATAACATGGTCCAAAGTGTTCACTGGCATATTCAGCTGACCGGACTGTGCTGATAGCACGGTCCAAAGTGTTCACTGGAATATTTAGCGTCATCAGCCCATAAGGGGCTCAGATTCCAGGCACACATCGTTGTATATGAGAGGCTAGCTGAATGTGTAAGATGCAGTAAGATGTTGTTATTTTTCCATTTGGAAATGACAGTTATATACAGTACGTTAGTGCATTATGCGATGTTGCCATACCTTGGTCTGTACAGCTGATGGCCTCTGCTTCCTTATGACAGTTACAATCTCCATAATGTTGAAATCCTCACTGATTCTCTAAAGACAGGGAGGATTTGATTAAAGTTCACCGCAGAAGTAACTTCTGTTTTTTTTAAATTTTATTCCATCTGCTGTACAATGTGGTGTTGACGAGTGTCATTCCTGACACTGTACAATACTGGTATCATTCCTATGTTGAAATGACTTATGATTAAAAATATTTCATTATAATACACTGCAATACACATGTTTACCTAGACATTGATGTGCAATGTCTTTGTGAATAGGTACAATATTCTATTTCATATACAGTACGTGCAGTACCTGTGTTAATAGAAGATCATGCACATAGTCTACTGCACATAACACCCCTGTCCTTCCACAACCAGCACTGAAACAAGGATGAGAGAGGGGATTATTTTACCATCATTTAAGTAATTGCACACAGCTCCACCATTTCAGCCCTGTCACACAGCTCAGTCTCCACCATTTCAGCCCTGTCACACAGCTCAGTCTCCACCATTTCAGCCCTGTCACACAGCTCAGTCTCCACCATTTCAGCCCTGTCACACAGCCCAGTCTCCACCATTTCAGCCCTGTCACACAGCTCAGTCTCCACCATTTCAGCAGAGTCAAACAGCTCAGTCTCCACAATTTCAGCCCCGTCACACAGCTCAGTCTCCACAATTTCAGCCCTGTCACACAGCCCAGTCTCCCCATTTCAGCAGAGTCACAGAGCCCAGTCTCCACCAGCATGACTGAAGCAGCCCTCACTCAGTATGCAGAGACAATATAGCAGGCAAGCCAGACTGGAGTCTGGAAAGCAGCAGAGTGCATCAGGTGCTGAATATTTCATGTGTGTCACTTCATTTTACATGCATTTGCAGTCTAGGGTTTCAGCTAATTACACACAGGCTGGTGCTAACAGGACAGAATAACATGCACTAATGCATAGTAATGTACATATGGCTAATCTGCCTGATTCATGCAGGCTCTAGGGAGCTGGGTAAAACCCTGTTTCTGTGGCCTGTGTGTTCTGTCAGACGCAGTGAAGGACAGACCTGCAGTGAATGAGAATCGGGGCTGTGTCCATTCCCTGTACATTCCGGACCATGTTTATCATTCCCAGAATTCCTTCTGATGTATAAGGAATATCATGGTCTGGCCAAGCAGTGTACTGAAACTGCTTGATGGTCCGGCTTTCCTAGTTTCACACACAAACACATGTACACACATACACACAGACACACACGTAAACACACGCACAAAATACTAAATTCTTTAATACCGCTGTTAAACATACAATACAACATCAATGTCTATCTTAGAACTTGGATCTACTCAATATCAGTGTTTAAACATCGTAGATTTCACAGTGTAAAATGTATTTGTTTAAAATGTATATTCAGAATATAGAAGATTAAAAAAGATAGCATACATGTGCATTTATAACATTATGAATGCATATCTCCAGGGGACATACGGGGAACAATTTTGTTGACAGCATGTTAAATGATTTAACCAAAACAAACTTACATCTTGGTATTTCACCTCTAGAATCCGTACAACCACTTCTTCACATGGGCTAAATTCTTCCAGCTGCAACAGTTAAGATGAACCCACATTAATCAATTTTCAAAGGTGTGCAACTATTCTTCCTTGAATTTCCTTTTTTCAAATACGACAGGTCAATTTATGATCTGCCATGCCAATTAATGAATATCATACAACAACAAAAAAATACAGCTCATTAAAGCAACAGTTCTCACAGATAAATATCAGGTGTTAACCAACTTAAGTCATCAGTAAAATAAGTCCAAGTGAGCTAATTGTGCAGCACACAATTTATAACAAGTAAAACAGAGCAAGATTCACTAGGTTTCATATTTCTAGAACAGAATTTGTAGCAGATTGAAATTATGCATGCAAAGAAGTAAACAGCCCTGTGCTGACAATGAATAAGACTGTATAACATTAAAAAATCGTGATTCACAGCAAAATCATCAGTAGCATTTTATGATTAAACATTTAGATTACTTGTTAAGCATTCAAAGCACAGCAGTGTGAGCTACTTTGGCAAGAAAAAGCAAACATTATATGATAATTATTATGAACGTGCTTTTGTTGGTTTTGTTTGATTTATGGACATCCCATGAGAACCAACTTTCACCAGATGATTCATTTGATCTTTATTCCATCTAATGTAGTAGCTCAGCTTTCATGCACCAATCTCTGATCAAAATCAATTCATGTAACTGGATCCCTTTGATGTGAACTAAATGATGTACTGTTCACAAACACAAACAAACTTAATACTATTGCAGTAGACACAATTGTGAAACAAACGTCACAATTATTACAATTGGCCCACTTGTTAAGATGAAAAGTTTAACACTTCCATTTCATTCAAACAACAAATATAGTGCTCTAATACTGTATTAAATATATTTCTGCCTGAATTCAAAACTCCAAGACCATAGCTGTAATTATTTAGCTAATTATCTTCATTTTGAAATTGATATGCAGTACAAAATAGTATCACAGCGGGGTACAAATATTTCGGCGCCCCTGGTTTCAATGTCTGTTACAATTCATCTGTGTGTGATTGAAAGCAAACCTCAACTCTAAATCATACAGAGTTAAACATTCTGCAAATGTGATTGCTTTTTATTTTCCAAATTAGAAAATAAAACAAAAAAATTTGGGAATAGGGCCCTGTGCAGACATTTGGGAATCCTTTTGGATTATTTTGTTACTTAAAAAAAAAAGGAACTAAAGGCCCAGACCTAAAGTGATTTACTCCTTAGGGCTTCAATGAGTCAGGTCAGTATAAATCCAGGGCTGAACTTTTTATTCTGAAGTAATGCCATGCCTTCTTCTGTCTGGTGTTAACAACATAGGTTCCTCTAAACAGTTGTGCAAGGATGTCAGAATGAAGATGATTCATTTCTACCAAGAAGAAGAGGCAAAAAAAAAAAACTTTCACTATTCCACTGTCAAAAACATAATTAGAAAATGGAAGATAAATGGAACAGTTCAAATCAAGGCAAGGTCTGGAAGACCAAGAAAAATTTCATATAGAATGACCCATGTCCTGGTGAGAAATGCTGAGAAGATCCCACACAGCACTGCAAAAGAGCTGCAGAAAAGAGTAGCAGGCACAGGACAGCGGTTTGCAGGACAACAATACAACAAGGCCTTTTTCCATTTTCTTTTTAAACTGTAAAATGTTTTTATAAAAGGTAATCCTGCTTTAAAATGTGAAGAAATGTGTCATGTTTACCGTTTTACCATTTCGAGGTCAGGAATGCTAATCTGTTCACTTAGATATGAATTGTAAAAGGCGCCCAAAGTTTTGCACACTACTGTATATCTAATGTTCCTTATCAAAGTGAAGCTATACTGTGCTAATCAAGCCCATCTTTATTGGGTTTGATTATAGGTACATCTCTTTGAATTGAACAGGCGAGAGGAGAAATAAGGAAATTCGGCTGAAGAATTTGACCACTGAAAGGAGAGCAACATCCACTTCCAGCAAGCGACTATGCTGTCACCAGTGGCATTGACAGTGTGTCTTTTCTCAGGGAATGTGCATAGCAATGTGGAAATGTGGAAACTGATCTACACCAAGACATCTTTCTGACCTGCCGGGGGCATGGTACATATACAGCGTCATGGTTGAGGGATTGCATTAAGTCGGTTTCTTACGTTTGAAATGACAAAAGAGCCAAAGGTGGAGGTGTCTGTGGGGGTCGCCCAGTAACGTTCGCACTTTCTCTGCAGGAAAGGAAAACATGTTCATGCAGCCGGAACATTTCAAACACAAACCACAACCGCAGTTCTGTAGCTGGTATGAGGAAAGTAAAAAATAAAAACAAATGCTAAGGTGCCATATATTTGACATAAGGCATTATTTGTGTTTCACAAATTCTTATAGCATTTATCCTCAACATCCTCAGCCACAGGGTGATTATTTCAAGGACACTTCAGATTAAGATTTTCCAAAGGAGTCTCTGCAGTGGAACTACAGTGTGCATAACGGAGGAATTTTAAAGAGGAGACAGTCAGCACTTTAAAAAGACGATACCTTTCCCATTTCGACTTCCCTACAGACCATCACTATGACCTAAAAGAGGAGAGAAGAAAGAGGAAATAACGCATCAGATAAAAAAATCGGTTGATATAATCTGCCCTCAGTCACTTCCTGTTCTGTGCTGCCATGATAAGAAATACTTATCAAAACAGGCAAAACAGTATTTTTTTTAAAAAAGGTGACCTACTTACCTTCACATCATTTTGCCAAACCATTCTCCAGAAATCCCCTAGAGTCTGACTCAGGGGTCCCTGGGTGGCGATGTATCTTTTATTACCTCTTGCACCCTGGGTAACAAAGAATAAAAAATTCTGGTTCTAGATTGGTCGGTCTCAGTTTTTTTTTTTTTTTTTTACAACGGACTAATGAAGCTATTCTTAAGACCTTGGCAGACCACCTTAACATTAAGATTGAGACAAAATAAACTTTTCACATGCGTAACAAGCGTAAGCATCAATGGGAAGAGTGCATCAGTTTGTTTCAGCAAAGCTTGACACCTAGCACAGCGGTAAGGCAGCAGACTTTATATCACTAATGCACTTTGCACTAAATTGTAAAAGAAACGTATCCCAGTGGGGTCCTGACAGACTACAGCTTCTTAACCATTAGACCCTGGGTTTCAACATAAGGCTTGTGGACCCCTGGGGGGCCTTGAAGGTACTGCAGGGGGTCCCAGACCAGATTGATATGCAATGTACAGATATGATATCAGTATATGCATATGTACAGTCAGGTCCATAAATATTGGGACATCGACACAATTCTCATCTTTTTGGCTCTATACACCACCACAATGGATTTGAAATGAAACGAACAAGATGTGCTTTAACTGCAGACTTTCAGCTTTAATTTGAGGTGAAATCAGGTGTAGGAATTACAACAGTTTCTATATGTGCCTCCCACTTTTTAAGGGACCAAAAGTAATGGGACAAACTAACAATCATAAATCAAACTTTCACTTTTTAATACTTGGTTGAAAATCCTTTGCAGTCAATTACAGGCTGAAGTCTGGAACGCATAGACATCACCAGACGCTGGGTTTCATCCCTGGTGATGCTCTGCCAGGCCTCTACTGCAACTGTCTTCGGTTCCTGCTTGTTCTTGGAGCATTTTCCCTTCAGTTTTGTCTTCAGCAAGTGAAATGCATGTTCAATTAGATTCAGGTCAGGGGATTGACTTGGCCATTGCATAACATTCCACTTCTTTGCCTTAAAAAACTCTTTGGTTGCTTTCGCAGTATGCTTCGGGTCATTGTCCATCTGCACTGTGAAGTGCTGTCCAATGAGTTCTGAAGCATTTGGCTGAATATGAGCAGATAATATTGCCCGAAACACTTCAGAATTCATCCTGCTGCTTTTGTCAGCAGTCACATCATCAATAAATACAAGGGAACCAGTTCCATTGGCAGCCATACATGCCCACGCCATGACACTACCACCACCATGCTTCACTGATGAGGTGGTATGTTTTGGATCATGAGCAGTTCCTTTCCTTCTCCATACTCTTCTCTTCCCATCATTCTGGTACAAGTTGATCTTTGTCTCATCTGCCCATAGGATGTTGTTCCAGAACTGCAAAGGCTTTTTTAGATGTTGTTTGGCAAACTCTAATCTGGTCTTCCTGTTTTTGAGGCTCACCAATGGTTTACATCTGATGGGTTTGTTTTGATTTTTCAGCCTAATGATGGCCTGCTTCACTGATAGTGACAGCTCTTTGGATCTCATATTGAGAGTTGACAGCAACAGATTCCAAATGCAAATAGCACACTTGAAATTAACTCTAGACCTTTTATCTGCTCCTTGTAAATGAGATAATGAGGGAATAACACACACCTGGCCATGGAACAGCTGAGCAGCCAACTGTCCCATTACTTTTGGTCCCTTAAAAAGTGGGAGGCACATATAGAAACTGTTGTAATTCCTACACTGTTCACCTGATTTGGATGTAAATACCCACAAATTAAAGCTGAAAGTCTGCAGTTAAAGCATATCTTGTCTGTTTCATTTCAAATCCATTGTGGTGGTGTATAGAGCCAAAAAGAGGAGAATTGTCCCAATATTTATGGACCTGACTGTAGACTTGGGAAATATTCAACATATAAATAACTATTTTTAAGTGTTATTTATTTATGATGGGGGTCCTCTGGATACCTTTGAGTCTGGGTGGGGGTCCCTGGATCAGAAAATATTGGAAAGCCCTGCACTAGATGAAGATACAGCTGATGGTGCTGCGGCTCTGGGGTGCTCTGAAGCTGGCACTGATGGGGCTCTGAAGCATTACCTGGATGAAGCTGGCACTGATGGGGCTCTGAAGCATTACCTGGATGAAGCTGGCATTGATGTAGTCTGACTCAAACTCGTTTTCTAGTGGCTCCAGCAGTACACGCGTCTGGTCATCTGAACAAAGGGGAAGAAAACGGCAGTCCCATCATCACAGTGACGGCACATCTCAGGAGAAAAACCAAAACTGAACAGGCTCAGAAAAACCTTCCACACTCTGTTTTGTGTCCATAGCAGTCAAAGTCATCTCTCTCAATGAACTGACTGTTGACCTCAGTCTTAAAGCCATCTCTCTCAATGTACTGACTGTTGACCTCAGTCTTAAAGTCATCTCTCTCAATGTACTGACTGTTGACCTCAGTCTTGAAGTCATCTTTCTCAATGAACTGACTGTTGACCTCAGTCTTAAAGTCATCTTTCTCAATGAACTGACTGTTGACCTCAGTCTTAAAGTCATCTTTCTCAATGAACTGACTGTTGACCTCAGTCTTAAAGTCATCTTTCTCAATGAACTGACTGTTGACCTCAGTCTTAAAGCCATCTCTCTCAATGTACTGACTGTTGACACCTGTCTTAAAATCATCTCTCCTAATGTACAGACTGTTGACATGAGTCTTAAAGTCATCTCCTTTTCTCAGTTCTACAGTCTTGTTCTACTCACAGGGCAGGATGTCCTTGTAACGGTTCTTCTTAATGTTGTCCTTCAAGCCCCCGGCCTCCCTAGTGAAGCCGTTGCTCTGTTTCATGTCTGCAGTCTGAGCACGGATGATCTGTAGAGGAGTGAAGCACATTCTTACTTCGCTCATGATACTTTCTACCATACTGTTAGACTTCACACATTTACAATCAGGAAAATAAATGATATAATCTACATAAGTTACAGAAAATAAAGAAACAAAAAATAGTTACATGTTTCAATTGAACTATTTTAACTTTATTTAGAATCAGGTTGCAGCGGAAATACTTCAGTAATGTTTCACTGGTATATAGGCAAACGCAAGTTTGTAGACCTTCATAAAAATAAAAGCAAATGTCACATTTAAGAGATTACTGGTATTGTTTTTTCTTTATATCACTTTCACAACTGTTAGTTTTTTAAGCCCACCAGATACAATTTTGAAATGTATCCACATTTTCTTTAATCCAACCTCACATTAATTCAAGGGCTGCGTGTTTCCTGCTCAGCACAAAGATTTCCTAACAGACTTGCAACATCCATGATGGTGACACTTCATGAATTAACAGGTTTTCAGTTAAACGTGCAAAACATGTCACTATACAATATTTTAACAAATTGTGTCAGTGGCCTATTTAAAGGCCAGATATGAGTCATAAAAAGCTATTTGCATAGTACCAAATACCTCTATGCAAATTAAACTGGGACTCCCACTTTTAATTTGGTTGCTTTTAACCCCTTCCCCGATGGAGACGGACAGTCACAGACGAGTAAACACGTCTAAACACTTTTATTTTCAAAATAAAATTTCAACCACAAAATGGGAAAAAAATTAAATTCAAGTTCTTTTTCATAATCAGCATAAAAAATACTATATTAAATATAATAATAAAAAATCGTCTGAAAATGACAGGTTTTTTGCAAAATAATTGGCGGAAATAATATCAGAAATAATAATGTCCAAAGGCTATCAAGACAAAGAAATCTGCAGTTTGATGGATGTCCACTAGGGTGCGGTAGACACGTGCCATACAGTATCATAAGCAACTAAAACAACAGAGAAACAGAAATGCTATTTATTACTGGCAGTTCTAGTGAAGACAATCTGTATTTCTGCTGACCAATGGCAGAGCAACTTCACACTCTGGGTGTAAACCACACAAGAACATCTGTTTTAAACTAATTAAAATAGTTTAGAATATTTTTCTTTGCTAACACAGACATTGAGTAGACATAAGTCCGATGATATCTTCCCCCACCCTAAGCAGGCATTGAAGCATTGATGTCTAATGGCTGACCTCACTCATGATACTTCATAGAGCTATACTTTCTATATGAACATTAGATTAAAAGAAAGTGTATGAGTTGTATGTATGATTACATTTTCTACATTAAATACAAGAGCACCATGTATCAGAATAAGGGGTGGCTTTTAAAAACATACACAAATGCATAATTGGTCTACTATACATGTAGTCTGAATTATTACTTTCTAATGAAGACTAATAGCAATAAGTGCTCATTTTATTTGAGAATAATATTTGTACCTTACCTTTCAAACATACAGCATTTTTAAATGTAATGGTAGCTTAGGGGGATGACACAATTGATGTAATTGCACTGTATTAGGTTGGTTCTTCATTGCAAAATTAGGTTTTGCAACATAGTGGGTTTATTTTCATGTATGGCTTTGGTAAAAAAAAACACCAGCTGTCTGACGGGTACTTGTATTTATGCAGCTTCTCAGAGAGCAGAGCTTACCACAAACATACTGAACCTACTGACTGACGCATTGCAAAGCAGCTCTATTAACCCTTTCAAGAATATTATTTCCTCAAAATTCAGCCAGTGCTCTAGAACTCCGTTGCTCATCAGTAGTGATTGTTACATCAGTATTAGACGTTCCATTAAGGACATTCTAATCACATACTGTGATTGTGATCTTACAGCTTTAAGGGTTGATTACAGACACAGCTTCAGCACAGGAATGCCACAGAGCAACCCCGTCTGGTTAGCAAAAGCGTCAAAGGTGCAAGCACAGAGGGAGGGACAGAGTTTCTGCAAGGTGTCAAAGTACTGTGAAAGTACAGTACTTGTATTTTTAAAAAGTGTGTGATAGGTTTACTACAAATGTAGAAAGAAGGGAACTTTATAAGACATAATGACATAATTATTAGGGCTTTTTTATTTAGCCTTTTTCCATTCAACATTTTAAAAAATCTATTTATATATATTTTTTTATTATATAGTCCCTGAAGGCCAAGAACTGCTGGTTTCCCATCCTCCCTTTACCTGGGAGTCAGGTGAGAAGACAGTCTGGCCAAACAGTAGCACTAACTGTTACTTGCCCAGAAGAAAATAAAACATGGTCTAAATATGGATTTGAGGGCCAAATACTTGAGTATCCATGTTTTATACAAATTAAGATCAAATATGTTAAATGGCTAAAAAGCAATGCTGTTATATGAAACATGTTTACATGTTTTATATTAAAATATAAAACGTCCAATGTCAATTCAACTCTAACAGAGTACAAATGAGTCCAACGGGGACCATATACCCTGTAAGAGTGAAGGCAACACTCAACTTTTGGAACCCTTTCTTTGGAACCCTTTCTTGCGAGGGTGTATTGTATATGATCAAGCTGTCCCTGGCAATAATTAGGCTTGTTCTTACTAGCTGTTAAGTTCAAAGTGTACAGTGAATTCTGTTTAGTAGATGCACTGTATGTAGACGCAGGGTGGAAGTTACAGCTCACAGGGGATGTGGGAGTACCACAGACACGTTTGACCACCTAAAGTCCCTGAAACTTCACACCGCGATAACCATTTTAATGTTCTCCAAGCAATTCTTACTTCAAAAATCTATGTTTGCTGTACATTATATTCTGTTTTTACTGGGTTGGTCACTTGGTTATGTTGACAGTCAGAATGTACATGCATGAATAATACATAAATATAACGGTAATAAAGATTTGTACTTCTGAGTACGTGTATATGACATATGGGCTTTTTTTTTTTTTTCTCGTGTTAAATATATGTTAAATAATGTTAATTCATACCTGATAAACCTGACAAATCTAATTTATGCATTCCTCACATACGAGGCATTCATTGATATTATTTGAATGCATTGCATTTAGAGTTCCATACATGTACACCGAGATCACATTTCCCCCAGTGGAAGTGTTCAGTGTATATTCAGCCCTACAGCAGGGTGTCTTGTGACTCCAACAGGTTCATTATGGGATGCTATTAGAAGAAGATGCATGCTGGACCTATGCTGAGGTCTGATAGACTCACAATTTGATACTGGCTATGTCTGCATTTGCAGGCCAATCCAGGTCCATGTTCTTTTGCTTAACAGGCATCAGATCTGAGCAGATATATCCCTGCCAGTGCCACACTCTGCCAGCTCATTCAGAACATCACCACTCAACCAGTGGTTAAAAGTATTGTAGCAACCCTAGGAATTACCTGTTGCACATGTTTACATAGTCTGCTAGTTAGTCACCTGCTGTCTGCCAACCACGGGCATGCCAGGGTGGTCTTAGTGGGGCAGTGTTGGGGGGGCGGTAACGTTAGAGACTCCAGTAAGATATTAGTGAATCATTTGCATTGTTTTGCAGGCTGTGTATGCACTTATGCAAAAGACTCTTTTCTTGGTACCTGTTGCAGTTTGCGTTTATTTTGGCATGTCCTACGGCCCACAGTAGCCAGCTCAAATAAAGTGAGGATTCAAGGCGCTACTCTCGCTCATTTGATCATTCCTAGCGTGAACGCTACAGTATGTTAGCGTCCTTCCCCCATTAATCTCTCACCATTTGTGCTTGATCAAACATGGCATTGATGCTTGCCTAGAGGGATCTAAAGAGTACCACTTCTCTATGTCTATGGGCAGTAGGCAGTAACCTGTGAGCATTGTCATTTCCAATCAAATAGTAATGTATTCACTTAATTGACAGAATTGACCAGGATCCAGGCCCGACTCGCTTGCTCTTGGATGAAACCAGTTTATTTTCTTTACTGTTCATGTAATACTGGGGGCCTCATTTTTATGCACCTATGCTTACTTTTTTTAAATGATGGACGACAACACCTTATGCAAATATATCCAGGGAAATGTACGTATGTGCATACACCTCAGAGTGTGCTGTATCCAGGCAACAGTCCTGGAAAAATCCCTATCACCAGGAAATGCCTATTTTTATTATGTACACTCCAGTGGAGGTCACACTGGCTGCATCAGGTATACAGTACCTTGCTGAATGAGGAAATCAGATAACCAGAAAGCTCACATACAAGGTACAATAGGTCATTTCAGACTTCTAACAGTCAAGAGAGGCATAGCAGCAACAAACACCTTCAAACTACAACACTGTTTATCCCTCTCCCTTCTCTGTAAACTTGCTGAAGTTGAAAGTGGAACCCATTTTCAACCAATGAGCTTGAATTATTGTACAGTTATACAATGTTTTGGTACAGAGTGTCGGGCCGTCAACTGTATATTTTGAAACCCAAATTTGAGGACTATAAACACAGGCAGAGGGTGAGTCAACATGTCAGTGAGCCTTTTTCCAATGATAGGAAGGGATTGTAACAATGTTTTAACACAGAAACCTTACCTATCGTATCTTTAAATACCCACAGTTATACTCCAGTAAGGGATTACTGTACTCTTGCAATGATCCAGAATGAACTAACTTTCTGTTACATCATCTATTATTGAGCCAATCATCAAAACATAATGGGGCTGGAAAATTCCAGCTTCTAAACAAACCTTCATTCTACACTATGGGCAATAGATTTCTGGTAGTATGGTCTTAACCTTCATTATCTGTATAAAGTATAACATAGCCTTTTTTAGAGCATTACTAAGGATTACTTAAGAGTGGAAACTCATTACTTTGAATGTTTTGAACAGGGCAACTTAACCTGCTCAAGTATTCACTAGTCTATTGGCATGAATGTATGAACTCCTTACTATTGTCTGTAAAGTTTGAGAACATGACATCTATTACTCATTTTGAACTTTGGAGCTCCAATGAGGAAGAAAAGGCATTGTACACATTGTAACAGCCCATGGAGTTTCATAAGTGCAGCAATAACCAGAATACTATCTAGTGTGAACTTCTGCAAATACAAAACTCTCACATCAGAACAAAACTGCATGAGTCTGATAATCCTCTATACACAAGAGGCATGTGCAATTATACTTGAAGCTTTTGGTGGATTTCTGTATGACACCAGTTTATTAAACTCAGGTTATCAAAGGAAAATTCTACCTTTCGATGATAAAAATATACATGCACTGTAGATCCAGGTATTATTATATAAATTATGAAACCATCCTGTGGTTGTAATAATTCATGGAATCGTTTACTTTCTGTTTTTATTTTCATTATTATTTCAGTTCTTGTGTGTGATCATTTAGATATTTGCCAAAGTTTCTTCTGACCTGCCTTTACAATGGTTGGTATGGAGCATTCAGGGGCAACCGTAAACCAATAATGCCCCTACACTAGCTACTGTAAAGCCAGTTATAGTCTTCCTAAACAGCCGCCATTATGAAAAATATCCTTAATTGAACATAAAAAAAATGTCTGGTCCAACTGAAAACATACACAAACACATACACATACACAAAAACTGATGTTTTTCTATCAATCCTTTTAAAAAGAACAAAAATATATTTAAAAAGTATCAACAGTATTACACATATTAGTATACAACAGTATTACAACAGTAAAATGCATTCTGGTGCTTGATTTAAAAAAATCTGAATAATTATGAATGCTAATTAGAGATCAAATGATTCCTAATTAACCACATGGATAAATATGCTGAATAACTATTTCTGGAGACTGGAGATTACTGGTAAATCTATATCTGAACATACGTGAAGAAACCATTTAAGAAACCACCTATTATATATATATATATATATATATATATATCCTCACCTGGGCAACGTAAGAATGTGTGAGCCAGTGATGTGCTCAAAGAATACTATCACCAAGTATTTTTCTAACCATTTATGACATGCTATATAATATTATCCCACTATTATAATTTAGAATATCGAAAAAAGTAACTTTTTCTGCAACTACCTTTCGGTAAACCACCACTATCAATAAAAATAGAACTTATATAGTTTCAGTTAATCTATTTAGTTCGTTACAGTTTTGTATCACGCTGGGTTAAATGCTTAAATCTACGACAAAAACTCACTTACATTATATTCAGATGATATTTCGGCTGAGATACCACTGCCAGATTTCACCCGACCCACGAATTTCACCAGTTGTCTCTCCATTTGTCCTTAAGAGACTACTAGTCTTTTGTAACTAAACGGGCTACCTAGGCTATTTTGTGTCTCAGCAGTGCTAATCCAACTGTCATCATTGGAGCAGCTGATGTGAAAGCATATTATTACATCAACCTATATGTGTGCGTAAGCGTCCATCGCATCGAGCCGGACGAGGAAGTTTCTTCTGTTACTCAAATTAAATTACCTAATCTAATTCTGTCATGCTTCAAATGCAATCGATAACAGGGCTGCGACACACAGTAGCGATAAAGTGTGGTTTGTGGGCAACAGGTCTAGGTGGGCAATGGCTAAATAAAAATGCATGTGTGTGTAGTTCTCGGAAGGTATGCAGGTTCTGCTGACTATTTAAACAGTTCACGTGTTTTGCGTGAACGGAATCTATTCAATGTAAATATGTAATATAAATCAAAAAAGCAGGCCACCCTGCTTTTATATGCATTATAAAATGCAATTTTGGAATAGAGCAATTATGAACTATTTGTAGGCTACAGGAAGTGAGAGTTCTCAATTTTAGTGCCAGCAGTGCCACTGTGTGGTTACATATGGCATAGGCTGATATATTCCTCTACATAACTAATAAATCACTCGGCAACAGAATTATGACAATCACCAACCACCCGAAATTGCGATAAGAATTCCTCACTGTTCACTGAACGAGGAACTCAAAATAGGCGACAACAATCACATGTATCCGCTTCAACCTGGAACACAGTGGACGTATGACTATTTGACAGACACAGTGCAGTACTTTATATGAAGCGCTTGTTAATGTACTACAAACATATATATATATTGTAGTACATTAACATTTATGATAAATTATTTTCGACAATTAAATCAAACATTTTCGATTTCCGTACGAGCTCACTGAGAAACCAACTGGCTCCTCCTAATCTCTTATAATAATCCATGTTTTCCACTAATTTCCTGTTATTCGTAATGTATCAAGTAACAAGATACCATTTTAATATGTGACTCACATCGCCCACTAATTCTCCCCCTTGACTGGGGCCTTTTTATCACATGATATCACTATAAACGGAACTTCTTATCCGTTCCATGCGTAAGCAATTACCGGAACATTTTAGTTTAGCCAAAGAGGACCCCTAAATGTAATCTCTCTATCCAGCCTTTTGTTTTTCCAGAGACCTTACTGCCTATTGGTTGGGTTAGGTTGTCGTTCTACCGGCGTGAAGGATTCCGGATGTGTTTTCCAATCCGAAGCGTTATAGTTGTTTTCCTCCTCGTTTCATTCACACGATTACCTATTCAAGTTAGCCGGCAATATGTTTCCAGCATTTAGCTATATTTTAAGTTAACATAATTTCCGCCTTGCTCATTTTTAAATTATTTGTAGGCTACATTACATTTGCGTTGACTTTAGCTAGCCATTCAACCAGCTACCCGTCTACCTATCTCGATAACAAGGTAATTCAATTACTTAGCTAAATTAGCCAGCTAGCTAGCTACACTCTGCTACTTGCTATCAAGCTAGCAGAATTGTCGAATTCAGTTATCAGCTAGCTACTGTAGCGCTATATTATGTACTGTTGACATCAGCAGCGGTTTTTCATTCGTAACGTTACTGCGTAACAAATATTAACACAATTTTTCGAGATACTAACGCGAAACTTGGGTCGCTAGCTAGCTTGACAACAATTGTTCAACTTGGTAAGTAATTCTGTAGCTAAACAACTAATAGCAATACCAAATAACTTGCTAGGCGCAACAGCCGGTGATATCGAGTAACTGAGTGCTGGCTTAGTGGGTAATGTTAGCTAGCGCCTAGCTAAACACAAGACACTTCAGTTCTGACGTTTCCGTATCCCATATATGGAATATAACCTATTAATGTCATGTTCTAGACCATCTTCTCCCTGAAGACCTTGCTTCATTTAAAGCTACTAGGTAACCGACAAGAAAGTTCATTTTCGAAGAGAAGCTGAGAGGGGTTGTTTTGCTAACGCTAGCCAACTAGCATGTTACCCATTTTTAGCTGTGTAAAGTTAGCCAGCTAACGTAAGCAAATTAAGTTGTCATTCTAGCTAATACTTGATATAGCTATAATTCAGCCGACCAGAACCTGTAATTAATCTTACACTGTGTGCTGGCGAGTTGTCTTGTAAACGTTAGCTAGGTTAGTTAGCGTGCCAGCTGGATTACGTTCCATGCTTGCTACCCAGCCGTTTTGTTAGCTTACCGACAAACTCGCAGGCCTCTTTAACAACTGGAGTGATTTTGGTGTAACGTTATGCCCTGTGTGCCACGAATTTCAGTTAGCAACCTAACGTTACATAACTAGCTAAGCCATGTAATTCAAAATTCTTTCACAAAGACACGCTGGCATTATTGTGGCAGGCATTATTCGCTGTAATTTCTTTGTTTATGGTTTTGCAAAAAGTGATTTGTGAATTTAAACAGGTTGCAAGTGTGGCCGAATTATACTTTTGCCCAGGAGCTCTGTAACGGCTTGTGCTGGTAAGACACATTTTGTGTGAGAATACTGGTTGACAGGTACTTTCCATGGTTGTTGAGTCTTCACAATAATATTTACCAGTTGCCCGGTTTACACACAATATGCAGTCTGGAGTGACTATTTCTGAAGAACCTGTCTCTCTCTCTCTCTCTGAACATTTTATCTGTGCCTGTTCAGTGTTTAGGATGTTGAGATGGATGAGGAACAGCAGGACAGAGAGCAGCCAGAGACGGTGAGGTGCAGTCATCCAGAGTCTGACTGTAGCCCTGATGCGACCGGTAAGAGGATTTAACCACAGCAAAGGTGGCACTGCATCAATAGTGATTCAAAAGTGATTATGTCTGTGTTTCAGTCTTTACTGTGTTTTAAACATACTCAGTTGAGACCTGAGTTTCATGTATCTTTAAATATGGTATCTTATTTACACAGTTAGGTATTGAAGCAGTGCAGGTTAAGTACCTTGCTGAAGGGTACAATGGTATTATCTTTCCTGGGAATCAAACCTGCAACCTTTAGCTCACAAGTCCAGGTTCCTAACTGCTAAGCTGCCTGCACTATATTATGATCCCTGCATTCCAGATTCTCTTGATGCTGCTGCTGCTGCTGCTGCCATTTCTTCTCATGATCCCAGCCTGAGCGATCGGGACTGCGGCACCGAGGGTCCGTTTCCTGGCAAATCGGCGGGTATAAAGATTATTAGCTCCACCAATGGACCGGTGGAGCCGGATCTGCAAGGCCCGGGAGGGGAGGGGCCATCAGAGAGAACGGCCAATCATAGCGAAGTAAGCGTGGGGGAGGTAAACGGTCGGAGCCGGCCGGAAGGTGCTGAGGATGAGGAGGACCGGCCAGAGGACGTGTCCGACTCGGCCTCCACGGACAACACCCTGGAGGACTCCAGCGAGTTTGTGGTGACGGTCCTGACCCGGGCGAGCCTGGAGGACCAGGCGGACGGGCCCTCCTCCGAGCCCAGTGGCCTATCGCAGACACCCCCGCCGTCCAATCAGGACGAAGATGTGACGGCGGAGAGCTGGCGTCAGCACCGGAAGCACGTCTTCGTCCTGAGCGAGGCCGGCAAGCCCATCTACTCCCGCTACGGCAACGAGGAGGCGCTGTCCTCCACCATGGGGGTGATGATGGCCCTGGTGTCCTTCGTGCAGACCGGGGACAACACCATCCGCTCCATCTACTCCGGTGAGCACTGCTGAGGCTGTGGTCCTGTCCCAATTGGCACACTTGCCTACTGTTCAGTATGATTTATATATGACTCGTATACTCAACAGTAGTATATAGGTTGTGTACTTATCCAGAGTCTCATGGGACTAATCCACTGTGATTATTGCGCTATCGCCACGTTGTATTCGCTTGTGGATTTTAAGTTAGTGGTTCGCATAATATGCGCCTTGTATGGTTGCGCACGTTATTGTCAGGTTTGTTTACAAGAGCTCATTGCTATTACTTTGAATGGAAACTGCCAATGGCTACTTTTTCAGTGGTTGTTTTGTTGAACTTGAATTGTACAGTATGCGTTTGAAATGTGCAAAATGTTCAGCAGTGATTGAATCTTCCCCGTCTCTAAAATGCTACTTTCGCTTTCGAATAGCATGGCTTGGTTAATTTGGTGCCATATAAAACATTGCCATTGTGTAGTTATACCTTCAAGTAATAGAACCAGTATAACAAGAAAGCAGCTCTTGGTGTACTTGGAACTGGAGTGGAGTGTTAAATCAAACTGCATTAAAATGCAGTGTAAATAACTGATGAAAAAGTTCCACGTGTTATGGAGGTGAATTTTGTGTCGTTTGATCTTGTTTCCGCGTGCTGATATTCTGCAGATATGTGGAAACGCCAATAGATGTTACAGCACTTTCCGTATTGTTGCTGTTGACGATTGGGGAACTGGCGAAAGCGTCATATTTCAAACAGGAAAAACAACAGCAGTGTCCTGCTTCCCATCATCCTCTGCTGCAGTTTAACAGGAAAAAAAGGGTGAAATGTTCTATGTCAAACTATCGGAATCCTGGCCTCTGTGCACTAATGATCATCGTTGGAAATAATTGGCTAAAAGTCTCAGTTTTGAGGAGCTGTCCTGATGAGAAAGAAAGTGAATGAAAATGTAGGAGAAAATCTTATTTGTTAAAACGTCAAATAATTTCAAGTGAGTTTGCTTTGAAATGCATACAAAGTTGTGAACAAAAATGGAGGGTCAAAGGGAAGTTATAAAGACATGAGATTATATGTCCCTGGAATGCAAGTCTCCCTCAATCCCGCAAGTCAGCAGTTTTTATCCACAGTGCAGCATATTTTAGTTTTGATTCAATTCAGTTTGTACAGCACTTTTTAGAGATAAACTGCCACAAAGATACTATAAACACAACTCCGACTCATACCCAACTCATAAACACGCATTTATTGTTGACCGGCAGTATTACTTTATGTCTGCATCAATTTACTTGATTACTGCTTTAAAATACTTCACATTCATATCCACTGGTAGCACATGCAGTGTGCTCCAGTTTTCAACCAAAGTATGAGGATTGGGGAAGACTTAACCTTATGTGGGCCATCACCCTCATAGGATGGGGCTTTCAGTAAGATTGCAGTCTAATGCAGATCTCTGTGAAGCCTAGTCTTCGTTAGTTCTAAAACAAATTCAGATGGATTCTGATGAGCCTACATTAGTCTTCATTTTCAATTCTGTTTCAGTATGGTTCTCATGGTGTATAAGGCCTGTAGCGTAGTGGTTAAGGTACATGACTGGGACCCACATGTTCAGTGGTTCGATCCCCAGTGTAGCCACAATAAGATCTGCACGGCCATTGGGCCCTTGAGCAAGGCCCTTAACCCTGCGTTGCTCCAGGGGAGGATTGTCTATTCAACTGTAAGTACCCTGCTTAGTCTAATCAACTGTAAGTTGCTTTGGATAAAAAGCAATCAGCCAAATGACAGATTTTTTGGGTAAAAGCATCAGCCAAATGACATGTAATGTAATGTAATAAGAGTGACTGAATTGAGCCCTCCAGTAAGGGGGAAAGGTGATTAGAGAGACTAGAACTTGGCTAGTGTACTCTCAGGCTAACATGAGAATAAGATCCACCTACAGAAGCTCTAATTAGGTTGTTGTTTATGACAAATTCGCTCATAGGCAGGACGTTATGTAAAGTGTTCCCAGGGGGAGACCGCTCGATTATAAATAGTGCAGTGGTTACAGGAAACGTCAACCGTTTCAGTTTGTATTTCAGTCCTCCTACCTTTCTATAGACACGATGGCAGTTTGCATGTCTTTGCACATTATTTCTGAATGGGTTTGGTGTGTTGTGTAAAAGCTGTGGTGAAAGTCTTTCTGCTTTTGGTCTCTTGGCTTTCTTGCTTAAGTGACCTGACAGTGTACAACTCTGCAGTCTTTGTGTGTTTTTACAGTTTAAAGACGCTTGGTTGTTGTGTAGAATCAGATGAACCTTTGAAGACAATGAAGTGGGCCTTTTAGATTGGGTAGCATCAGGGCTCCGAATTCCATGAGAGCTGAATGGTGATTGAGCTGGGGGAGGTTGTATATTGGTGAAGGCGCACCAAGCAGAGAGGTGGAAACTGTAGTAGTCCAGAGTATGTAGCATAACATAACACTATCGATAGGCTGTGCCCTTTTTACTCTGTCCCCTAAGAATGTGCAGTTAGTGTAATGGCTCACTCTTCTTCTCCCGTCTGTTACTGCAGATGAGCACACGGTGGTGTTTATGCAGCAGGGCCCCCTGGTGCTGGTGTCCGTGTCCTGCAGCAGGCAGTCGGAGCAGCAGCTGCGAGCCGAGCTCCTCTACGTGTACAACCAGATCGTCAGCATGCTGACGCAGGCCAGCATCAACCGCATCTTCGAGCGCAAGAAGAACTACGACCTGCGGCGCCTGCTGGCCGGCTCGGAGAAGATCCTGGACGGGCTGCTGAACCTGGTGGACTCGGACCCCAGCTTCCTGCTGTCGGCCGTGCACTGCCTGCCCCTGGCCTCGGCCCTCAGGGACTCCCTCAGCCAGATCCTGCAGAAGGCCATCACGCCCAACCTGGTGTTCTCCATCCTCATCGCCAAGCAGCAGCTGCTCACCATCGTGCAGGAGAAGACGGTGATCGAGGACGCGCGGCTGGAGCCCGCCGACCTCCACCTGCTGCTCAACCTCATCGGGGCGTCCTCCGCCTTCCAGGCGGGCGAGATCTGGACCCCCATCTGCCTCCCGCTCTTCAACCCCGACTGCTACTTCTACGCCTACATCTCGTACCTGGACCCGCCGGACTGCACCGTGTGCCTGCTGCTGCTCTCCACGGACAAGGAGGCCTTCTACGCCGTGGCGGAGTGCAAGCGCAGGATCGACGAGGGCATGCGCGCGCAGAACGCCCTGAGCTCCATCGCCAAGGCCCACTCCTACAGCGCCAGCCAGGTGGGCGTGCCCGACCTCCGCCACTTCATGTACAAGCCCTTCGACGTGCCCGACAACCACCGGCAGCTCACCCAGTTCACCAGGTACTGCGTGTGTGTGTGTGTGTGTGTGTGTGTGTGTGTGTGTGTGTGTGTGTGTGTGTGTGTTTGAGAGGTACAGCAGCTGCACTGTGAAACCCTATGGCTCACGTTGATCATTGAACCTGCATGTTGCATTTCACTTCTGATTTTACGTTTCACTTCTGCTTTCTTTCTGACTCTGTGTTCTGTCTGACTCTGACTGCATTCTGTCTCTTTGTTTAAAATGCTTTGCTTTATGTACTGATAAAATGCAGTACCAACAAGTCTGTGCTGGATAAAAATACCAGTCTTGACTATTAAATAAAGTACTTAAAATAGTACTTTTTCCCCTACATTTTGTGCAAACAGCTTGTGCAAAAAATGATCTTCATGAAAGGACCTTGTGTGCAAATGCCGACACAGTGTGTATCACACATAATTCCATGACGTGAATGTCCCTTCAACCCTTCTCATTTGTCAGTGTAAGCATTTTGATTGGGCACGTGCAGTTAAATGTGTGATCTGTGTGTGGGTTTCACTCCTGAGACTCCTAACCCCTGTAAACATGTTCTGTGTGTGGGGGTTTGTGTGGGTTTCAATCTGGAGATTTAACATTCTCTCTCTCTCTCTCTCTCTCTCTCTCTCTCTCTCTCTCTCTCTCTCTCTCTCTCTCTCTCTCTGTCTCTGTCTCTGTCTCTGTCTCTGTCTCTGTCTCTGTCTCTGTCTCTGTCTCTCTCTCTCTCTCGTTAATGTTAATGCGTGCTCTCTCTCTCTCTCTCTGCGTCTCAGTCCTGAGATGGAGGCTCCATACAGCAGTGAGGAGGAGAGGAGCAGGCTGCTGGATCTGTACCGCTACATGCACAGCCGCATCCACAGCTCCTCCCGTCCCCTCAAGCTCATCTACCACGTGGCCGAGAGAGAGACTCTGCTGGCCTGGGTACCCGCTCCGTCTGCTCCGTCTGGCCTGCCTCACGCTATGTTCTGGATTCAAATGCCTTTCTATGCTCCATTGATCTTGCCTGGTGCCATTCAGCCAACCAAAAGGACCATACTCTCTTTTTGAGAGTATTTATGTGGTTCCAATACATCAGACAAGCTCGGTATAGTGTGGAAAAAGTATTTGAATGCAAGGCCTGCTGCCAGTGCAGCCAAAGCAGGATTGAAGCCATCAGTTCAGCTCCTGAACCTATTCTATGTAACTGTCTTGCCTTATGTATGTACTGTGCTTGCGGTTTCTCTTCGCGAAGTAACCTTGTACTCTGATAAGGCACTATATGAAATTATATCATAATACATTTTATTATCTTGTCCTCCCAGCACTCAGCGGCAAACTGCTGTTTGGTTAAAAACAAGAGTAATGAACATAAAACTTAACGGCTTAGTCACGTTACAGACTTGCTCATGAGCCGCTGCATTGCTTTTTAAAGCCGCACAGTGCGTGGCAGTGCGTACGTTTGAGGACTGATTCCAGGTGAATGGCGCACTGACCCCTGTCCTTTCCTTCACAGGTCACCGGTAAGTTTGAGCTGTACACCTGCTTCAGCCCTCTCGTTACAAAGGCCTCGGCCATAAACGCCATCACCAAGCTCTTGCGCTGGATTAAGAAGGAAGAGGATCGCCTCTTTATCCGGAGCCCCCCCAAGTACTCCACCACCCCCAACCCCAGCAAGAGCTCCCGCGGGAGCAAGGGCGCTTCTGATAGGCCGGATGGCTCTGACAATGGCTTCCTGTCCCTGTTGTAGCGCCCCGGATTCCTGCCGCCACACACACCAGCCAGCATCACAGGCCAAGCCTCCACAGTGTTGGGTTTGTTTTCATTAACAGATAAATAGCTGATTACCACATGTATGAAGGTATATATATAAAAAAAAAAAGGTACAGTACCACCCTTTGGGAATTTGCATCACAAGCTTCCATAGCCTTGTTGGGACATCATGAAGTTGACCGGGTTGTGCATTTACTAGGTATTTGGTGAATGGAAACGATTTACATTAGCTTGTAGTATTAAATTTTCAAAGACTGACTTTGACCCTTGGAAATGTTGAATATTATAGCAAGTATTCAGGTTTGTTTTGATATGATTTTTTATGAAATTGCACTACTGTTCACACCTGGTATTCAGTGGTTTCACTGTCGAGGACCACAGAATACGGATAAAGGCTTTAAGATTAGCTTAAAAATGTATGTACCATACCAATGTGAGAAAAGGCAACATTTTTATGGGAACACCAACGGCTTATTTTTTTGTTAAAAAGATATGCTCTTATGTGTTTTAATAGACAACTACACACAAAACCATTGCGCAATACTTGCTAATGCATCTTTATTTAAGATCCTGAATGTGGTGTAAAAGCATTTTTTGCTTTTATGCTTTTCACATCTTCAGATTTGTTCTGATCTGATTCTGTTGGTGTGCATAGGTGGTGCTTTTTTAAGCTGTGATGAGGGCGGACTTCATTAAAGAAAGACCTGTGATTTTTTTATTTTTTTTCCCTCTACCTAAATTGAGTTAAATTTGTCATTATTGTTGAACAGTGAGTCTGCGTTACATATGATGTCTTAAATTGCTTCATTCTGCAGTGCAGAAATGTTAGTCTTCAGTTTGTAAAAGTGAGGTATCTTTATACCTCTGGTTGGAAGAAAAAAAAATGAGGTTGCATGAATGAAAGCTGCTTGGAACACCACCCTGTTAATCAGACCTCAGTCTCCAGTCTCATCTCAGTTTAAAACCACTGTTTTATGTTGTGGGAAAGGGTTTGAATGTAGCGATATTTAACTGTACTCATGGAGTAATATGGGAGTATTTCTTTGGGTCTGTCATTTTTACTGCGTCCGAGAGGAAACGTGGTGTTTCATTAAGTTTGGAATGACAGCTACGCCACTGTAAGTTTTATAAAAATCTTTGGTGAACACGTCTGAAAAATCCACACTTGCTGCCAGATATGCGTGTGCTTTCAGTGCTTATGTGCGCGTTTGCATACGCTCATGTTTGCTCATTTCAGGTCCTTTTTCAGAAATAACGCTGGCTTCTTTTCAACCTTTCTCAATAACATGAGACCAAAATGTCTGCTTTCACTTTTATCCTGACTTGGACAATCCAGGGAGTAGCCTGCTTGAAAGGTAAAAATGTAAATGGTGAATGTGTGGACTACTGAAATAAATCTCCCCTGTTCCCCAACATGCATTCCTGTCAGTTCATGTGTGTTTCGGTGACATTTTACATCTGTAAAGACTGCGAGGTTGTATTGCATTTGTGTGGAGTGCTATTTGTAGAATGTCACTCCTTTTTGCAGTCACTGTTAAAAATTAGGGTTTTGTACTGAAGTGTGATGTTATTAATTTGTGTGAATTTTAAGACTTTGCTGCTACGAAGCTCAGAGTTCAGCTATACTCTTGTATGTATCCTTAAACCTTTCAAGAACAACATGATGAGGATGAGATTTGAGTATCCAGTGTCAAATAGCTGTTAGTAAATGATCATGTCAGTAGCTGTTAATCATGTCAGTAATAATGTCAGTAACTAATAGCAGCCGCTTCATCAAAACATCCAGACATCCTTGTCAACAGTGAGCAATACCCCCATGTAAATCAGCTGCTTTCTAACAGTAGCCACAATTCATACTTTACTGGTTATTGACAATAGCTCATTTGTGAAGTCTGATAGAGAAGGAACCAGAGACTCCCACAAAAACATTGGTAACTAAGATAGTAATGGCTGGGGGGAAATTTACAGCCATTTTTCCACATGACCTGTCCCAGAAAATGCCTTACCTCTCCAGAGCACAGTTTATGAACATTCTAATGGATCTGTTATTGCACAAAGCACATGAAATATTTTAAACATGCACCATATATATATATATATATATATATATATATATATATATATATATATATATAACGCTATATGCAGTGTCCGTGTGTAGGTACCATTAATGCAGACGAGAAAACATCACACAAAAGTCACAATCTCATGCAACAATTGGCTTATTCTCAGATAATTTGTGTTCACCTCAAGTAGTCTAGTCCTGTTTTACCAGTTTACTACAAAGGAATTTCATACCGCGAGCCTTCTATTTACTGAACAATTTTCCTCCTCCAGTAAATACATTCGCCTTGTCCATAAAAATCAAACGATCATCAGATATCTCCCTCTGCTGGACAGGTACGATGAACGCACTCGGCTTATATCTCCGCTGTCTCCCTGCCTAATAGGCTACAGTGTGTTTACAGTGGAATATACTACATAGGCATATGACTGAGTGTAGATCCTTACTTGTAAAGCTTTATATGTGTCTGTTTAATCAATTTATAAATTCGCTCTTGCTTGTCAGGGGAGTCTTGTGCTGAAATGGGAAGAATGTAAAATAAATCAGAAATGAAGAGTTATTCACATGTTTCTCAATCTGACCCTTGGAAATAGGACCTTAGGGTGGTAGTTCCCCTACCCTGTTTCCACGAGTAAAGATGGCGCAGGCACTGTCAGAAGAGGAGTTCCACCGAATGCAGGTACTCTTTATTGTTGTTGTAAACGGCCATTTGTCTTCATGTGACATTTAAAAAGCTACATTTGTCTTATCGGGTTTACATACGTTGTATATAAAATTAAATCAAGACCGTAGCAGGCTCAGTAGGCCGAAATGACAGCCTTGGAGTCGGGTAGAGATTGCCGGCGGAAGGAGGCGGATTGTCAGCCGCTATGAAAAAGGGGACTGATGTTTGATAACGTTGTAAGACCGTGAGCTAGCTAGCTAGCTAGCTTGCGATAATCAGAATGAAACACACGGTGTCACGATAAAGCAAAACCATTTAACCAGAAGTGTGGAAATCCTTTAAAATAACTACTGACAAGATACAAAGACGCAGCTTCGCCAGTTGGAAGCTCTCTGAAGTCGCTTGCTTTCGCTAGCAGACAAGCAAATTTACACCCTATGAAAGATGAATTGATAGCTAGTTAGCTAGCTAGCTAACCGGCTATGTTTTGCTAAATGACAGCATTTATGTATAGGTTGCTTGACTGTTTGTTTTGTTCCTACTTGCTCACTAAGCTCTCCCCTTTTATTAATTCATGATTCCGAGTCCATTCGGAGGTAATATAATACAGCCAGTTCGTCTCCATCATTAGTGAGTGTGACCATCTATGTTAGCTGGTCAGCTAGTTGGCTAGCTTGATGGCTATCACGTTAGCCTGTCAGCTAATGTTCCCCCCCAGCATTAAAGTGACATCTGTAGTTGGTGCATGGGTAATTCATAAAATATATACACGTTGCACAACATTTTCTAATTTTATTATTGTTATTCTTATATAGAGCATACAACGCCTCATTGGGTGCAATGGGAGTAGTGCATTGACAGTTGTAGCCTTTGGCGTCAATTTTTTGCTCTAGCTATCGTTACATCATCAATGCTGCTAAAGGGGTTGTATCTGTGCTATTAGGAAAATCTG